>NW_006399871.1:2020824-2101566 GCF_000299155.1 Elephantulus edwardii
CATTGAAGTCTATGGGGGAGAGAATAGTCTAAAAGTATTATATTTTAGGGCATTATTTTTATCGTAGGAGTATGCAATGAGGGTTGCAGAGTGGATTATATTTGGGGGTAGGGGGTGGGGTTTGGGGAGGTGCTGGGGGATTGTGTACCAATGAGGGAGTTTTTCTTTTGCTTTTTAAGGAGAGGAGCAAACGGGGCGGGGAGGGGGGGGTTGTGCAGGGAGAAGGGTGCAACAATGAATGAATGCAATTCCAAAAAAAAAAAAAATGGGCTTTCAAAGCAAGCAGGTGTATATACTAAGACATACATGTTGGTGTTCATAGTAGGTGTGATGGATTTGTGAGTGTGTGTGTATGTGCGCACGCACACACCATCAAATCAGATCTGACTGGGACAGGAGGAGATTGCCCCTCCTTCTCCAACAGAGCATCTGGTGGATTCAAACCGTGTTCCTCTAGGATTGCAGTGCAGCTCCTTGCCACTAGGCCACCAGAGCTCCCTTAATGTGATGGAGTTTTGAGGGAGCATGACTGTCTCCTGAAAGTCCTTGCTGTCAGCAGGTATCTTCATTCTAGTCAGAAAGAAGCCTTGCTTTGAGTAAGGTGACTATCAGGTTGACCTTGGCATGCGTGACTCAAGGTGTTTGATGTGAGTCCAGTTAGAATTGATGGGAAGGTGTATGGTATTATTCACAATGACTTTCCTAGGCCTTCAAATTTTTCTCATGTGCAAACAAGATGTGTAAGCTACTCGTGATAGAATTGGTTAGTTTTGCCATCACTCCAGGTTGAACTTCAGTGGTGTTTGCAGCAGAAAAGGAGAATCTTCATCGCCAGCATAAAAGAAGCAGCAGAGAATGCAGCATATGCCTTTTGGGACCAGAGATTTCCTGTGCTGGTCAGACTGGAACCTAGACAGGAGCAATGGAGAGACAGCTGACCTGGGACAGCCACCCGTGAAGCTGGGTCAGAGTCACGGGTCATTGCCCGAACCTGAGGGAGGTCTGTACCATAATTGGCTGAATTAAGGGACCTTTGTAACACTGACTTAAAGCTGAGGAGAGTCTGAAGGTCGCAGGACCTGCACTTGAGCAACTGCCCTGACTAAAGAAAGAATTGCATCCTGTTCTCTATCTGAATTAAAACCTTTTAACTTCCCTAATAAACCCCAAAACCTAAGTGTAGTTCTGCAAGTTCTGTGTGGCCACTGCAGTGGATTACTCAGTGGTAGAGCAGCTAAAACCTTGTTGATGGGTGGTTGGTGTTAGAATTGGTAGAAGGGTATTTGGGAAGCAAAAGGAACTTGTTTGACCTCCTAGGAAACTGGTTTTGTGCTGTCAGTGTCCTAGATGGGCACCATAAGTTAAATGGCAGTCAGGCACAGCTTCCTTTACAGAAGATAAATTTCATGCCGAAGGTTTGCCTCTTTAATAACTAATATTTTGAAGTATAAGCTTTTGTGATTATGCTTATTAAAATTTTTTAAATTATTAAATATAAAGAATGTAAAAATAGCCATCATCTCAAGTTATTTCCTTGTTAACTGTTTAATGTTTTATGAAATGTTCATGAGCAATCCAAGCATAATTGTTAAGGACATGTATTAAATTGATGTTGTTGTCGTTTGTGGTCGAATTGAGCACAGCTTCTAGCGAACCTATGGACAAAAGACCTGAAGCCATTCTATAACTATCATCATTTCTCCAAGTTCATAGTTTCAAGAGGCATGTGGTTTAGGAAGTGGCTGCCACTCCTGCTTCCCAGCCTGTCTTAAACCGGGAGCTCCACCAAACACTGTCCACCATGGGCAGCCTTTATGGCATTTGACACCCCACCCCACCCCGAGTGGCACAAGGTTCAGCATCACAACAAACCCTGTGATGCCAGATTACCTCAGTGCAGCAACTTGACAGAGGAGTGCTGTATATTTAGAATGTTCCTCCATAATAAGATAACACTAGACCCTCGGGCCCAACCAACTTTTAAATACAAGGGAAGGAGGAAGACAGACAGACAGAGACAGAGACTAACAAAAGGCCTGAAACCTTTCCATAACTAAGTGGAACAAGAGTTTTATCAATGAAAAAAAAAAAAGGAAGAAGTGATTGTGTGTTTAACTTTTTAAGAAACTGTCACAACTCTTTCAATATGGCTGTACTTTTCCTACAGTCCTACCAGTAGTGTGTTAAAGTTGCTTCATACTGGTGGGTATCAGTTCCTGGATGGAGCATCCTGTCTGCACTGATTACACAGATAAGGTGAAAATTGCTGATTCAAGACCAAGAAGAAAGGCTTATCAGTCTGCTTTCATAAATATTCCCATGGAGCTTTTGTACTCTCCGTGAAATCACTGTGAGTCACAATTGACTTCATGGCAGTAGGTTTCGTGAGTGACTTAGTGGTATTTTAAGTGATTTACATTTTTCTTTCCTCTGTAAAAGGAAAGGTATTCAGATGACTGTGGTTAAGTGATGGAAAGGAATTCTGATGACTCCGCTGTAAACCAGAAAGGCATTTGTTAAAAACTAACAGGAAAAGATGTGACCATCTTACTTTGATAAAGATTTCAGCCTTGGAAGCCCTAGGGGGCAGTTATACTCATTGTATAGAGTCTGTAAGAATTGGCAGCAGTGGGTTGGTAATTTTGTCCTACTACATTGCCTTCATTGAAAATTAATTGATCAGATAGGTGTGGGTCTATTTTTGGACGCTGTTCTGCTTCGTTGATCTATATGCTTATTCCCTTGCCAATACTGTATGGTTTTAATTATGTACCATTATAGTAGATGTTGCAATGGTAGGATGTTTCTAAATTTGGTCTTTTAAAAAATTGTGTTGAAAAAAATAAAATAAAAACCAAAAAATTGTGTTGGTTATTCTAAGAGATCCTTTGCGTTTCTCTGTCAGTTTTAGAATCACATAGTTTCTACCACAAAAAAGCTGTGCTGGGGTTTTGATGGAGAGTGTATTGAAGCTGTAGATCAATTTAAGGATAATTAATGGATGATAGGACTCTTCTGATCCTTGATCACATGTGGCAACTTTTTACTGAGTTCTTTAACTTTTCTCAACAGTGTTTTGTGGTTTTCAGTGTCAGGTCTTGCATCTCTTTTGCCAGATTTATTTATCACTTTGTTTTTAATTTTATTAATGCTTTGGTAAATGCATTAGTTTTTTTCTTTAATTTTAGCTTTCTGTTCAGCAGTTTAGAGGTATGGAATTTATCCTTTCCCCATATTTGGCTATTAAGTTTGTTTCCAAATGAGGACTTTTGCATATACTATTTTAAATCTTCTGGTAGTTGTTGAAAACCTTTGTATGGTGGTGCCCAGAATTAGGACAGGCTTCATCTGTTTGTCCACCTCTAAGCCAGAGGTGCCCAGTAGCCACTTGCCTCACTGGCTGGGGTGCTGGCAAGAGTGCCCTGGAGAAGAACAAGTGTGGACCTGTCACTGCAGAGTACGGTGTGCGTTGGTTGTTGTGGAAGCCAGGAGAACCCTGACAGGCTGGTGTTTTATGGCTTGGTGATGACCCCAGTGATGTCATCATGGGTGATGTGTACAGGTCTGTGCGATGGCAGGCACATACTAGAGGGTGGCTCTTGGCTTCCTGGGGGAAAAGTGTGGGTAGTGAAGGTTGTTTTTCTGTCTTCACACTAGAGTGCCTCCAGCCATCCCCTGCTATGCCTGACCCTAGGGTTTTCTGTCCTCAGAGTAAGTGGCCCCAGGGGATCTAATTTGTAGCTCATTAGCTAAATTCACAACGACCTGGCTCCTCTAAGGACCGTGAGCTTTGGTGAGTCATAGTTGTTTTACTTGTAATAAGTAGGTGCTTTACTCATTAAGACAGGTGGGTCCTTAATCCAATTAGATGACTTTAGGGGCTGGAAAGTAAAACTAAATCTGGAACCAGTATTTTGTGGCTATTTGCTGTCTCCTTGGTAGGTACAGGGCCAACAAACACATGGCATTGGCTTTGTTGTTATGTGCTATCAAGTTGACCACGACTCATAGCGACCCTGTTTCTGACATACTTGAACCCACTGCCACTCACTATGTCAATCCATCTCATCCACGGTCATCATCTTCTGCGCTGACCCTCAGCCCTTCCAAGCATGATGTCCTCCCAGAGACTGGTCCCACTTAGCGACATGCCCAAAGTATGTGAGATGGAGCTTCAAAATCCTTGTCTCCAAGGAGCAAACTGGTTTCACCCTCTCCAGAACAGACCTATTCTCTTAGAGAGCCAAGTTGTGTTTGTTAATTTAAAACTCCAGGATCCCTGGGAAATAGGGCTGGAGAAACCCCCTTGCTAAAACCACATGTGGAACAGCGAGTAGCAGCAGGTGGAGCAGAGTTAGGAGGGGCTTGGTGCCAGACTTTGCTTGCTACTTGGTCAGGATGAACCTAAGTTGTATGATACTTGAGAGACTGGTCCTTCATTTTCCTGTAGGGGTGGGGTTTGAGTGATAGGCCGTCAAATAAACACTATCACAGTGCTTTTGCCTACAATCCCAAAAGGGAGAAGTACATTGTAGTACAGTGAAGCCATAGTGAAAGTTCATATTGAGAGACTGAACATAATTGAAACAAAAGGATCACAGAATAATACTGATTTACTGTACTGTGACCTAGTGGTGAGAAGCTGTGCTGCAATTCCAAAGGGCAGGTGGTTCAAATCCACAAGCTGCTCTGAGGGAGAAAGCTGGGCAATCTCCTCCCCCTGGAGGGTCAGCTATAGCTCTGTTCAGACTTGATGGTAAAAAAATGGGTGGTGCATTGATATTTTCTATTTTCTTAAAAACAACCAAACCCATTGGTGAATATTCACTTATTTGGTTACCCAACAACCTAAAGAGTATGGAGCTAGCTACTCCAGGCTTCTCTGCCCATTTTACAGTCTAGAAAACTGAAACTCGAAGGGAACCAAGGACTTGCAGAGTTTTTCTCTGAGCTACTGAGTGGCAGAACTGGGACTAGAAACTACCTCATCCTGCCCATGCCACCTAACTTCAGGTTCATCAGTTGTCTTCTTAATTCCTCCTCACATTTGGGAGTTTCCTCTGTCATCAGACTTGGCTCAGCCAGGCCAAACCGAGTCAAGTCAGCCTTATTGTGCTGCCCCTATGCCCAAGATAATTTTTCTACCCTAGAGAGTAACGTCCTGTCGACTGCCAAAGTTGAATGCTGAGGAAGATGGTGGCAAGGTGCCACCACATGATAATGAATACACTGGGGGCCAAAGATCAGGGGTTTTTTTATTTTTTATTGGTGAAAGATGCCTGGAGAGAAATGTTTTCTACTTAATCGAATACATTTACAGAGTCGGTAATGAAGTTCTGACAGGGAAAGTAGATTATACCCCATAGAAAGTATCATGAGGATTACAAAAAATTTGTATTTCATTTGCAGTACTTAACACTGCGTTATTTCAAAACATAACATTGCAGAATTGCGTTGTAGTTAGCAAAAGCAGTCTCAAACCTTTATGGAAGTTTTGGAATGTGTCTGAACCAGGCCTAGGAGGAAGGAGCATTTTGTGCTTACACGGTTTTAGTAGTTGGAGTTCTGACTCATGCTTTTGCGTACTGGCAGGCTAACCATGACTCAGTAGTTTTCCTCTTACCAGGTGTTGCTCTTACCAGGCCTTTTCAGTAGGCTAGTCTGAACTGGTCTGGTGTTGACAGAAAGGGCTGGTCATCTTTGCCCTCCACCTCCTGAAGAGAGTACAAGATAACTGGGATGTATTCAGCCCTCCATTCAATTGCTCTGTAGTGATGAGAAGACCATGACAGTTAAGAATTAGGACCTTGAGTTTTGTTCTTTGTAGGTAGAAAATATACTGCTTTTTAAAAAATTCTTGAGTCAATAGAGGCCTAGAATTGGATTTTCTTGGAAAATATTATCACTAGTTTAAACTCTTTTAAGAGAGACTATAAGTAAAAACCACAAATCCATGGTAAAAACATTTAAGCTAAATGTCTGGAATGCGTAGTAGAAGATGCTGTACCAAGGCAGAGATGCCTGAGAGTATGTAACCCTGCAGAGGTGGGTGCAGGACTAGGCGCTTGGCACATTGATTTTACTTCAGAGCTATGGCTTAGTACCTGTGGCCCTGGGTGAATTTCCTCACCTCTCTGAATCTTAGCTTCATCATTTGCAACAAATATCTACCTTATAGAAAGTACTGTTGAGGTAAGAATACCTGTAACTGGTCCATTGTGTGGACTCATCTCTAGCCAACTTGTCCTCACCACCACTATCTCACTTGTCCGAAGAACATGAGGAATTAAAAACTTAGCACCAAAAAAAAAAAAAACCCAACAAACAAACTTAGCACAAACCATTGTTGTTAGCTGAGGTTGAATTGGCTTTCACTCAGAGATCCCTTGCATAACAGAACAAAACATTGTGGTCCCGCCCTATCTTCACCATTGTTAATGTATTAGTCCCATTGTCACAGCCAATGTGTATTCCTAAGCTACTTTCAGTCTTCCACGGGGCAAAGTTCTCTATATTGGGCAGTATCCTGTGATCATCTGTAGAGTTGTCAGAGGCTAATTTTCAGAAATAGATTAGCAGGCCTTCCTTGCCTGCCATAACCTGGAAACACTACTGAAACCTGTCTACTGTGGATAACCCTGCTGACATGTGAAATATTGGTAGCCTAGCCACCACACTACAGCAACATACAAACCACAATAGTAGGAGAAACTGGCAGAAGGGTGGTTTATAAGCCCTATATTATTGGTAGGTGCCATTGAACTGACTACAACTCTTGTTTTTGTTGTTGTTATGTGCCACTGAGTCGTTTGTGACTCATAGCGACCATAGCGACCCTATGTACAATATGTACAAGAGCCCTAAATGCCGTTCTATCCTGTGCCAACCTAGCCATCTCAAACGCACTCATTCCCACCACTCCAGTCACAGAATCAATCTATCTCATTGAAGGTCTTCCTCTCCTTTGCCGCCCCTCCACTCTGCCAAATATGATGTCCCTCTCCAAGGACCAGTCCCTCCTTGCAAGATGCCCAAAGTATGTCAGATGAAGCTTCAGAATCCTTGACTCCGAGGAGCATTCCGGCTTCACCTTCTCTAGGACAAGCCTGTTTGTTTTCCTAGCAGTCCATGGTATATTCAACGCTCTTCTCCAGCACCACAGCTCAAAGGCATCAATTCTCTATCATCCTAGTCACTGTCCAGCTCTCTGATGCATAGCACGTAATTGTGAAGACTATAAACCCGGATCAGGCGCACTTTAGTCTTCAGTACTCTTGAGAGGTCCCTCCCACCTGATTTTCCCAAAGCAATTAGTCTCTTGATTTCCTGGCTTCTGTTACCAAGAGTTTTGACTGTGGAGCCAAGTAAAACTGTTAACTATGTCGATCTCTTCACCATCCATACTGATGCTGCCAATTGGCCCAGTGGTGAGAATCTTTGTTTTCTTGATGTTGAGCTTCAATCCGTATTGAAGGCTGCAGTCTCTGACCTTCTGTAGCAAGCCCTTCAGTTCCTCCTCAGTTTCAGCAAGCAGTGTTGTGTCATCTGCATAATGCAGGTTATTGATGACTCGTCGACCAATCCTGATGCAACATTCCTCCTCTTGCAGCCCAGCGTCTCAGATGATCTGTTCTGCATACAGATTGAAAAGATAAGGAGACAGAACATGTTCTTGATGGTCGGACCCTCTTCTTGATTTTAAACCATGTAGTGTCTCCTTGCTCTGTTCTGACGACTGCCTCTTGGTCCAAATACAGGTTTCGCATTAGCACAATCAAATGTTCTGGGATTCCCATTCTTCTCAGAGTCAGCCACAGCTTATTGTGATCCATACAGTCAAAAGCCTTTGCATAGTCAATGAAGCACAGATAGAACATTCTAGTGACCCTACAAACAACAAATCTGAGCCTCGCCCTGTTCTCCAGCATGTTCACGATCGGCATGATCTCCAGGATGCTCAAGCCCATTGCCCTCTTTACATTAAGTCACATTAGAGATTGCCTGTTTTTCTCCCATGGAGCAGTTGTAGAGTTGAACCATGTGCCTTTGGGTTGGTAGCCAGAGCTCCTGTCCTGTAGTTGTTGTTGTGTGTCATTGTGTTGGAACTAACTCATAGCAGACCCTCCAGTGGGTTTTCAGAGGAAGTAAATAACCCATTCTCCTCCCATGGAGCAATTCGTGGATTTGAGCCTAGCAGCTTGTGGATTTGAACTATAGTCCTTTGAGATTGCAGCATAGCTTCTTACCACTAAGCCAGCAGAACTCCTGCAGTAGAAATGTGTGGCCTGCCCTTTCCTGTGACAGCATACCATCAAATGGTTAAAAGGGTGTGCTTTCTGAAGATGAGTGTGTGGCTCCATTCAGGCCCTGGGCTTCTGATCACCCCAGGAGCCCAACTTTGGTTTTAAAGGTGTGCCCCAGCTTTTGGCGATCAAGATAGAACTGATAAAAATAGTAAGTGACCTAGAACACTGTGTATCTTTTTAAACAAGTTAGCCAGCCTCGATCAGTTGTTTTTAGATACAGACGTTAATCATTAAAGCTGGGCCCAAGCTCCATTGCTAATAAGGTTAATGGGGCTTGTCTTTAGCCCGGGACAGAGGCGGGATGGGTGCTTACCTTGGCCAATCCTGTCTTACTAACGTGCCTTCGCAGGCAGGTTTTCCCTTTGTTTAAATGTATTTTATAAAAACATAATAGACACCTGGGTTAAGCTTGACAATCTTACTGGAAAATGTGTAAGGAAAAAATGGCAGGTTTTAATCCAAACGGTAGGTTGCCGTTGCCTTTGCATCCTTTAGCGGAGGCTGCGTTCTCCTGCTTGCTGTTGTGGGAGGTGCTGGCTATTGGAAGGTCCTGGCTAAAGGGGTGCTCGCCCAGCCAGGGCCTTGCCTCTCAGCGTCCGGCCCCGCCCCAAG
The DNA here is from genome assembly GCF_000299155.1 of Elephantulus edwardii. Taxonomy (NCBI): domain Eukaryota; kingdom Metazoa; phylum Chordata; class Mammalia; order Macroscelidea; family Macroscelididae; genus Elephantulus; species Elephantulus edwardii. The sequence continues at coordinate 2,029,743 of NW_006399871.1, forward strand.
TATTTGTTTTTCTGCCGGAGGAGGCGGGGCGGGGCCTCGCTAGAGCTGGGCTGACTATTTGTCTTTCAGCAGAAGGAGGAGGCGAACAGCTTTAAGGCGGTTCCCCGGCCACTTCCAACCCGTGTCCCTGTGTTTGCTTCTGGCAGAGCGTCCTGGCCCGAGTAAACTGAGGAGCTGAGGCTGGACAAAGGGACACGCGGACAGACGACAGACGGAGGGCACGCCGGCCGCTGGACCCTGCTGCCTCCCCCTTTTCTCTGCCGCCGCTTGCACCCGGAGAATGAGCCCAGCCTTCAGGGCTATGGATGTGGATCCCCGCACCAAGGGCATCCTACTGGAGCCCTTTGTCCACCAAGTTGGGGGCCACTCCTGCGTGCTCCGCTTCAACGAGACGACCCTGTGCAAGCCCCTGGTCCCGAGGGAGCACCAGTTCTACGAGACCTTGCCCGCGGAGATGCGCAAATTCACTCCCCAGTACAAAGGTGAGCCCCCCGAGGTAGGCCAAGGAGATGCAAGGACTCGGCTGTCCACGCAGCCTTTCCGGGAACCTTTGTCCCCTCCCACTCACTGTGTTTCCCCCACTCCTCCTACACTTGGCCCTCGGCCCAGCACCTCACACCCTCAGGTTGCAAGTCCTGGTAAGATTACTCAATTCTGTTTTGTTCTGTGGATTTGTTTTGAGTTTCTTTTTGGTGGAAGTGTAGATGTCTTTTATGTTCAGGTGTCTCTTGATGGCGCTAACGCATAGACTCCCATGGGGGGAACAGCAGGAGAAGACTTGGGAGGGTTTTACCCAGAATACTTGCCGCCTGCGCCTTGTGCTCCAGGAAATCAGAAGCCGGGTGATTAGGTAGGCTGGGAGCAGGGCTGACTGAGTCAGATGGAATGCAGGAGTGGGAGGCCTGTGCTCATTAGCTGAAGCCCTTTGCTGTTACAGAATGTCCCCGAAATTGCTAACTGAAGAGCCCATTGATTCCCATATGTGGCATTTTCGTCCTTTTTATAATATTTTTGGGAGACATCAAGAGCCACAGTGTGGCCTTCTTGAGGGTGGGGGGGTCAGAGCCTTTGTAAATTAAGGAAGAGGCAATAAAAGACATTCATTTAAATTTGCATTGCCTGATTTTACCAAAGACTGGAACAACTAGGTTCGTCTGGGACTTTAAAACTTGTTTTTAAGTCAGAATGTACTGGGCATTTTTTTTGTAATGTGGATGTGTGTGTGCGCGTGTGTGTGGTGGGGGTGGGGGGCTGGGGGGCCCTCACTTGGTCCTTCTCTGTTGTTTTTTCCAGGACAAAGCCAAAGGTCCCTTGTTAGCTGGCCGCCCCTGGCCCCCTTTTGTCCCTGGTTCTTTCCCCGTGGCCACAGGGAAGTGCGGCCCCTTGAATTCCCCACCCAGGCTCCTCTGCACCCAGAGTTGTGGGCCACTTCAGAAGTGTCGTCTCTCTCTGAGAACGCATTCCCCTGCAGGAGCGGGCAGGCAGCAAGGAACTGAGCAGATTGAGTGAATCCCGGGCAGAAAGGCCTGGGAGAAAAGGCGTTCAGCCAGTCAACGCCTAGTCGGTTGTAAGGCGCACTCAACGGCACCTGCTGAAATCCTCCCACCTGACACCCCCCTCAAAGACTGAGTACACCTGGCAGGTTCTAGAGACTCCAGGGAAAGAACTGTTTTCGAGGCCACTACGTGTCTGCCCAACCCTGTCTGCCTTGTGTTTCATTTTCCCTTGTGACATGAGATTGCAAAAAGATCAATAAAGTTAATATTTGAGAAGGACAAAAGGCTTGACTTGCCTGCCCTTGTGGGGGCGCTGCAGGAAGCCTTTCAAGGATGTCTGTTGTGCTGTGTGGTTTGTTTTGTTTGCCCCTTTATTTTGCTTTGCTTGCACAATCTTCCCTTAACATTGAATGCTTCTTACACCCCAGGCCAATAAATCTGTCTCCCCAAGGGGCTATCAGCTCTTATTCAGAGCAATCTTTGAGGCCACTGGTGTTTCTTTTGGGGGCATTAAAAATTGCTGCGAGATATAAAGAGCAAAATAAAATGTTTTGCATCTCTCTCAAGACTAGAAGAATTCCACAAAAATTAATAAACATTGTCAATGATGGAAAAACGTGTCTTGTAATTCTTTGGCTCTTGCCTTGTTGAGTGCATCAGAGAGGAAGACTCTCAGCTATGTTTGCTTCTTAATCGCTTGTCTTGTATGGTGTCATCTTTTCTAGCTGTTTTGATATTTGTTAGGTTTGCAGATGAGTTTGGGCCCTCTGGCAACAGAGAGACTAAGGAACAGGGTAAGGAAAAAAAAACAAATGTTACAAACATGTTACTTAGAACGCATCTTCCTTTGGAATTAAAACCTGCTCTGCTCCTCACCCCCTTCCAGGTGTGGTATCTGTGTGTTTTGAAGAGGATGAAGACAGGAATTTGTGTTTAATAGCATATCCACTAAAAGGGGACCATGGACCTATGGACAATGTAGATAATTCAGATTGTGAACCAAAAAGTAAGCTCCTAAGATGGACAAACAAGAAACACCATCTTCTAGAAATGGAAAAGGCTTCCAAGGACTGGGTTCGCCAGCACCGAAAAGAAGATAAGATGAAAAGGTGAGTGTAGGATAAGCTGGGGATCCTGGGTCCAGTAGAAGGGATCTTGGTGAAGGCCTGGTTTCCTGTTACCAGAGACTCACATTATTATTAAATGCCTTGTCATGCGTGGCACTTCTCACATGGCGTGCCTGCCAGCTCCTCTCTGATTAGATTATGCCATTTTGGGGAAGTCGCGGTAGCAGCAGCTGTAAAAGAGACTCAACTACTCATCCCTCCTAAGTCTGCCCTGTGCCAGGCTTTCTACTCTTTTCTGAGGGTAGCAGTGACCGAGACAGGGGCTGTTCCTGGACCTTTGGTTGCTCTCTGAAAGGAAAGGGGGAATGATCATCCTGATATTTGGAGGTTGCACCTTGGCAGAACTTAATGGGGGGCGTGGTATATAATCTACATATCCATGAAAATATCTAATGTCACTAAGCGAGTGGATTTATTCTTGTGGGATTTCGGTTGATAATGTCACAGGTTCCAGGATTCAGAGTCACACTGAGAGTAGTGGAGACTAGAGAGTCAGTAGAGTGTGGGGAAGAGGGGGCACAGGTGTCCTTGCATCTTAGGGTTTCCTTCCTGTGGAAAACAGTGGGCTGCCTACTTAATTTTTTTAAATCAAATTTATTGAGGTGTAATATACACTCAATAAAGTGCACCCAGTTGCAGTGTTTTACAGACAAACACTATAACCACTACATCAAGATAGCCACCTTCTCATCACTCCAGACAGTTCTTTTGCACCTCTTTGGTCCTTAATTTTGATAAAAGCTTGACTTAATTGTATCCTTATTTCTTCACAGCCATAAGTTAGAAGAAGAATTTGAATGGTTAAAGAAGTCTGAAGTCTTATACTACAGTGTAGAAAAAAAAGGGAATGTGAGTTCCCAACTTAAACACTACAACCCTTGGAGCATGAAGTGTCACCAGCAGCAGTTACAGCGAATGAAGGAGAATGCAAAGCATCGGAACCAGTACAGTATCCTTTGTTCAGAACATCTCCATCTTGAGGAGGACCCTTGAAACCCTAAGAGAGAATGGTTGAATTTTGAAGTTGTTGTGTTTCCTCTACTACGAGTATGCCAGGAGACCTCTTATGAGAACCAGGGACAGATTTCACCAGCTTCAAGGCTGGGACTGGTTTGGGAGTGTATATAAGAAAGGAGAGATGGATGGTAAGGGTGATACATGGAAAGTATGGATATATGGGATGACCACGCACCTTATGGGGAGGGAACAGTCAGGGATGAGTCACCAAGAAGAGGAGGACACCTGGCTGCTGCTTGTCAGAATCCTGAAGAACTCCCTGCTTGGTGCTCACCTGCCCAACACCTGGGGCCTGGCTGCCCTTTCTTGGTTCCCACACCAGGAGATGGGCTGTGCAAGAGAAACTTTTAAACTTTTTAAAAATAGACTAATATGTTGAACCCCTAAATACCTATGCCTCAGGTGTAGCAGAACCCCCTTTGTGTGAGTCTCTTGTCACTATCTGTATCAACACTGTGTCCACCCCGAACTAGATTATTTTTGAAACAAGTCTCGTATATTATTTCATCTATATATATACTTCAGAACCGATGTGAAATAATACTGTCAAGCATTATCATTTCTGAAAAATCATTCCATAGTTCATTGTTTAATAGCAGATATCTAATTGATGCCCATATTTTTTCTGATTATCTCACCAGTAGATGTCTTTACTGCTGGCTTGTTTGGATCCCAGTGAGGTCAACCTCATTGCACAAGTCTTTTTAGATGCCCCTCCCCATTTTCTCTCCTTGGAGATGTCAGAAAAAAATGAGGTTTTCCAGAGCTCCCAACAGGCTGAGTTTTGCTGCTTGCACCTCTGCAGTTTCACTGTTTCTAGTAAGTTGATAATTGGATCTAAAGGCTTTGTCACATTCTGTTCTGCTTGGGAGATGGAGTGGGGGCAGGGAGCTCTCATCGACGGTATTGTGCCTGTCCTTGAGCACACACAGGCATCAGTTGTCTTTCTGTTGCCTTAGCTTCATTTTTTCATTAGGTAGTTTTCTAATTCTGACATACTCATCACTCATTAGCCTAGTATCTTTCTATAAAGAGAAGCTTTCCCTCATCAACTTTGTGATTATCTTGAGGGAACAAAAAAAAAGTTCTTTTCTCCATTTACTAGATATTTGGAGTAACGCATGTCCCTAACATTTGCCAAGACAGCTAGTGAGTATTAGAGCATGATGAGTATATGAATATAAATATATTTGATCTCAGTTATCCCATCTTAAGGCCAATAGGAGCCTCCTTAGATGGGCTCCTGAGTTATTTTGGTACAACCACAGTAGTTTGTGATACCTTCTCTTGTTTTCTGGTATGAAAAAGTGGCTTAAGGTCATGTGCATTTCCTGCCTCAGATGTGAGTTCAGACATTCTTCTGAGGCAGGAGTTGGTAAAAAGCCTTTCAGTAAAGGACCAAATAGAATGTTTAGGCTTTCTAACCTGGCTATCTGAAACAGCTGTGCTGTCACAGCTTGAAAGCACCATAGACAGTTAATAACTAAGAGAGCGTAGTTCTCACTGACATCAGAAGTTTGTAAAATGTTTGTCCCATAAAATATATTTTACCCCCCTCGTCTTATTTAAAAATGTAGAAATCACTCCTCGTTTATGGGGCATACAGCCGTATGCAGTGGACCAGAACCCCTACATTAAAGAGCCTGGTTTCCTTTAATGGGAAATGAGAAGGCTGCACTCTGGAAGCAAAGGGGTTGTTCCTTTTGGTCATTGTTTATAGACCTTGCCAATGGACACAACTAGAAAACGCAAATTTATTCTAAAGAAAAACAGTTTTTCATATTAATATTTCCAGTTCACATTCCAGACTTCAGAATTTACTGAACTTATTTGATGTTTTGTTTCTAATTGTGCATAGTGTCCTAGTCCCACTCCTGGCTGAGTTCAGGGGATTGTGGATCTTTGGGGGAGGTAATGGCATGGGCACGAAGACAGTGGAAAGGTCCTCTTAGTTCGGCCACCAGCTTTAGGTTTCTTCCCTAAACCTAGATGGCAGTGGCAGGTGGTGGTGAGTAGGAGATGGCAGGACAGGTGAGGCCTCTCTGACTGGCTGGCATGAAGCCCTGTGAGTCCAGGCTTCTCTAGGACACTGCAGACAGGCGGTGTGTTCCAGGAGTGCTACAGCACCAAGCAGCAGCAGCACTTCGTTTTGGAGGGACTTGTCCTTAACTACCCAGAATTTATTTTATTGGAGAATCTGACCTCTCGCTATGAGGTGCCTTGTGTCCTGGACCTCAAGATGGGCACACGTCAGCACGGTGATGATGCGTCAGAGGAGAAAGCAGCCAACCAGATCCGCAAGTGCCAGCAAAGCACATCTGCAGTCATTGGCGTGCGCGTGTGCGGCATGCAGGTGAGGGGTGTGCGGCAGGTGGTGTGGGCTGACCAGGACACCTTGCCCTGATGTAATCCTCCTGTTTTCTCAAAAGATCACAAGTTTAATACTGTGAGTCATGTATCGTTCACACATTCTCCCTTGGGGTTGGCCTTGATTGCCGAGTCCACAGTTTGAGAGGTAAAAGGAAAGAGGGTTAGGTCCTCATCACTGACCCACATGCCAAACGGGCCTGGGCCACAGTGACGGAACCCAGGTTGAAGGGCTACATCCCAGGTGGGTGGTCTTCAGAGGATAGTAGCTCCTTGAATTTTACTCTTGACAAGTTGAAAACTTTGATCCAGGACTGCTACATTGTCCCCCCTCCCGCGCTGCTGTCCCCAGGCTCCAGTCTCTGTCTGAGACCATCCTCTGCTCCTCACCATCTGATCTCCCTCCCACAGGTGTACCAGGCAGGCAGCGGGCAGCTCATGTTCATGAACAAGTACCACGGAAGGAAGCTATCAGTACAAGGCTTCAAGGAGGCACTTTTCCAGTTCTTCCACAATGGGCGATACCTGCGCCGAGAGCTCCTGGGTCCTGTGCTCAAGAAGCTGACTGAGCTCAAAGCAGTGTTAGAGCGACAGGAATCCTACCGATTCTATTCAAGTTCCCTGCTCATCATCTATGATGGTAAGGAGTGGCCCGAGGTGGTCCTGGACTCGGACGCTGAGGACTTGGAAGACCTGTCAGAGGAGTCGGCCGATGAGTCTGCTGGCGCCTATGCCTACAAACCTATTGGCACCAGCTCAGTGGATGTGCGTATGATCGACTTTGCACACACCACCTGCAGGCTATACGGCGAGGACAGTGTGGTGCACGAGGGCAAGGACGCTGGCTACATCTTTGGACTCCAGAGCCTAATAGACATTGTCACAGAAATAAGTGAGGAGAGTGGAGAGTGAGCTTGCTGACTGCACTGGCACCTGAGACTCTAAACGTCCCCGGCACAGCTGTGCTGCGTCGGAAGCAACAGAGGAGGCCACGTGGCCAGGCGGTTGCCCCTGCAGCCTGGAGCTGACCCGCAGAGGCCCCTGTGAGCCCAGCCTGAGCCAGCCCTAGCCGTCCTCGGAGTCTATTTATTTTAACTGTTTCTTCAACATTCCACATCTGATGATGCAAATACCTCTTTCTTCCCTGAGTGTAAACGTTCCAATACAAAACTTTTTGTTAATTGTACACAGTCCTGTTGTCGTTCTTGCCGGGGGGGGGGGGGGGGAAGCTAGCTGGCTCCTACTCCTAACCCTTAGGAGCCTTCCACCTGCTAAGACCACAACCTTATCTGAGAGCATTGTTCTCTTGACCACTGTTCCCCCAACTCAGATCAAAAAACCGCCACAACTTCTTGGCTTGGTACATAATTCCCCCAATCCAAGACTCTGAAATCCCAAAAAAGGACCCCTGCACACATATCTAGACCCCTCCAATCTGTTCTGGCTTAGTGTGCTGCATGTACCCAGAGAACCCCACTTAATATGGTCTGTTCTCCCATGAAGCTGAAACCAAAGCCAGGCAGTGTGTGCTCCAGACCGGGAGTCAAACTTGGCTCCTGCTCTACCAATAGCTGCTAACTACTGGACATTACAGTGTCATCCTGGTGAATGGATTCAGAAGGATGGGTCTCACAGAGCGAATGTTCAAGGCAAAAGTGGTTGTGGCCACAAGTCCTGTCCTGACTACCACACAGTCTTTGGCTTGGCTACAGCCTGTTCTTCACAACAGCCCTGAAGAGCTTACCTCAGCTCGAAGGGTCTCCAGAACAAGTTGATGGGAGGTTTTGAAGTGTAGAGTCAGTATCCCCAGAGGTACACTGTGCAGAGAGGATCTAGGGGTCCAACTCTGGCCCCTCTCTGCTCCAGAACTAAGTACCTCCTCCCCGGCCTGCTATGTCCAACTGCATACATGCCCTGACTGTGCCCACGTGCTCTTATTTCATGGGTCCAGGCTCCCATTTTGGGGTTGGGGCATGTATATTTTAAGACAGGAATAAAAGGGTCCCTCTAGATCCACAACCTTCAAAGACCCAAGGTCAGGACATATTGGAGAAGTAGATTGTCCAACTGTGGGCCTCCACCTACATGACACCTCCTACCCTCAGAAGGATACACCAGAAAGGATAATTTAGAGTTTTATGTCCTGTAAAGACCATAAAGCAATGTGAGAATGACCTGAATGATGACGTTATGCTGTGCCAGGAGGGAGAGAGGTGTCCGAGGCAGAAAACACTCCGGAATACAGAGGAAGAGTGAGAAGCCAGGGGTTCAAGGTTGTGTCTTACTTGGCAACCTCACAAGACAGCAAAACTGCTCATAGGATTCTCAACGCTGTACATGTTCAGGGAACCAGACAGGCCTTTCCATGTAGAGAGCTGGTGGGTCCTCACCTCCATCCCTTGACTTAGCAGCTGAGTGCTTGCTTGCTGCGCCACCAGAGAGCCTTTCAAGGGAGGATGTTACTTGTCTGGAGTCAGAACTGACCCATAGCTGACCCTCAGCATTTTCAGGGGCTGTTAATCCCATGGGAGGAGTTTGCCCTCTTTCATCCACATAACAGCTGGTAGATTCAAACCGCCTGCCTTTACGTGTGGCAGTACAAATCCTTACCAGTAAGCCACCAAGGCGCCTCGAAGCAAGGGTAAGAAGCCTTAAAAAGATGGCTAGGGAAATGGTCCGACCTGACTTCCGTCTCTGGCTGCCACTCCTCACCTGCCCACTGCGGAGCGTGCAGGACCTGCGGATGCTGCGGAGATTGATCCCCTTGTGGCCTATACGTGTCTGATCTGCAGTTCCAGCAATGGGACCACCCTCTGCAGCTTACTGTCCTTTTAAATAAGTGTCAGAACCTACCCACCTCAGAACAACGGAGGCTACAAAGAGGACATAGTACATAACATTGCGGTTGCATGGGAACCTTTAATCGAAGCCATTTCGAGTCTTTAACAGGAGAGGGCCAGGCAGGGAAATCCGAGGTCAGGGTTTCACAGGATAGATGCTAGGACTTGGGGGATTCAGAAGGTCCAGGGCAAGAGGGCGGCGGGATGGAGGGGTGCCTTTAACTACGTCATGCCAGACCGCGTAGGGCCACCAGGGGGCGCCGTGCTTTCGTGCGTGGGCAGACACTTTCGGGGCGTGGCTGCGCCGGGCGCGCGTGCGCACGCGTGGAGTCACGGGGCGGGGCGAGCGCGGCAAGGCGCTCCGGGCCTGTAGTGCTGGCTCCGCAGCCCCCGCCACCTCCCCTACCCCGGCGCGGCCCGGCCCGGCCCCATGTACCGTGCGCTGTACGCCTTCCGCTCAGCGGAGCCAAATGCGTTGCCGTTCTCTGCGGGCGAGACCTTCCTGGTGTTGGAGCGCAGCAGCGCGCACTGGTGGTTGGCAGCGCGAGCGCGCAGCGGCGAGACAGGCTACGTGCCACCCGCCTACCTGCGCCGCCTGCAGGTGAGTGTGTCCTCCTCTCCCAGGTCTGCGCGGCCCTGAAATTGGGCGCCGTCACAGGATCATGGGGTGGACCCCGGGACTCCCGGGACCTCTGTCTTCCCAGGACCCAAGGCCGAGACCTCCAGCAGACAGTTTAAGAACCTGACACAGAGACCCTACACACACCCATTGGACTTAGGGGTTCTGGGGCCCCCAAGCACCAGAACCCCATACACGAAACCTGCCCTTTCGCAGCTAACTCTGAGGAGACTTGCACAGAATCCTGGGGACCCCAGGCCCATAAGTTATTTGGGATTTAGTGTCTAAACCCCTATCTGAAATAGAATGTAAGATCCAGACCTCTCAAATTCTGGCCAGTTCCCCACATATCTGAGGCCCCATGTCCTTAATATATTCCTCTGGATTCCCTAGCATCCCACGTTCTTGTCCTACTTTCAGACCCCAGCTGGAACCATCTGCACCCCAACACCTGGGCGACCTTGGGCACCACTTGTTTTCCCCATTGTCTCCCAGTTCTTCAGTCCCCCATTTGGACCTTGGAGCCCCAAACACTCCCATTGCCTAGCTAAGTCTTGGGGCCCCCATTTCTTTTACTGTTTAGCTCTCAGCCACCCCTAAATTCTTCCTAAAACCTCCAACTCTCTTTGAACCAAGAATCCTCATGACTGCCAGTACTAGGTGCCACCACTACCAACCCCACAAACCTCAGACCTGGGTTGCTCTCGCTTTCTTTCCTCTGAAATTGGGGCACTTTGTCCCTCTCTTTTCCCAGCCTGCAGTGGGGGATACACCCATTGTGGGGAAGCCGATTTCTTCATGGCATTCCCTGGTCTGGTCACAAGTCCCATTTCTTTCCAGTAGAAGCTACAACCCCAGTTTTGGTTTCCCCAAGGATATCCCTACTGCAGGGATGAGGGTGCAGTGTCTACTGTTCATCTCTTCTTACTGTGGAGGAAAGAAGGGTCTGGAACCTCCAGGCTCAGCCTGGGTCAGGCACCTCCACCCCCTGCTAGTCTGTAACCTTTAGAAAAGCTACTGCCCCAGCCCAGTGCAGGACAGAAGTAATGGGATCAATCGGGCATCTTCTAGGTTTACCAGGACAAAGGGATGAGGTCTAGGGGCATCCTTGTAAACCCTCGGCCTAATCCCTTTTAGAAGTGCCTGGGTTATGAGTGAGGGGCCAGGATCCCTGCATGGCTGTCTAAGGTGACAGTTTCAGACCTGTCTCCTCTGGGGCCTGGTGTTCTTGGGAGGCCTCTAAGGGAGCACCTGCCTCTCCACTGGCCTGTGAGGCCCCTCCCCGTGCAGGGCCACTGGGGCTGGACATCGAGAGAGGCTTCCATGTTTTGGCGTATGTCCTTTTCTGTCTTGGTTTCTGTTTGCGCATCCTTCTCTGTCTCGGTTGCCCTGGCTCTGGGAATCTGTTTGTCATTCTGTGCATCACCTTAGAGATTCTGTCTACCTTCCTCTGCTCCTTTCTTTGTCTCCATCTCGCAGATCCTTCCTCCGTTGTCTTGCACGGTCGGCCTCAACTCTTCTCCGAGTCTCTGTCTGTCTGACTCTGTGTCATTGCCTTTCTGCCCCGCCCCCCCTCGGTCTCATGTGTCCCTGTACTCTGGCACACCCCCACACCACCTAGAGGGCTTTGGTGACCTCTGCGGTTAGCTTTTTGCCCCCCTCAGGGAAGCTTCTCAAATCTGCTGTGCAGGGAAGCCACCTCTGAAGTCCTTTTACAGCGTTATAGTCTGGGTGTGGGATATGCGATAGGTGGAGGTGGCTGGTCCTACAGCTACCCCCGCCTCCCATGCCAGCCACATTGGGTAAGACTGGATCCCCAGATTGTTGGAGTGAGCAACTTGGGACCTGGGGCAGGAAGGCGCCAGGTTCCTCCCTCGTGGCTGTCCTCTGCCACAGACAGAGCTACTGCCTCCCCGGGCTGAGGGAGAGGGTTCCTGGGACAGCTGGGGGAGCATGAAGGCTGGCTGCTTGGGAAAGGAAAGAAGGTCCCTTCAGCTGCCCAGGCCCTCTGAGGAGGCCTTCCCGGGGGAGCAGGGCTATTCTCAGTGTCACTTTGCTTTTGTGAAGGATGTGCAAATGATTTATCAAGGAAGGAAACAGGCAAGAGGCTTCCTGCTTGTCATGGGCTCTGAGACGAGCCTGGGGTTGGATCTGGGTGTGCCTCAGCCTCATACACAGGGGACTCTGGAACATGTTTGTGGTCTGAGAACCTGATTTTCAGAGACAGCTGAGAGCCTCACTGTAGGGTAAAATCTTGAATTGGGCCTCAATATGTAAAATGGCAACATGGGGCATCTTGGACCACTGCTCCCTGAGTGACAGTTTGAGGGCCCCAGGCCACATGCTAGTGCAGCCTTCTGTTCTGACATCCAGCATTGCATGCTCTGGCCATCATGGTCTTTACCTGCTCTGGTTTCCAGCTGCTTAGAATGCCCCCACTTGGCCCCAGGTCTCACTGCCCACCCCACCACCCTCCCCAGGGCCTGGAACAGGATGTCCTACAGGCCATTGACCGGGCCATCGAGGCTGTGCACAATGCCGCCATGCGAGATGGTGGCAAGTACAGCCTGGAGCAACGTGGAGTCCTACAGTGAGTGCAAGAGGGGGACACTTCCCTGCCAGCGTGGCATGATGGGCTAGGAAGGGATGGGAAGGTACAACCCTGCCTCTCACACGGAGCATGGGAGGGGGTGGTGAGGTTCCTCCCCAGCCAGCCTGTCTGCTGCCATCAGGAAGCTGATCCACCACCGGAAGGAGACGCTGTCCCGCAGAGGCCCGTCAACTCCTAGCCCTGTAGCTATGACCCCATCCACCAGTGACCACCATCTGGATGCCGCTGCTGCCAGGCAGCCCAACGGGATGTGTCGCACTGGGTTTGAACGGCAGCATAGCCTGCCCAGCTCTGAGCACCTTGGGCCAGATGGAAGCTTTTACCAGGTATGTGGTGAGGGTAGCCTGGGGTGGGAGTGGACTTGAGGCTTTGTCCAGAAGCTTCAAGTGTTCACTCAGGTTGCCCAGCACTCGGGGCCCAGCCAGGCTATAGCCCAGCCCCTCTTTGTGCCCCCCACCAGATCCCACCACAGCCCCGGAGAGCAGCACCCACCACACCACCGCCGCCTGTGAAACGCCGAGACCGCGAGGCTCTGATGGGCTTGGGGAGTGGTGAGAAGGCGGGAGGAGGCTGGAGCTGCTGGGAGACACCCTAGGTTTTTTGAATGGTCCTTAGTTGGTGTAACAAAGACAAAGGCCCCAAGCCCCGTCTTGGAGTGATTGGGGCACTGAGCTCAATGGGGAGACAGGGCCTGTCAGAGGCACTGGGCCCTGTGTTGGGGGCAGGGAGGTCCCTGGGAGCTGCCCTAACACTGCATCCCATCTCTGCCCACAGGCAGCCGCACCATCACGCCCTCGGGGGGCAGCTCTGTGTCCAGCGGCTCCTCAGTCAGCAGCACCTCCCTTGACACATTGTATACCGGCTCCAGCACCTCTGAGCCGGGCCCCAGCTGCTCACCCACCCCGCCACCTGTACCGCGCAGGGGCACCCACACCACAGTTTCTCAGCCCCAGTCCCCTCCACCGAAGGCACCAACCCCCGAGCCCCCTGCAGAGGAGGAAACAGTTGGTACGAGCTCAGCTGCGGCGACCCCTGATGAGCTGGAGGGTCTGAATGCCCTGAGCCTGGCGACCACAGAGGAGAAGGCAGTGGCCGAGACGACTGTGCCCAAGAGCATCGGGGCAGAGCTGATGGAGCTCGTGCGCAGAAACACTGGCCTGAGCCATGAGCTGTGCCGCGTGGCCATTGGTATCGTGGTGGGCCACATCCAGGCCTCTGTGCCGGCCAGCTCACCTGTCATGGAACAAGTCCTCCTCTCACTGGTAGAGGGCAAGGTGAGGGTGGGCGGCACAGCTAGGAGCCTCCCCACCCCATTCCCACCCTCCCACGTTTTTCCAGCCTTTACTTGACAGGTATTTGTCCAGCTCCAGCTCTGGGCCTGCCTTTTGCTGGGTGCTGGGGACATCTGAACTGAGCCCTGAAGGGAGAAGGGGGGAGGAACATTCCAGACAGAGAGGCTCAGCCTGAACGGGGACCATGAAGCGGGACTGAGCTTGACTTAACAGGAGGAAGTAGAACAAAGTCAGCGTGGCTAGAACGTACAGAGTGAGTGAGGAGGGCGGGAAGAGATGAGACCTGGGCAGATGTGGGTGGCTGCAGGGACGGAGTGGACACTGGGCCTGAGTGAGGACAGTGGTTGCCAGCCTTGACGGTAGAAAGAAGGGGGTGTTTCAAGAGCTGAAATGGTGACTTGGGTGCTGACTCAGCCATAAGGGGTGAGATGTGTGGTCATTGTGGGGTGGGGTCCTTTGCCAAGGTTGGGACACTGGTCATGGAATGGGATTGGGAGGTGCAGAGTCCACACTGCACTGTGGGGGCTGCGTGAGAGGTCCCTCCCTCCGGACTCCACAAGTCCTGCTCTAGTTTGAGGCTGTGAGGGAAGGGTTGTCTGTGTGTTCACCTCTACTGAGCACATCATTCAGAGTAAATGGGAGGTGACTGGGTGGGTGGCGATCTCCTGGTCTGGTATGTGGGTTCAGAAGTTGGGGTTCTCAGTCACATCAAGGTTGTTAACACTGGGATGGGATTTAAGTTGCTGGCAAATGCCTTGTGGTGCATCTCATGTAGGATCCTGTCCTAGGAGGTCTTCTGGGCTGGGGTGGGTGTCACTTGGAAAAGGGCTTTAGAAATGGGCCTTTGTGAGTCAGGTTGTGAGGGGTGGACATAGGAACAGGGCTTAACTTGGGCAGCGAGGTGGGAGTACTTGGAACTAAAGGAGAGACTAGAACTGGGGTCTGATCCCCTCCCAAATCCTAGGAGAACTTTGACTAGGGCAGCTCTTGTGGGGACGGTAGAGCCCCTTCCTTGCCTGACAGCAGCCTGGCACACTCATGCCCATGACTTTGAGGTCTGAGTCCAGCTCCTTTCCCAGCCAGTAGCCAGGATGGACTTGAACTTACTGATTGTGGGCCCTTGGGTGGACTTTCTTGCCTGGAGGGCTTCCTGGAAGTAGTGACAGGCAGGGAGTGTGTTGAGTGCTGCATCCTCCCCCCTCAGGATCTGAGCACAGCCCTGCCCTCGGGGCAGGTCTGCCATGACCAGCAGCGGCTGGAGGTGATCTTTACAGACCTGGCTCGGAGGAAAGATGATGCCCAGCAACGCAGCTGGGCCCTGTACGAGGACGAGGGCGTCATCCGCTGCTACCTGGAGGAGCTGCTCCACATTCTGGTGCGGAGTTTGGCCCAGGGTGACCCACGTGTGTCCCCAGCGTATGGAGCGGTGCCCTCTGCCCACCCCTCCAGTGCATACGGGCCCTGTGCTCGCGTGTGGCTGCACAGCCCCCATCGTGCTTCCTCCCCCCACAGACTGATGCAGACCCCGAAGTTTGCAAGAAAATGTGCAAGAGGAATGAGTTCGAGTCTGTCCTGGCCTTGGTGGCCTATTACCAAATGGTGTGTGTGAGTCTGCAGGAAGGCCCGGAGGGGGTCTGGGTGAGGCTGGAGTGGCGGGCACTGAGCAATGAGGGTCCCCCTCCAGGAGCACCGGGTGTCCCTGCGGCTTCTGCTTCTCAAGTGCTTCGGCGCCATGTGCAGCCTGGATGCAGCCATCATCTCCACGCTCGTGTCGTCCGTGCTTCCTGTGGAGCTGGCTCGGGACATGCAGACAGACACTCAGGGTGAGACGGAGCTGGGGGTTCCTGATCCCTGGGGGTCATTCCCCCCCATGGCAGGGATCCTGACAGCATGATATCCCTTCCAGACCACCAGAAGCTCTGTTATTCTGCCCTCATCCTGGCAATGGTCTTCTCTATGGGGGAGGCAGTGCCCTACGCTCACTATGGTAAGAAGGCAGGTTGCCAACCAGTTAACCGGGTGCCCACAAGCAGCTGGAGCTGGGACCCCTGGCCTCAGGGATTAGGGATCCATGGCATCTGAGAGGGATAGGCTGGCCCAGGGGTCACAGAGAGCCAGGGAGGGGTGGTGTGGGAGGAAGGACAGGCCTCAAACCCAGCGTACCCCTGCCACAGAGCACCTGGGCACACCGTTCGCCCAGTTCCTGTTGAGCATCGTGGAGGATGGGCTGCCGCTGGACACCACCGAGCAGCTGCCCGACCTTTGCATGAACCTGCTGCTCGCGCTCAACCTGCACCTTCCAGGTGGGATTGCGGCCCGGGGTGAGGGAGGAGGTTCACCAGTCCAGGGCTTCACCAGCCCAGGCTCTCTCATGTCTCCCCTTGTCCTTCCTCAGCCCCGGACCAGAACGTCATCATGACTGCGCTGAGCAAACACACCAACGTCAAGATCTTTTCCGAAAAGCTGCTGCTGCTCCTGAACAGAGGGGGTGAGGGGCCCAGGTGTCCGGCTGCTTCCACTCCAGCACCCTATGGCTGACTCCATAACCCCCCCTTGGGGTGATGCTGGAACCCCTCTTTGAGAACTGCCCTCACTCCTGTGACCTTTGTCTCCCAGATGACCCCGTGCGCATCTTCAAGCACGAGCCGCAACCGCCGCACTCCATCCTAAAGTTCCTGCAGGATGTTTTCGCCAGCGCCGACACGGCCTCCATCTTCTACCACACGGACATGATGGCGCTCATTGACATCACCGTGCGGCACATTGCAGACCTGTCACCTGGAGACAAGGTGCCTGGAGGTGGCCACAGTGGGGACCCGGAGCCAGGGGAAAACGAAACAAAATGGGGGCGGCTGTGAAAACTGAGGGAGGAAAGGGCCTGGGCAGGAGGACTCAGCCTGGTAGACGTAGCCAAGACTGGGTGTAGTCTGTGAAGGGCGTCTGGAGGAGGAAGTGGAGTGGCCTGACTGGGAATGTTAGGAAGAGGAAGCAGTGTTGACAGAAAGCCTGGGGGCGGCACCAGGGAGTTGTCTTCTCTCAGAGGAAGGCAGAAGTCCAGAGCGATGATATGCTCTGGTTTACATCCTGCATGGAATTTAGACAGTGGGAGAGCCAGAGAGGAAGTCCTGACTTGTCCAGGGGTCATGGATGGGATAGCGAGAGGCCTTGGCGTGGTGAGAAGAGGTCAGGTCAGGCTTCTTGTTGTTGTTGTGTTCCATAAAATCGGAATTGACTCCTAGCTGACCTTCCGGCAGGTTTTCAGAAGCAGTAAACCACGTGGGAGTTGATACCCTATTTTTCTACCACAGAGCAGCTGGTGATTTGAACTGCGCACCTTTACATTGGTAGCACAATTCCTTACCACTAAACCATCAGAGCTTCCTTAGGTCAGGCTTGTTGTTGTGTTGTTGTTATGTGCCGTCAAGTACGTGTATCAAAAGCAGACCCGAGGACGGGAGCTCTGGTGGCCTAGTGGCAAGAAGCTGCACTGCAATCCCAAAGGCTTGCGTTTCGAATCCACCAGAAGCTTCACTGGAAAAGGAGGGGCAATCTCCTGTGCCAGTCAGATCCGATTCGACTGTATACAACAAGAAAGAAAAGAAAAAGACAAAAGTGGATCCAACAGGGCTTCCTGCTGGATCAGACAGGGAACAACGTGGTGTTAGAGGCAGGCAAGGAAAAGGAGAGAATTGTGGAAGTTTGTCTTGAACAACTAGGTGGATGAGATGACTGTCTCAGGTGGGGGAAGAACTTTCCTGAGAAAAAGAAGGGTTCTGTTTTCAGTGTGCCAGTGTTGAGAAGATCCCAGACCTCCAGGCACAGGGTGTCAGGAGCCAGTGGGGGGTTGAGTGATGAGAGAGCCCTTTCTGCTCGCTCTGTGCACAGATGCCGTGGTGGAAGACTGCAGTGTTCAGTTGCCTAGGGAATGAAATGGACAGGGTCAGCAGGCACTCCACGGCCACCACGTGCTCAGAGCAGGAGGGAGATGGGCTGGCTCCAGGCTATGAGGACCTAAATAGGGTGAGGGCTGAGAACAGGCTATTGGATTTGCCATGTGGAGGTCAGTGTGGACTAAAATGAAATGTCAGGGGAATAAAGAGGGAGGAGAGTCTGGCATTTAAAGTGGTGGTAGCTTGGATGGAGGCAGCTCCTTGGTGGTGGGGAGTGGGCCATACAGGAGGCCAGAAGCTGAACAGCAGGGAGGGTCCAGGCCTGGGAAGGGGCTTACCTGCCAGCCTGAGCCAGAACAGGTGGTTCTGTGGCAGACAGGTGAGACGTGGATGTGAGCGGGAAAGGTGGGAGGATACTTCTTTAAAGATTACTTCTGTATTTTTCCATGAAGTCCAAGTCCAAGTGACTTGCAAGTTCAGCTTTGGAACAGAGAGAAGGATGTGCTCATTTCCTCCAGGGAGAGCAGACACAGTGGGGAAAATACTCTGGGCTGTGCAGGCAGTGCTGGCTGAGCATCTGTCTGAGGTTTGTGATCATGACAAAGTCAGCCATGGTGCAGCTCTGTAGCTCTGCTGCTTTGACATTGGCATTGGATGCAGATGCCTTCATCTCATCACGGCAGTGCTGCCCATAAGAGGTTTTGGTATTAATTCTTCTAATCAAAGGGAAAGAGATGGTGAGTGAGGCAGGAGATTGCTGGAGTCAGGTTAGTGGACTGGAGGTTCCAGTTGAGGAGCTTGGTGTAGACTTGAAAGGGGGCCTTGGAGCTGTTTAAAGCAGAGGTGCTGGGAGTAGAGGTTGCAAGGAGGGGGGTGTTAGAGTAGCAGAGGTCCAGGTGAGAGGTATGAATGTGGGTCAATAGTTGAAGGTGTGGGTGTGAACAAGCTCTTCCAACTTGAGAGTAGGTAAAGTGAGAGATGGAAAGCATTTGACTGACAGACAGCAGTACTTCAAGCACCCCAGCATGAGAGGACAGAGGTTCACCGCCTCCCCCTGCCACCTCTCTGAGCCAGGACTTTCCTGGACCAGCCAGATTCTGAGACCATCTGTGGCGGGGCTCATTCATTCACTTATTCATTCAGTGAAGTCCAGTCTGTTCCAGGGACATTCTCAGTGTGGGGACACAGCTCTGGTGTTCAGTGATGCGAGCTGGTCCACCCACCCTGGTGTGGCCCCTATGGCTGCCATGAGGCAATAGTGGTAGTCATACCACCGAGCAATTCAGGGCCTCCCTGAATCAGCCTGCTTTTCCCACAGCTGCGCATGGAATACCTCTCCCTCATGCATGCCGTGGTCCGCTCCACGCCCTACCTGCAGCACCGCCACCGGCTGCCTGACCTGCAGGCCACGCTGCGCCGCATCCTAGCTGAGGAGGAGGCCTCGCCCCAGTGCCAGATGGACCGCATGATTGTCCGAGAGATGTGCAAGGAATTCCCAGTGCTGGGCGAGGCCCCCAGCTAGCACTAACCTCTGCCTCCCTCCCTTCCCTGCAGCCCTGAGCAGGGTGCAGGGATCTTGGGGGGGCTTCGCCCCAAGAATGTCTTGCACTTAACAGTGTGAAGTGAGAAGGTGGTAGAAGGGCCCTGAGCAAGGACCCCACACACAAACACACACCCAAAATAGAGCTGATCCTTGGAGGGGCCAAATGTGGGATTGGGGACCATGATCTGGGAGCTGTGCTGGGTTGGGGGGGAATACGCGAGCTCACGTCCCTCTTCAGCATGCCCTCTCCCTCCCCCACCCTGTATACACACATACACTCAGTCCTGCTGCCGCTCCAGGCTGGGCGCCCATCCCCACCCTGCTTGGTCTGTGTTCTGGGCCTCAGCAAGCCATGTCCTTGGGGTGAGGGGAGGCACCTCTCACCAGCTCTCTTTTTGCCTTAGCTTTGCAGTGAATCTTGCTCATATGTTCCCGCTCCCTGTCGGGGGCTGCCGCCTTTCACTCCCACCTCCCAGAGGCCTTGGCCAAGCTGCTGCTTTGAAAGTGGAATCTTGGGGACAGACCACCCATCGTGGAGCCTAACAGGATGGGGTGATGGCCCTGAGAAAGCCAATGACAGAATCTATTTTCTCTGTGAAAAAAAAATGTAGACTGAAAAGCCATGTGTATTTTCCTATGTGCTGCATCTAACCTTTGGGAATAAATCACAGGCATATGAATATGGACTTCCCTGTGTGATCTTGTTCGGGGTAGGAGGATGAGCAGAGGCCTTGGAACCAGTCATTCTACCTGCCTGACCTCTCCAGCAGCAGGAGGTGACAATACCAGACAGGCCTGGCCTTCAAGGCTCCTTCAATTCTATTTTGGCCTCTTCCCAGAACTTCCACTTCACCCAGGGCTCCTGGGCTGCCAACAAGTGACCCTTAGTTCATTTACCTTTTTCTGTTGCACTTTGGGTTCTGCTTACATCTTTCTCTTTGCCTTAAATTACCTTCCCTTTGCAGGGTAGGAAAGGTGTCCACCTGTTGTTCATAGGGTCACTAGGAGTTGTAGTTGACTTAATTACACCTAACAATAGCAGCCTCCCCTGTTGGCATCCTTTATAGCACTCACTGAAGCAGGCCCCACACTCAGGTCTGCCTTTTTCATTAACAGAGGCTCTCAGGGCAGAGCTGGGATCTCAAAGGCAAACATCAATCAAAAGTAGTCATAAATTCCCTTTAATTTTCATTCAAGATAACTCCATCATCACATGATTCTATCCAGAATTCCCAACACTAATTTCCAAATAAGACTTCTGGAAGAAATCTACAGCAAGAAGCAGAGTAGTGCTAGGGCCTGGGGATGTTGGTCAGGGAACTCGGAGGAACAAGGAGGCACAGGAAGCTTAAACCTGCTGCTCTCCAGTAAGTTCCAGTTCACAGCAAACCTACAGGACAGTGTCTTACTGATCCACAGAGTCCAATGACCTTGTGGTAAGGAGTTGCACTGCTAACTCAGGCAGGCGGTTTGAATCCACCAGCTCCTCTAAAGGGGACAGATCAGCAATCTCATGATTTATAGCTTCCAAAAACCCCTTGGAGTGTCAGCTATGAGATGATTCTAACTCAGTGCCATTGAGTGAGGGTTTCTGAAGTTGTCATTAGGGGAGCGGACTGTTTCAAGGAGCAGTTGGTTAGTTCAAATCACCCACTGTTAAGTTAACAAAACAAAATTTTACCCGTTGTGCACCATGCCCTCTTAGGGAATCATTCTTCTTAACGGACCACTTTGAAGGTTGAGTTCAAGGATTCATCTGGACCTGAGGTTTGGCCCCAGTAAAATTTTATGGATGAGGAGTCCTGGTGGTAGGTACAATGCTTAAAGTGTCCCATCTGCTAATCAAAAGGTCATCAATTTGGACCCACCAGCGCGTTCTGGTGACCTAGTGGCGGGAAGCTGAACTGCAAGCCCAAAGTCATGTGATTCGAGGCCACTATCCACTCCCTGGGAAAAAAAGGGCAGCCTCCTCCCATGCAATTAACTGCCTCTGAAAACTCAGCAGGGGGTCAGCTATAGGTTGGTTCTCACTATGATATATAGCAACAGCAGCTATGCAAAAGTGAAAAGCCCTGCGAATCTGCTCTTGTGAAGATTACAGCTGAGGAAGCCGACGGGATAGTTCTATCATGCAGGGTTGCCCTGTGGGGCTGAGTCTGGTCACTCCTCTATGTCTCAGTGGCATCTCACTCTTTTTTCTCACTGTGACTTCCAGTAGGCTTTCTGACTGGTGTATTCAAGAACGAACCATTATTCATGCAAGATAATTTGGAAAAAAAATTCCTCAGAAAGTTGTGACAAATTTCTGACAGCCTCTATGCCTTGTTTTGATCCCTATTTTTTTTATTTTATTCATTTCAATGAACATTTACAGAGATTTTGGATTTCCATTCATTCATTGCTGCACTTTTCTCCATGCCCAGCCCTCCTCCCCAGTTCACTCCTCTCTTTGAAAAGTAAAAGAAAAATTCTTTCATTGGTATACAATCCTCCCCATACCCCCCACCAACTGCCCCAAGTACACTCCAATATGCAACCTTAATTCTGGACTCTTGTGATAACCATAATACCCTATCATATATCGCTTTTAAATTGCTCTCTCCCTCATCTGTTTCGATGTGGTATACATAATTTATCCAGTTTTTCTCAGTCTTACCCCAACTCTGATGTCCGTCCCATTTTACAGCAGTGGCACCATGCAGTATTTGTTCTTTTGTGACTGAGACACTTCACTCAGCATAATGTCCTCCAGGGTCACCCAGTTTGAATAATATTGCATGAGTTCCTTGTTTTTCAATGCGATGTAGTATTCCATTGTGTGAATATACCATAGCTTCCTATTCATTTGTTGATGGGCACTTGGGTTGTTTCCAACTCCTTGCTATTGTGAACAAAGCCGCAATAAACATGGATATGCATATATCTGCTTGAGTGGCGGTTATGGTTTCTTTAGGGTATATTCCCAGTAGTGGAATTGCTAGGTCAAATGGTATCTCTATTTGCATCTTTTTGAGAAAGCGCCACACCATTTTCCACAGTGGTTGCATTTGGTCCCTATTAAGAGGTTCCCACTAGGTAGGAAGAGCTGGGCGCGGCTGTGCCATTTCTGTCCGTGCTAACGCTTACAGGATTGGTGGCAAGAGGTGAGAAGCTCCCGTCCGCCTCTGCAGGATTGTCCAGGGGGCCCTTGTAGGAGTTTGAAGGGATGAAGGAGGCCCAGCAAAGTCCCCTACAGTCAGTCATACTGCAGCAATGATTTCACAAAGCAAAACTAGAGCCCCAAGGGGAGATCATCTTCAAGATTTGTCAGAATTTCTCTCAGAGAGGAACTAGTTTCGGGGGGAACATGTCAGGCTGTTTAGGAGGCTAGCCGACCTGGGATGGGGCTGGACAGAAGAAAGAGCAATGAGACCATGTACTAGGCTATTCAGTGAAAGAGAGGTGCTTGATTAGGATTAAGAAAAACCCAAGACATTTTGAGGGACAGGAAGAAGTAAGGGGTTTGACCTGACCTCTGTACTAGAAAAGGTACTGGCACTGTGTCTATGGGACATGCATTCTAGACCACAGGCTGTATGTACATGCATAAAGCAACACCAATTTCCAAAAATGGCTCAAACAGTGTACACTCCTGCTGTATTCCAATTGCACCATATCTTTCCTAAAACTTGGTAAGATAATTTTATTTTACCCATCTTCTAGAAGTATCTCGTTCACTGCTATTGAATTGTTTCACACTCATTGGGAAAAAGTGCTGTCAAGGATCTCTCTAGACTGCTAAAAAGCAAAGATGTCTAGAGACTAAGGTGTACCTGGTCTAGACCATGGTCTTCTCAATTGCTTGCAATGCATCTGAAAGCTGGACAATTAATAAGGATGACAGAAAAATGGATGTCTTTGAGTTGTGATGCTGGAGTAAAGTATTGAATATACCATGGACTGCCAAGAAAACAAACAGATCTGTCCTGGAGAGGGTGAAATAAATTTGCTCCTTGGAGGTAAGGCCTTTGACATGTACTTTGGGCATGTTGCCAGAAGAGACCAGTCCTTGGAAGATGACATCATGCTTGGAATGGTAGAGTGTCTGTGCAGGAGAGGAAGACTAAATGAGATGGACTGACACAGTGAATATGGCAATGGAGTCAGGTATATTGGAGATGGTGAGGCTGGTTGAGCATAGGGCAAAGTTCAGAGCTATTTTCATAGGGTAGCTATGAATCATGGTTGACATGACAGCACACAACAACAATCTTTTCATCACACTTCCAAGGTTGTAAATCTTTATAGGCAGCGATTGTCCATCTTTCTGCTCCAGAGTGGCTGGTGGATTCAAACCACCAACCTTTTGGTTAGTCCTGAGCTAATGGGTGTAGCCTGCATCACCTTTTCTCTTACGACAGATAAAAGGAGAGGAAAGTGAGCAGAGAAGGACCTGACTGCCAATAAGAAAGATGATCTGAGAACAGAGAATGTCCTTTGGACCTAGAGACCCTGAATTGAGACCCTCCTAAACTCAGGGAGGATTGAGGCTAAAGACACAGAGATCAGGAAGGGACTCCAGGCTCGTAGACACTGAAAGGAACCTTCCACCAGAGCTGACAAGAAAAGCAACCCCTTGAATCCAGTACCCTGAGTTTTGACTTCTAGCCTCCTAAATTACGAGTGAATAAATTTGTTTCTTAAAAGTCATCCTTGAGGAGAGCTCTGGTGGCCTAGTGGCAAGGAGCTGCAACTACAATCCCAGAGGTGCACGGTTCGAATCCACCAGATGCTCTACTGGGGGAGGAGGGACAATCTCCTCCTGTACCAGTCAGATCTGACTTGATGGTACACTCACACAAAAATAACAAAATAAAAATTAAAAAAAAAAAAAGTCATCATTGGAGCTCTGGTGGCCTAGTGGCAAGAAGCTGCCCTGCAATCCCAGAGGTATGCAGTTTGAATCCACCAGATGCTCTGCTGGAGAAGGAGGAACAATCTCCTCCTGTATCAGTCAGATCCGATTTGACGGTACACACACACAAAATAATAAAAAATAAAATAATTTTTTTAAAAAGTCATCCTTATGGTATTTCTGTTATAGCAGCACTAGTTAAAACAGTATCTTTTAAGATACTGAATCTTCCTATCTTTAAACATAATATTTCCATCCATTTGTCTTTCTTATAATAATTTTTTTATATTCTTTGCATCTTTAATTAGATTTATCTTCAGCATTTGATGTTACTTGATGCTATTACAAATGGTATTATTGTTTGGCATTTTTATTTCTGCTTAAATATATGGATCACAACTGATTATGTTTACCTTGTGTTCAATAACTTTGTTAAACTCATTTATTCTAGTAATCTCTTTGTAGGTTCTTTTGGATCTTTTACATATATCATTTTGCTGCCTGTAAATGAATTTCATTTTTTCCTTTACAGTACTCATACCTTTTATTCCTTTTCTTGCCTTGTGTACCCGCTAGGCCCACAAATATATCATGGAGGCTTGTAGCCTAACAGTCTCTAATATACCTGACTCCATTGCCATATTAGCACACATGTGAATTTTTCTCCAGTAATCAAGCAATGACCCAGAGATGAGTAATATACAAAGTCTATATTAAGTGAGGTTAGGTTTTAGCCCAGCCAGTTTAAGAGCAGAGCAGGGGAATTATTATAACACTACATCCTACAAGGTGAATGGTAAAGATGAGAAGTTGAGGGCATGATGGGCAATGTGTTGGAAATCCCAGTAAAGCCTGAGAACTGTTGAATAATTGAACTAGATGGGCTGGCCAGGCCGTTGCACTACTCTCCTTGCATAGTCTTTCTGGGTAGAAAGAAGGGGATAAATATAGGATGGGAGAAAAAGGTTAGAAAAGGAGAGGGACTAAGATGTCCCAGAGAGCATCCTGCTTCCTGATCTGCTCTCCTTCTATCCCACAGCAGCCTCAAAATCTCTGGATGCTCTGGTGAAGCCATGTGGGGGATCTCGCTTGGCTCTTAAAAAGTAGAAGATGGACTTAACAGAGGAAGGAACTATCACTAGTATTTGGCTCTGTATTTATAGGAGGCTTTAGACGCTGCCAAGGGGGAGGTGGGAGAGAAGCATGCTGAATGCACGTGGGGAGCAGGTGACCTCCATAGAAACTCAGCCATAAAGGGGAGGGGCAATTCAAGAAGTAGGTACAGTGTGGATGGCCAGGGAGAGCCATCTGCAGACACAGAAGCTCAGACTCAGCACAGAAGCTCAGGCTCAGCAAAGCAACTTGCAGCCTTCGTGTAAGGGAAGGGAAACTGAGTTTCCCCTCAGCTATGGTCCCTATATGCCTTTTTTTGCACATTTACCCACACAGCTTCCAAGGCCTTCCCCTGCATATGTTGCCCGCCTCTTAGTCACTCAACGCACTGCTTGGGCTTCTCTTCCTCAGGAAAGCCTTTCCAGATTGCGAAACTGTCTGATGCCTCCTTTGGATCCCCAGGAGCAACTCATCCGAGTGAGTGCTGCACCTGTCTCTGCTTCATGTTGTTGTGTTGTTAAGTGTCCTCGAGTCCCAGGCGACTCAGCGACCCTTTGAAGGAGAGCCCTCAACACTTGGGTGTCTCTCATCCTCTCTCCAGGTTCATAGGGTTTCCGGAGGCAAGCTATTACGGAGGTGGATGCCACTCCTCCTTCCAAGCTTGTTTTAATCGGGGAGCTCCACCCCACTCTCTGTCCGCATTGGGTAACCAGCCATTAAAGCATTTGACACAATCAGTGTCACAGTCTCTGCTTCATAGATACCAAATTTTATGTCCATCCTTTACATCCAGGGTAGAGAAGTCTTGTCAAAAATCACATTAGGAACTTTCCTTCTCCTTCCTAAAAAGATTAGATCCCCATCGGATAGTGCTCCATCTTCAACATATCTCCACGCGTCAATCCTCAGGAACCTAGATAGTGAGTTCTGCAACCTCTGAGGACCACCAATCTTGTCTCCATCGCCACGTGGGGCGCTCGGGAGGTGGACTTGCAGATTCCCCGCCTCCCGGAAGCGAAGAGGCCAGAAGCAAGAGAATAGGCCATTTGATTGGCTCGTGGTGATGTCATAGGCACCGTCAAGGCGCGCCAAAGCTTGCAGCTAGGAGTTTTCTGCTTGTTTGCAGTGGGATTGCCTGGTTGTAGGAGCGCGGCCCCATGGAGCGTTCCAGGCCTCAGCTTTGTCTCGTTCTTTGGTGCCAGAATGCTTATGTTCTCTGCATGTAGTTTTTGCTGCTACCTCTTCACATTGGTCCATTGAGAGCATCCTAGACTAGCCAGGCACCTGACAGAGCCTCCCCCCTCCCAGACAATGATTCACCCTTGCGGGGCGGGGCCTCCCATTGTGCCAATAGAAACAATGACTTGCTGATTGGAACATTGCTCCTCCACCCCTTCTTGTCTGCTGTGACGTCCTCTCCTTTGAATTCGCCCATTGGACAGTTAGGATTGGTGTGTGCCAGGAGATGCACCTTGCGAGTAGAGCTGGAGGACAGAGCCTCTATTAGTCCCTTCAAGGGGTTAAGGGACGCGTCCTGGTGGGCGAGGGGCGGGGATCCGGGGCAATCGGACCCGCAGCAATACTGCAACGCCAAGCTCCACATGGCGTCCCAAAGAGCTCCGAACTACAAACTAGTGGCGTAGGGGAGGTATAACCTCCAGTACAGGGTCCCCAGATCCTGAAATACCACTAAGATCCTGTGGGAGAGTCGGGGCCTTAATCTTGCAGCGCTGGGCCGGTTAACGTCCGTCCTTGCTCCTTAGGAGTGTTCCAAACAAGCTGGTAGTTACGATATGTTTCATGAGCAAAATAAAACTCATTGATCGAACAGTTGAAGCTATTGTTTGGGCTGTTTCTAGCTCAGGTCCCCATCCGCCCACCCTCAGTCCCAAGTTCCCATCAGGTCCTCCTGTCCAGGACAGTTAGAACGCTCTCTTTACATTTCATGGGCCCTAAGTAATTTGGACCAAAAAAGTATTTAGACCAAAATCCTCGACAGGGTTGAAGAGCACTGTTCAGGAAGGATGACGAGAGACTCACAAGCAGATGGAAAGATGGGAACTGACGCGAGGACACCAAGGGAGAAAAAGGGAAGGCCGATAAGGGCGGTGGTTGAGAGAGGGGAGGGGCGGACCTTCGCACAGTTCAGCACCCTGGGCAGCAATTCTGCCCTTAATAAAGATGGCGGGAAGAGCTTCTGTAGTCTTATCCGCCATGCGCGATGGGTTATACCACTGGGTTCGGAGCGTCGGGGCGGAGGTGGAGCAAACCATCGGGGCGGTCGGGAGCCATGTTGGAACGGCAGGAGGCGGCGGCAGCGGCGGGGATGCTGTGGTGGGGGCGGCAGAAGCCCGGACCGCACGCCAGAGGGGGTCTGACTGCGGAGTAGATGGTGCCCAGAGGGCGGCGGCAGCGCCGAGCGACAGGACGAGGGGCGGAGGGCCGGGGCGGTGGCAGGGGCCCCGGAGGGGGCCCGAGCGGCGGGGCGGGCCCACAGCCCAAGCCGGGGCGGGGGCCAGCAGAGGCTGTACGGGGAGGCGGAAGGTGATGGCGAGGAGGCCGCCGTGGTGGGGTCTCGGAGGACCGCCGACCTCGCTCCTCCCGTTCCTCCTCCTCTCTTTGTTCCCCCTCAGTTGGGGGGATCAGGGGGGTGGTGGGGGCCGGGGCTGGGACCCCGGGGTAGCTGGTGCTACGGGACCTTGGACGCGGAGTGGCAACGGGGGCTTAGCTCTTTGTCCCGAGACGCCCATGGTCCAAGAGGATGGGGAGTCTGGCCTAGGAGTCCGGGGACCCGGCTTCGTGGGGCTCCGAGGGGGAAGGCAAAACATCCGGAGCGGTCGAGGAACCCCCGAAGAGCCAGACGCAGTTCTGGGTGCAGAGCACAAGGCCCAAGCATTGGCTAATCAAAGGCGAGAGACAGGACAGACACCAGGGTCCCTGTTATGTTGGCGCCCAAAGGTATCCTGTGGTGGGAGGACAGGACCCATGCAGAGAGACGACCCGCCAGAGGCTCTGTCTTCAGGGGTGCTGGGCCTGAGGGACAGTTCGCCCTTCCCTTTGGACCTTCTGGCTCGGACCCGTGGCCTTAGGCCAATGTCATTCCAGAAGAACGCTGGAAGAGGTGCCCGCAAAAGGGTGGGAATCGCTCACCGCTGCGGGGAATTGGGGGCACTGGAGCATCGGGGTCAGAAAGAGAGAGCAGCGATATCCCGAGCGGAAAGGCCCCCCTCCCCGCCGGACTGCCTTCCACAAACTGCCCAGTCAGTCTCTGGCCGGGATTCAGCACCGCGCACTGCACGGACAGCTCCCGCACCTGTTTCAGCACCGCGCGAATCTCGGACAGCTCCCGAGCCGGCGCCCGAGCGCATGCGCCCCGGCAGTCTCCACCACCGCCGCTTTCTCCCACAACGCCCTGGGCCGCGCCCCCCAGGGGTCAGGGCGCCGCCGGCAGCCTGGAGAATCCCGACCCCGAGTCGGGCACGCCTCCGTCGCGCCGCAAACCGCCATCCACAGTTTCCCCAATACAACTACCAGGCGCAAGTTCCGGAGAACGAAGCGGCGGGCACCGCGGTGCTACGGGTGGTGGCGCAGGACCCCGACAGCGGCGAGGCTGGGCGCCTGGTCTATTCGCTCGCAGCGCTCATGAACAGCCGCTCGCTGGAGCTGTTCAGCATCGACCCTCACACTGGGCTCATCCGCACCGCGGCCGCGCTGGATCGAGAGAGCATGGAGCGTCACTATCTGCGAGTTACGGCGCAGGACCACGGCTCCCCGCGCCTTTCGGCCACCACCATGGTGGCTGTAACAGTGGCTGACCGTAACGACCATGCACCGGTGTTTGAGCAAGCCCACTATCGGGAGACACTTCGTGAGAACGTGGAGGAGGGCTACCCCATCCTTCAGTTGCGTGCCACTGACGGCGACTCGCCTCCCAACGCCAACCTGCGCTACCGCTTTGTGGGACCTCCGGCAGCACGCAGTGCTGCTGCTGCCGCCTTCGAAATCGACCCCCGCTCTGGTCTCATCAGCACCAGTGGCAGCGTGGACCGTGAGCACATGGAGAGTTACGAGCTGGTGGTGGAAGCCAGCGACCAGGGCCAGGAACCAGGGCCACGCTCGGCCACCGTACGTGTGCATATAACTGTGCTGGACGAGAACGACAATGCCCCCCAGTTTAGTGAGAAGCGCTATGTGGCTCAGGTGCGTGAGGATGTGCGCCCTCACACGGTGGTGCTGCGCATCACAGCCACCGACCGGGATAAAGATGCCAACGGACTGGTGCACTACAACATCATCAGCGGCAACAGCCGTGGCCACTTCGCCATTGACAGCCTCACTGGTGAGATCCAAGTTGTGGCACCTCTAGACTTTGAAGCCGAACGAGAATATGCCTTGCGCATCCGCGCACAGGATGCAGGTCGGCCACCACTGTCAAACAACACAGGCCTGGCCAGCATCCAGGTGGTGGACATCAATGACCATACACCTATCTTTGTCAGCACCCCTTTCCAGGTCTCAGTACTGGAAAACGCACCTCTGGGCCACTCTGTCATCCATATTCAGGCAGTGGATGCCGACCACGGGGAGAATGCAAGGTTGGAGTACTCCCTAACTGGTTTGGCACCTGACACACCCTTTGTGATAAATAGTGCCACGGGCTGGGTTTCTGTGAGCGGCCCCCTGGACCGTGAGTCTGTGGAGCATTACTTTTTTGGTGTGGAGGCACGAGACCATGGCTCGCCTCCACTCTCGGCCTCAGCCAGCGTCACAGTGACTGTGTTGGATGTTAATGACAACCGGCCTGAGTTCACTATGAAGGAGTACCATCTACGGCTAAATGAAGATGCAGCTGTGGGCACCAGTGTGGTCAGTGTGACTGCTGTAGACCGCGATGCTAATAGTGCCATCAGCTACCAGATCACAGGTGGCAACACCCGGAATCGCTTTGCCATCAGCACCCAAGGGGGCGTAGGCCAGGTCACACTGGCTCTGCCACTTGACTACAAGCAGGAACGCTACTTCAAGCTGGTGCTAACTGCGTCTGACCGTGCCCTTCATGATCACTGCTACGTGCACATCAACATCACAGACGCCAACACTCATCGGCCTGTCTTTCAAAGTGCCCACTACTCAGTGAGTGTGAACGAGGATCGGCCGGTGGGCAGCACTGTGGTGGTCATCAGTGCCTCTGATGATGACGTGGGCGAGAATGCTCGCATAACCTATCTCCTGGAAGACAACTTGCCCCAGTTCCGTATTGATGCAGACTCAGGGGCTATTACACTCCAGGCTCCCTTGGACTATGAGGATCAGGTCACCTACACACTGGCCATTACAGCTCGGGACAATGGCATCCCACAGAAGGCAGATACTACTTACGTGGAGGTGATGGTCAATGATGTGAATGACAATGCTCCGCAGTTTGTGGCCTCCCACTACCCAGGGCTGGTCTCTGAGGATGCACCACCTTTCACCAGTGTCCTGCAGATCTCTGCCACTGACCGTGATGCTCATGCCAATGGCCGGGTCCAATACACTTTCCAGAATGGGGAAGACGGGGATGGAGATTTTACCATTGAGCCTACCTCTGGCATCGTCCGAACAGTCAGGAGGCTGGACCGCGAAGCGGTGCCAGTATATGAACTGACAGCCTATGCAGTGGACCGAGGTGTGCCCCCGCTTCGCACTCCAGTCAGCATCCAGGTGACAGTGCAGGATGTAAATGACAATGCACCTGTCTTCCCCGCTGAGGAGTTTGAGGTGCGGGTGAAGGAGAACAGTGTCGTGGGATCGGTGGTGGCCCAGATCACTGCTGTGGACCCTGATGAAGGGCCAAATGCCCATATCATGTACCAGATTGTGGAGGGAAATATCCCTGAGCTGTTCCAAATGGACATCTTCTCTGGAGAGCTGACAGCTCTCATTGACTTGGACTATGAGGCTCGCCAGGAATATGTGATTGTGGTGCAGGCCACATCGGCCCCTCTGGTCAGCCGAGCCACTGTGCATGTCCGCCTGGTTGACCAGAATGACAACAGCCCTGTGCTAAATAACTTCCAGATCCTCTTCAACAATTATGTCTCCAACCGTTCCGATACCTTCCCCTCAGGCATCATTGGACGCATCCCTGCTTATGACCCTGATGTCTCTGACCGCCTCTTTTACTCTTTTGAGCGTGGCAATGAGCTGCAGCTGCTGATGGTCAACCAGACCAGTGGGGAACTTCGACTCAGCCGAAAGCTGGACAACAATCGTCCACTGGTGGCTTCCATGTTGGTGACTGTCACAGGTGAGGGGCAGAAAACAGGCAAGGGACTCAGTGACCCCAATTTGTTAGCCACAGGGTTCCACAGGCTACCTCAAACCAGAGTAGAATTTCTGAACTTTCCAAGATTCCCTCTAATGGTAGGTGTCTACAGGGTCTGCCATAGAGCTGATGAGGACTCTGTTTAAGTTTTGGGGAAGTCTCTGGTTCCCCCTCCCACATTAATGTTCCAGAGCATCTAGGAGACCCCATAAACACTGTAATAAACTTTTTTGGAGGGGGGTTGGCGGGGACAGGGGCACGCGTGGTGTGCGTCGAGGGGAACCTGGGCTAGCACGCCAAGCCAGTTGTAATAAACTTTTAACCCAGGGTCAGCCTTCCACCCAGAAAGGCTTAGAGGCGCTGGAGTAATGCCCTGGAGGTCCTAGATAAAGCCATATAACTAGTAAGTTTCTATTACATCTATGTTTAAATGAAAGGTCACTTCTCATCCAGTCTGACCTACCTTCACAGTCTCATTCATCTGTACAGGAGAGAGAGGCCAATGTTTAGTTGTTAGAAACAGCATCTTATTCTAGAAGCTTCAGGCAAAGAGCAAGCCTACATTGGCCTGGGTGCTATCTAAAGGACTGCCCTTTAGGAGAATAGCCAGAGGTTCATCTACTTTCTTTCTGCCTGCACTGTTACAGGCATTTACAAACCATGACTTTATGGGTAAGATGCAGGTTGGAAAGGTTCTCACAGTGCCTCTGGGGTGCTGCAGAGGTAGGGGGACAAGCTTCCTGGGGGTCATTCCCCAACTCTGGAGCATAAGACTTCTGGTCTTGCCAGAGAAGGTACAGTCTTAATTTATCCATCATCTCACTCCACAACAAACCCTCCTTGATCACCACTGCCCAGTAGGATCTGGAGACAAAAGGAACAGGCACATAAATGACTCATACTCATTTCTGGGAGTGGCCCCTCAGGTCACAAAATCGATTCTGAGGGAATGGGCAGTCACTGAACCGAACGTTGGGGTTAAAGGAAGCCAGGGCTCCAGGGCTCCTGAAATGAGAGAACTTGCTCACCCAGGCAGGGTTCTGGGGAGAGGGATATTTAGTAGTCACTGGACCAGTACACACTCCAGTTTCATAAAGGAGAAGTTTGCTAATCCATGAGAAATGTAGCCCTGATCAGTGGGTTCTTCACCTGGAACCTTCCTTGTTTCCTGGAGACATGCTGTTGTTCTGTTATCATAGGAGGTAGGGGAGATGAGGAGCCAGTGACCCTGTCACCCCTTTGAGTCCTGATTAGGAGTGGCTTGCAGACCACGGTCATGACCATGGAGGACAGTGGCTCACTGGTGACGTTTTTGTGTGCTCTTAGGAAGTCTTTTTGACTCACAAGTGGTGTTGAGTGTTGGATGGTGTAGACCCCTCTTTGGGCAGGAGTGGGAAGCAGCAGCCTGGTTCTGGGGAATAGATGGTCACACTAGCCCCAGATCCTCTTGTGCCCTGGTGGGGTCAGTCCGCTGACTCACAAGTGCCAGGGGATCAGGCAATCAGTCACTGACCCCAAACCTGCTTGTGTTCCAAGCACAAGGTTGACTCGGCTCTTGCTTGCCCACAGATGGCCTGCACAGCGTGACCGCGCAGTGCGTGCTACGAGTGGTCATCATCACCGAGGAGCTGCTGGCCAACAGCCTTACCGTGCGCCTCGAAAATATGTGGCAGGAGCGCTTTCTGTCTCCACTGCTGGGCCACTTCCTCGAAGGTGTGGCTGCGGTGCTTGCCACACCAGCCGAAGACGTCTTCATCTTCAACATCCAGAACGACACAGACGTGGGGGGCACCGTGCTCAACGTGAGCTTCTCGGCCCTGGCCCCGCGCGGGGCCGGAGCGGGTGCGGCGGGGCCCTGGTTTAGTTCCGAGGAGCTGCAGGAGCAGCTGTACGTGAGGCGCGCTGCGCTCGCCGCCCGCTCGCTGCTCGATGTGCTGCCCTTCGACGACAACGTGTGCCTCCGTGAGCCCTGTGAGAACTACATGAAATGCGTGTCTGTGCTTCGCTTTGACTCCTCCGCGCCCTTTTTGGCCTCGGCCTCCACGCTCTTCCGACCCATCCAGCCCATCGCTGGCTTGCGCTGCCGCTGTCCTCCTGGCTTCACTGGCGACTTCTGCGAGACGGAGCTCGACCTCTGCTACTCGAACCCTTGCCGCAACGGCGGTGCCTGCGCGCGGCGCGAGGGCGGCTACACTTGCGTCTGCCGCCCGCGCTTCACCGGTGAGCGGGACGAGTGGAGAACAGGGTGGAGCTGGGTGTGCCTAAGGTGAAGGCAAGGGGCGGGATTGCGAGGCCAGTGAGTCCTGGGCGTAGCTGCTGAACCAACCAGAGCCGGCGTGGGGCGCAGTTAGACCAGAGGCTGCACCGCCTGAGACTGGGCGCGGGGCTGGAGAGAAGCAGGGCCTTCTGAGAGAGCCTCGGAAGGAGGCGTGGCCATGCGCAGGGGGCGGGCCTCGGTGCGGGGGGGCGGGGCCGATCCCTATTGGCAGATGTCCAGAGGGCCCGCCTAGGGAGGGCAGGGCCTCGGCGGGGCGGGGCGCCGCGTAGCGTGGTGAGGCGTGGTGGTGACCGTCTCTGACAGCACCTTGGTTTCCAGGGGAAGACTGCGAGTTGGACACGGAGGCTGGTCGCTGCGTGCCTGGTGTCTGCCGCAACGGGGGCACCTGCGCCGACGCGCCAGACGGCGGCTTCCGCTGCCAGTGTCCGGCGGGCGGCGCCTTCGAGGGCCCCCGATGCGAGGTGGCGGCTCGCTCCTTCCCGCCCAGTTCCTTCGTCATGTTTCGGGGCCTGCGACAGCGCTTCCACCTCACGCTGTCCCTCTCGTAGGTGCCCGCCCCACGTCTCTGAGCGCGCCTGCCCTGCAGTTCAGACCCTGACTCAGAATCCTTTATCCCTCATCCTGACACCACCAAGGCACTGCCCTCTCCCCATGTTCTGATCCAGAGTCTCAGAGAGCCATTGCCCACGTGCCTTCTTGCTTCCTCTCCCCGCAGCTTGTTTCTTTTTCCACCCCAGCATGAACTGCGCTCTGTGAGCTTTTTAGTTACAGGGCTGGTGGGCGTGTGAGAGTACCTGGTTTATGATGCACCCCGTCTTCCTCACCCAGGTTCTCAACAGTGCAGCCAAGTGGGCTACTGTTTTACAATGGTCGCCTGAATGAGAAGCACGACTTCCTGGCCCTGGAGCTCGTGGCTGGGCAAGTGCGGCTCACATATTCCACGGGTGGGTGTCCCCAAGGGGTGTTTGTGAGGGCCAGTGAGTGCATGTATGACATAACTAAGGGCAGTAGGCCCTGTGTCCCCACAGATTTGCCCCATGACACACCTTACAGACAAGATGAACTGCTCCCCTGGCCACTTCCTATGGAAAGGTCCACCTCTCTGAGGAATGTGTCCAAAGGCACTGTAGTCCAGCTAGGGGGGTCCCTAGTAGGGAGGGTGAGATATCTGACTGCATCTAG
Source organism: Elephantulus edwardii (assembly GCF_000299155.1). NCBI lineage: Eukaryota > Metazoa > Chordata > Mammalia > Macroscelidea > Macroscelididae > Elephantulus > Elephantulus edwardii. Next base: position 2,064,319 of record NW_006399871.1, read on the forward strand.
GCTGACCTTGGAAGTAGTTGTTCCTCCATGATTGGGAGAATGGGGACAAATCAGCAGCTCCAGACAATGTCCACACACGTCCCCTCACAGGCGAGTCCAGCACGGTGGTCAGCCCTACGATTCCAGGGGGCCTGAGTGATGGGCAGTGGCACACAGTGCATCTGAGATACTACAACAAGGTGGGCACTGCCCTTGGTGTGAAAGCCTGAAGGGAACTGGGATCTCCACCTTCTGCCCCTTAGGGGTCAGCCTGGGACCCCTGTTGACTGGTGTGCCTGGGTCTTAGCCCCGGACAGATGCTCTGGGGGGTGTTCAGGGGCCCTCCAAGGACAAAGTGGCTGTGCTGAGCGTGGATGACTGTGACGTAGCTGTGGCCCTGCAGTTTGGAGCAGAGATTGGCAACTATTCCTGTGCAGCTGCTGGTGTGCAGACAAGCTCCAAGAAGTGAGCACCCCTCTTCCAGCCCTGGTCCCACTACCTTCTGACTTCCAGACCCACCCCTACCTTTCACATGCCTCACTCCCCATCCCAGCCAGCCAAACTCCCTGTCGTTTGCCTGAAAACCACCAGATTTCCCTTTCCCCTTCCTAAGACCTTCTTAGGTCACTACCTCGTAGTCTCAGGCCTGTCTTCTATTCCAGATGCCTCTTACCCACACAATCCTCCAAGTCTCTTTTCCAAGCCCTATTCTATTTAATTCTTTAGTCTCACCTAGCCCCTTAATCTATTGTACAGCCTTCAAAACTCTGTTTTTCTCCCACTCCAGCCACTAAATATCTCATTCCTTATTCTAGTCCTTAGCCTCATCTCCTTCAACATCCTGCAGCCCACCTGCCTAACATGAGCTGCCTTTTGTACCCCTACGACTAAAGTAATGCCCTAACTCCTTTACCAGCATAGCCTTATCCCCCTTCTCAATCACCATTCCTTCTCAGTCTTACCCCTCAAGTTCAACACTCCCCAGGAGCAACCCCACCCTGGCCCCAGTCCCACCAATGACCCAGACCCCTGACTCCCAGGTCTCTGGACCTGACGGGCCCCCTGCTCCTGGGAGGTGTCCCCAACCTCCCCGAGAACTTCCCCGTGTCCCACAAGGACTTCATCGGCTGTATGCGGGACCTGCACATTGATGGCCGCAGAGTGGACATGGCGGCCTTTGTGGCAAACAATGGTACCACAGCAGGTAAGCCTGTAGCTTCCACCAGACCCACCCATAGCCTTATTCCCTTTATAGTGGGGGAGAGAGAGCTGCATGGAGGTCCCCATATCTGGCTTCACCCTGGTCTCCCTTGATGACAAGCACCAAGTCACAGTCTTGCCTTTGGTCAACTCCTACCAACCCCAAGAGAATACAAGGCTAAGATCGTGGCCTCTTTCAGCTTCTCTGACCACCTATGCCTTGTCCATCACTCATGCCCACTCTCCTATGTTCTCACATCGCCCATGTGCCTTCCTCCCCTCAGGCTGCCAGGCCAAGCTGCGATTTTGCGACTCAAGCCCTTGTAAGAACAGTGGGCTCTGCTCAGAACGCTGGGGTGGCTACATCTGTGATTGCCCCGTGGGCTTCGGAGGCCGAGACTGCCGGCTCAGTGAGTGGGCAGCCCCCGGCAGGAGGGGCCTTGGAACAAGTTCTGTTTCCAGGGTGGGGCTTGTGACCCTGCTCCTCTTATCCCCTCAGCTATGACCCATCCTTACCATTTCCGTGGCAACAGCACACTGAGCTGGGACTTTGAAAATGATGTGATCATGTCGGTACCGTGGTACCTGGGGCTGGCATTCCGGACACGCGCAACACAGGGGTTACTGATGCAAGTACAGGCTGGACCACACAGCACGCTCCTCTGTCAGGTGTGTCTACCTGCCTGCTCCTTCTCTGGACCCTCAGCTTTCAAACTCTGACCCACCAAGCAATGTATTTATTGCTTCAGACCCAGTCACATAGCATACCCTTCTCCGTTTGATGCAGCTTTGGGCCCTGTCCCTGTTCACCGCTGTGATATCCTCAGTGTGTAAGGTCCTAGCACAGCTCTTGTGCCGGCTGTACAGATGCACAACCCTTAATTCTGATCCTACTGTCGTCATTACGGCGCCCGTTGGCATGAGCCCTTCTGTGCCTGTGTACTGCCTTGACTCTGCTATTCTGACTTCTGATTTTCCTGTCCTCTAAGTTCTCTGATTTTGCCTCTTGATACCCCGCCCCTAGCCCAACATGGGTCTCTGATCTTATGCCTTTGCATTCTTTCCACAGCTGTATCAAGGGCTGCTGTCTGTGACAGTGACCAGGGGCTTGGGCCATGCTGCCCACCTCCTCCTGGACCAGGTGACTGTCAGTGATGGTCGATGGCATGATCTACGCCTGGAGTTGCAAGAGGAACCAGGTGGCCGGCGGGGTCACCATGTCCTCATGGTTTCATTGGACTTTAGCCTCTTCCAGGTCTGACCTTTTACCCTGGGGTTTTTGTTCTCAGCTCTCCAACCAGATTCATGTTGTTTTACCCCAGTAGTGCTTCTCAACTCCCTGCAGTGATCTCCCTTTAGCCCCTCCTCATGTCCCTTCTCTGAATCCACCCCACTAGCCAGACTGGTCCACTTCACTTACTCCTTATATACCAGGGAGGCCCCTCAGATCTTTGATCTGGTCTTTAGGGGATCTTTGCAGCCATCCCTTTACCCACGTCCTGGACATCCCCTCTAGTCTCTGTCCCCAAGGTCAGAATCACAGAATTTCAAGATCATTCTGAGTCCAGCTTTGGGATGAAACTTTCCTGTCCATCACCCTCCATGTCCCCACAGGTCCTCCATTCAGTCCCAGACTGTTCCCCTGATGTAGGGAGATGGAGCATGGTCTTGTAAAACTAGCACAAGTCTGTGCCTGACCTGAGGGTTAGACAAGAGTCGATTGGACTCCCCTACCCCTAGTGCTGACCTGTCCCCTCCCCCAGGACACCATGGCAGTGGGGAATGAACTGCAGGGCCTGAAGGTAAAGCGACTCCATGTGGGAGGACTGCCCCCCAGCAGTGAGGAGGAGGTTCCTCAGGGTCTGGTCGGCTGTATCCAGGTGGGGGTCAGCATGAGAGCATGATATGGTGGCATCAGGGGTTAGAAGTCAGGGGTTACTTGGCACTAGAAAGAAAAAAAGACATTCAAGTGAGGGCTGTCATGGGTGGGGGTAACCCAACACCATCAGACGAGTCAGGACTTTCTGTGGCATTGGGGCTCATAGTCTAGGTTAGATTATCAAGAGTGATTAGAAACAGCACAATTAGAGGCCAATGGGAGGACTGAAGTGAGAATGTCAGGGCTAGACCCTGGGGTTTTGGGGGGTCTGAGGGCAACTGCATGTCAGGGGTCATCAGACCAGACTGTCTCTGTAGGACCTGGGGCTGAGGTGCTTCCATGTGGGCCTCACCCTTGGCTGGATGTATCCATAGGGGGTATGGCTCGGCTCCACGCCCTCAGGGTCACCAGCTCTCCTCCCTCCAAACCACCGAGTGAATGTGGAGCCTGGATGTGCTGTGACTAACGCCTGTGCGTCTGGGCCCTGCCCACCCCACTCAGACTGCCGAGACCTCTGGCAGACCTTCTCCTGCACCTGCTGGCCAGGTGGGGCCTTGAGAGGGTTAGGGGAAGGGTGGTCTGGGGAGGAGCCAAGCATCTGTGGGGAGGACTGAGAGACTGCAAAGGTGTGGGAACTGAGAGAAGCAGATGCGTACACCCTTTTATATACTGTGTGATCAGTGTTCTACACCCCTCATTCCCACCTGCAGGTTACTATGGCCCAGGCTGTGTGGATGCCTGTCTGTTGAACCCATGCCAGAATCAGGGCTCATGCCGGCACCTCCCTGGGGCTCCCCATGGCTATACCTGTGACTGTCCAGGTGGCTTTTTCGGGCACCACTGTGAGCACAGGTGAGGAGCTTAGGGCTGAGATGATGGAGGGAGCTGGCTGGGGTGCAATCTCATTGAGAGACGGGGCCACTTCACCTGGATGTCAACCCCTAGGATGGACCAGCAGTGCCCTCGGGGCTGGTGGGGGAGCCCAACCTGTGGCCCCTGCAACTGTAATGTGCACAAGGGCTTTGACCCCAACTGCAACAAGACCAACGGGCAGTGTCACTGTAAGGTGTGTCTGATCTCTGACCTTGTAGCCCTTTTCTGGACACACACACTATGCTCTTGACCCTGTTGCCTTGATTCCACTCTTCCCCCCAAGCCCTGCTCCAAGACCCCTGCCTTAGACGCTGACTTCTGACCTCAGGCCCCTGACCCATCCTCAAACAGGAGTTTCACTACCGACCCCGGGGCAGCGACTCATGCCTTCCATGTGACTGCTACCCCGTGGGCTCCACCTCGCGCTCCTGTGCACCCCACAGTGGGCAGTGTCCCTGTCGCCCAGGAGCCCTTGGCCGCCAGTGCAATAGCTGTGACAGTCCTTTTGCAGAGGTGACAGCCAGCGGCTGCCGAGGTGAGCAGACTCCACATAGCTCCAGCTATAGAGAGCTGACACCAGCTTGCTGCCACACAATATCAGGGTCCTACTGGGTTTTTTGGGGAAGGGGCTCTGGGCGGTGTCTTCTGAGGGAAGTTGCTTATACTTCAGGAAGCCATTTGCTCCAAGTACTTTACTGGCCTGCTACAGAGTCTGGGCTGACGTCTCATAGCAGACCAGTGGGGTAGTGGTGGGAAGCAGGTCCTGTGGGAGTGGTGGAGAGACCCTGGGACCTGGCCTACCCTTGGCTGTCTGACTCTGACTCCTTCTTCCCCAGTGCTCTATGATGCATGTCCCAAGTCCCTGAGAGCTGGTGTGTGGTGGCCCCAGACCAAATTTGGTGTCTTGGCCACAGTGCCTTGTCCCCGGGGGGCGCTGGGTGAGTATGTGGGCATGGGAGCCCTGCTGAGGGGTAGGGTGGGCTCATCCTCTGATCGCTGGAGCTATTCTTCTCCTGAGCTGGGTGGTCTTGCTCCTACAGAGGTGGGAGTTGAAAGGGAGGTCCTTGTGGGCCCCTCACCCTCACTGCCCTCCTCAGGGCTCTGGGTCCTTCCCCACATCCTCACTGAGCCTCCATCTGTTTCTCCTGGCTTCTGGGCAGGATTGCGGGGTACAGGTAAGGGGTACGTGTTTGCTCAGGTGCGCTGACCCCTCCCATTGCCAGAGCTTTTGCAGACCTCTCCTTGCCATCTGAGATCTCTATAGATCCTTCCTTGCTGCTTGAGGTCCCTGCAAACCCTCCCTGCTGCCTGAGGTCTCAAAAATCTGTTCCCAACTGCCTTATGTCCTGGAAGGTCATCAGAAACTCTTCCCTGAAGACCTCTCCCCAGGCCTGAAGCTTCTTACAGACCTCTGTCTACTTCCAGAGGCCTCTGCTGGCCTCTGATCACTGCCTGAGGTCATGCAGTCCCTTCCCCCGCTGGCTGTGTCTCGGGACCTGGCACACTCCTGCCTGCTGCTTGAGGGCCTCCCCTTGCTGCTTGAGCTTCCCTGCAGAACCCTCACTGCTTGAGCTCGCTGCTGTGGCTAGACAAAGATTGGCCGTGTGCGCATGCTCACATGTGTGTCTCTCTGTACCTGCGCACGTGTCTGAGTCTGTCGGAATAGGGAAGGTTCTGTGTTGAGGTCAGAATCCCTCTTGCTGGTGGCCATGAACTCTCTTGAGAGTCTCAGGTCAGTTGTCATCCTATCACCATCCCAACCCCACATATAAGGAGAGGAGATAGTGACGGAGCTACCATGGAATTGTTTCAAACTGCGAGATACCATCCTGACACACACATACATAATGCATTTTGGTTACAGAATATTCCTGAAAGACCTTTTCTTTTTTAAAATTTTTTTAATTATTATTATTTTTTTTGTTATTAATTATTATTTTTTATGTGTGTACCATCAAATTGGATCTGATCGGTACAGGAGGCAATTGTTCCTACTTCTTCAGCAGAGCATCTGGTGGATTTGAACCGCACACCTCTGGGACTGCAGTGCAGCTCCCTGCCACTAGGCCACCAGAGCTCGCCTGAAAGACCTTTTCTATGTCAGCATGTCTGTGTGTGAGAGAACACTGTGTGTGTGCTTGTCCTAGGCCATGTACTTGTGTATGTGTGTGTATGTATTTAGTTATGTAGTGTGTGGGTATGTATTTATATATGTGGTGGGGGATGTGTATATATGCATTTGTGACTCTACTCTTGTATTCTCATTTATGTGGTTGGGTCAGGATGGCCCACAAGTCTCTCACACGTTGAGTGACACTCAGCTGGGCTGAGGGCCAGGAGCATAACCACAGATATCCCATTGCTCTGGCTTCTGCCTCAGGGCTACCCCTAAGACCTGGATGGGTTCTGGTCAACTCCTCAGTGAAGATGTCGAGGCCTCAATTCTTACTAGAGGTTGCGTGTCCCCAGGTGCTGCTGTGCGACTGTGTGATGAGGACCGAGGCTGGTTGGAGCCTGACCTCTTCAACTGCACTTCCCCTGCCTTCCGAGAACTCAGCCTGCTGGTAAGATGCCACCAGATCTCCTCTGGGGCCCTCAGGGAGCAGGCCCTACTCCCCCCCTCCGGCTTGTGGTGGGGCCTAAGTAGCATATCCCGGCCCTTAGCCTCCTGAACTCTGCCAGGTTTCCCCTGTGCTGGGCCTGGAGAACTCTGCAGCAACCACTCCGTCCTTATGTTGGCAGCTGGATGGCCTTGAGCTGAATAAGACAACACTGGACACCATGGAGGCCAAGAAACTGGCTCAGCGGCTGCGAGAAGTGACCGGCCACACTGACCATTACTTCAGCCAAGATGTCCGAGTCACTGCCCGCCTGCTGGCCCACCTCCTGGCCTTTGAGAGCCATCAGCAGGGCTTTGGGCTGACAGCCACTCAGGATGCCCACTTCAATGAGGTGAGACAGGGTACCCTCTACCCCCAACCCTCTGCTCTTAGACCATGATCACTGGCTTCTTAGACCCCCAGTCTTGGCTCCTAGCTCAGCTCCCCCTCCAGTATCCCCCTTTTCTTTTGTCCTCCTCACCCATATAATAGCCAACCTATTGGGATCCTTTTGAACACCTGACCAGACCCCTCAGCTGTCCTCCCCACTTGGCTGATCCGAGCTGTACCTCTCTCTAGAACCTGCTATGGGCTGGCTCTGCATTGCTTGCTCCGGAGACTGAGGACCTGTGGGCAGCACTGGGACAGCGGGCCCCCGGGGGCTCCCCAGGCAGTGCAGGGCTGGTACAGCATCTGGAAGAGTATGCAGCCACCCTCGCAAGGAATATGGAACTCACGTACCTGAATCCTGTGGGGCTCGTGACACCCAATATCAGTGCGTAGCGGATGGGGAGGGAGAGGACACAAGGTTGCGGAAAGGTGGGGACCTAGAGGCTCAGGATGCTGAGAGCTGTCCATGGAGGGTGGTCAGGAGGCTGGGTGGCCCCTTTTGGGGTTTGCAGGGTCAGGCTCTGCAGTGATGGCAAGGAAGCTGTGGATTGTGGGAGATGCATACAAATTAGGGGTAGGAGTGAGCAGAATCCTTAGCAGGGGGAGGAGCCTATGGCTGACCTCACTCTTCATCTTCTTGGGTAGTGCTCAGTATTGACCGCATGGAGCACCCCAGTCCGACCCGGGCGGCCCGCCGCTATCCTCGCTACCACAGCAACCTCTTCCGGGGCCAGGATGCCTGGGACCCTCATACCCATGTATTGTTACCATCCCAGTCCCCCCGGCCATTCCAACCAGAAGGTAAGAATCCTGGGGTGACCCCTGGGCCAGGTCTTATTCCTCTGTTCCTTTCAGGCCAGATACCACATTGCCCTCTTGACCACTACCCCTTTGCCGGACGTTCCCCATATTCGCTGCTCTGTGGAATGCTCCCACGTCTACCCCCCCACACACACACCCCTTCCTACTGGCCTCACCTTGCTAGATGTGCAGGGGTCAGCTCTGGGGAGCCCTTCTTGGGTTTCTTCCTTCACAGACTTTCTGCTTACACTCCCCAGTTCTACCAGAAAGAGGGACCCTCATGCTTGTTCAGAGATGGGTGGCCAGGGTCAGAGGTCACTAACAGTGGCACCTTCTCCACCCCACCCCCACCCCATCCCCGGCAGTTCTTCCTTCCACCAGCAGCAGCACAGAAAATGCAACAGCCTCGAATGTGATTCCCCCACCTGTCGCCCCGGAGCCTGAGGCCGAGCCCGGAATCTCCATCATCATCCTCCTTGTGTACCGCACTTTGGGGGAGTTGCTCCCTGCTCAGTTCCAGGCCGAGCGCCGGGGCGCCAGGTACCATACACAATGCTGCTTCCAGACTTCTTTCCCTGAGCTCTTCCATGAACATCTAGCCGACCCAGTGTCCCCTTTACTTGGTGGTCAGAGCGGCTACTCCCAAACATCCAGAGATGCTCCTGTGCACAGCTCCCACGAGCCTTATCCACACAAGGCTGCTTGTGAATCATGTCCCCTAGAGTTGTGCTAAGTGGCAGAGCTGCACGGTGACAGACACAGAGGCATGGAGGGGACAGTCACTTATAGACAAGCAAACTGACCGATCAAGACAGACAGGCCAAAAACGAGACAAAGACAGGCCAGCTGATGGAAGCCACATGAGGGTGGGTGGCAAGACAGGGTGAACTGCCTGAAGCCTCTCCTGCCTCAGACTTCAGCTTGGGCAGTAGGTCTGGTGGCCTCTGCAGCAGGGAACACACCATTTCTTTAGGGTTCTAGCCCCTTGGTCTGGGTTAGCCTCACATGACAGTCACTTAAATGGGCTTCTTAGAAGAGGCAGCACTTGGAATCGGCAAGGACTGGGCGAGGTATCCCAACTCAGATGAGCTGTCTCCCCAGGTTGCCCCAGAACCCCGTCATGAACTCCCCTGTGGTCAGCGTGGCCGTGTTCCATGGTCGCAACTTCATAAGGGGTCTCCTGGAGTCTCCGATCAACCTTGAGTTCCGCCTGCTGCAGACAGCGAACCGGAGCAAGGCGATCTGCGTGCAATGGGACCCACCTGGCCCGTGAGAATGCCCATTTCTGAAACTCTGGGTCCCATTGTTACCCCCTGGGAGGCCCTGATGTTCTTATATGACCAGATTTATGGGCATGACCTCTCACAAACCTGTCTGTCAGTGGGCACTCCCCCAAGGGGTCACGCAGTGGACCCTTCCCCAGTGGGACGGTAGACCTGATGGCTCTGTGGCTACAGGGCAGAGCAGCGCGGCTTGTGGACAGCGAGGGACTGTGAACTGGTGCACAGGAACGGGTCGCACGCACGGTGTCGCTGCAGTCGGACTGGCACCTTTGGGGTCCTCATGGATGCCTCCCCCCGAGAGGTAAAGCCGTGCTCAGAGTCCTGTAGGGTTGAAGTGACAAAGGGATTCTGCCCGACACCACAGTGACCGTCCTTGCTCCCACAGCGCCTGGAGGGGGACCTGGAGCTGCTGGCCGTGTTCACCCATGTGGTCATGGCAGTGTCTGTGGCCACACTGCTCCTGACCGCGACCGTCCTGCTGAGCCTGCGCAGCCTCAAGTCCAACGTGCGTGGCATCCATGCCAACGTGGCGGCGGCCCTGGGCGTAGCAGAGCTCTTCTTCCTGCTGGGGATCCACAGGACCCACAACCAGGTGCAGGATCAGGACAAGGGGGTCAAAACGGGGGCAGTGGTCAGGAGTGTTCAGGTTGGGGCCAGGGTTTAGGGTGAGGTCCGGGAGTCAGATGGCCTGAGGGTGAGGAGCAGGAAAGGGCAGGAATGGTCCTGACGCCTCGCCCTGCCCCCAGCTGCTGTGTACTGCCGTCGCCATCGTCCTGCACTACTTCTTCCTCAGCACGTTCGCGTGGCTCCTGGTGCAGGGGCTGCACCTCTACCGAATGCAAGTGGAGCCCCGCAATGTAGACCGTGGTGCCATGCGCTTCTACCATGCACTGGGCTGGGGCGTGCCTGCCGTGTTGCTGGGTGAGGGCTCTGCCCACTGGTCTCTGTCCATCACATGGGCATGATTCCTAACCCTGTCCCCTAGCCTTCTTCATGTCCTCCAAAGCTCAGCCTTGGAGTGTCATCCCCTCTGGGCAGAGCCTGCCTCACCCCTTATTCCCACCTATGGGGGTGTCAGCAGCTGGAACATACTCCCTTTGGTCCTCCCTCTTCCTTTCCTCCCAGGCCTTGCTGTTGGCCTGGACCCTGAGGGCTATGGGAACCCTGAGTTCTGCTGGATCTCTGTCCACGAACCCCTCATCTGGAGCTTCGCGGGCCCTGTCATCCTAGTCATCATGGTGAGCGCCCTGTGCTGGGACCCCCACGTGCATCCTTCATAGGGCCCCTGCAACAGATGTGGTGATGTCATGGCTCACCCTGAGGGATGCCAGCTGGCCTTCCCCAAGCTTTCTGGGCTCAGTCTCCATTTCTGCTCTCTGGTTACTGTGCAAGCATTCCTCGCTCTGTTGTCATGGAAACGGGGCATTGGGCTGGAGACTTGGATACTCTCTCCTCCTTTATCTGAGTAGCTCCATCTCTCAGTGTCTAGTTCTCCACTCCCCAACCTTTGACTTTTTCTGTGACCATATATCCCTCTTTCCCTTTGTGTCTGATCTCTCTCTTTCTCTGTCTCTCTGACTGGTTTATTTCTCACTGGCTTTGTCCCTGTGAGCCTTGCTTTCTTTCTGTTTTCTTTCCTGTCTCTCACTTCGCTGTCTCACTTTCTCTGTCTAGATGAACGGGACCTTGTTTGTCCTCGCCGCCCGCACATCTTGCTCCACGGCACAGCAGAGGGAGGCCAAGAAGACCTCCGTGCTGTGAGTTGGCTGGTGGTGGAGGGGGACTCTCAGGGTGCCAGACCTCTGCTGGGTGGGGTCTGGGGTCCCCCTGTACATCTCTGGGTCCCCTGTACATCTCTGATGCAGCCTGGGTTCCAAATTCTGGGTGAGGGGGATGCAGTCACACCCACCTTGGCCTTCAGTCTGGCATTCTCTATGCTTTGCCCCCACATGTACTTTCCCCCTTTTGTCTCCCCTTCCCCTGGGTCTCCCCAGTATTTCCCATATCCTCCTCTGGCTCATTTTGTTCCTTGTCCCTCATGCTGTCATGGCCCCCACACTCCTGCGTGTTCCTTCCATCTCCTCACATGACTCCTCAAATGCTGTCTTGATTCTTTGTGTGACCTAGTGCCTGAGACCTCTCATGTTCTGACGTGAGTTCCCATCTTCTGTGTCATCTCGTGTCACCCCCACATGCCCTCCAGTGTCCCCCATATGTCAGTTGTATAACCTTTGTGTGTCCTTCCATGTCCCCACAGCAGGACCCTTCGCAGCTCCTTTCTCCTGCTTCTCCTGGTCAGTGCCTCCTGGCTCTTTGGCCTTCTGGCAGTCAACCACAGTGTCCTGGCCTTCCACTACCTCCATGCTGGACTCTGTGGCCTCCAGGTAACTGTAGTGCCCCTCACACACTCCAGAGCCAGGTGGGGCTGCAGCAGCCTGGACCTAACCCTAGGCAGAACAGTGACCCCAGGTGGGGTGCAGACCTTGGCTTGACCTTCATTGACACTGAGGCATCTGGCCCTTTGCTCATCCACACTGACTAAGTTATCTAGAGCTGCTGTAACAGAACCACCGCCAGTGGACAACTTTAACAGAAATGTGTTTGTTCACAATTTAGGAAACTAGACATCAGAATTCAGGGCACTGGCATAGGAAGGCTTCCTTTGTGCCCCCTCTCTGCCAGCTCCAGCGCCGAGTTCTTCCATTCCTTGGCTCCTCCTGCCATCTATCATTCCCCTTACTGTGTTACTTCCTCTCTGTGTCTGATGCCTCTTTTTCTATCTCAAAAGCCATTTGGTTTAAAATACACCTTACACCGATAGAGGGAGCTCTGGTGGCCTAGTGGGTTAAGGAGCTATGCTGCCAACCCAGAAGCAGGCTGTTCAAATCCACCAGCTGGCCCAAGGCAGAAAGATGAGCAGTCTCCTACCTTGTGATTTACATACTCTGAAAACTCACTGGAGGGTCAGCAATGAATCATTTCCAACTGGGTGGCAATGAGTTGAGTTTGAGGAAGATACAGCCATTCCTTGGAGGACATGATGCTGGGAAGGCTGGAGGGTTGGTAAAGAAGAGAAAGACCCCCAACCAGGTGGATTGACATGGTGACTGCTACAGTGGGCTCTTGTGTGTCAGGAAGTGTGAGGGTGGCTCAGGATAAAACAGGGTTCAGACCTTTTGTTCATAGGGTCCATGGTACCTAACAACAACAATGGCCCCACAAACATGACAAAGCAACCCCAAGGGGATCTCATCCATAAGGATGACTTTAAACTCATTGCCATCAAGTGAGCACTGACTCCTAACTGACTCCCCATTGTATTTCTCAGGCTGTAAATCTTAGGAGGAATGGTGTGTCTTTGTGTTAGCAGCTCAGTTCTGTATGGATGACTCCACCAGAGCTCCTGTCCATATGTATAGGGACACATGTTTTTTGGGGACACCATTCATTCCCTACCTAACACCATTCACAGACTTTTACTGACTCCAGTCACACACTGACTTCTCACCATTCCTGCTGACTTGCCCTATTTTTCAAATTTTATTTATTTATATGTGTGTGTGTTTACTGTAGAGTCAGATCTGACTGGTTACAGGTGATTGCTCCTCCTTCTCCAGTGGATTTGAACCTTGCGCCTTCAGGATTACAGTGCAGCCTCTTGCCACTAGGCCACCAGAGCTCCTGACTTGTCCTCTTTTACTGAGCTTCGTTGGACTCCTGGCTGACCCACAGTGGCTTATGCTGACGCCTAACACCTAGTGACCCTCCCCTGACCTTTTCTGCTTTCTCACTTATCCTCGCTGACCCACAGGGCCTGGCAGTACTGCTGCTCTTCTGTGTCCTGAATGCAGATGCCCGGGCTGCCTGGACGCCAGCCTGTCTGAGCAGGAAGGCAGCGCCTGAGGAGGCGAGGCCAGCACCTGCGGCGGTGAGGGACTGCCCGGGGATAGGTTGGGAAGGGGTCTTGGGAGGCCAAGACTCCAGGTCTCTCCACACCTCCAGGTCTCTCCAGGCCGGCCTCACACATTATTCCCCACCTCATCCCCCAGGTGCCAGGAGCCTACAACAACACAGCCCTCTTCGAAGAGAGCGGCCTCATACGGATCACTCTGGGTGCCTCCACCGTCTCCTCAGTGAGCAGTGCCCGCTCTGGCCGCACCCAGGACCAGGACAGCCAGCGGGGCCGCAGCTACCTCAGGTTGGTGGGAGGGCCACCTCATGAGGGGCACACCGGACCGGGGCGAGGTAGAAAGTGGGCAGTGAGAAGGGCCTTACTGGGCTGCCTCTCTGGCCTTCAGGGATTGGTAACTGTTACTGTAGGTGGGAGAAGGAGGTTTTGGAGGCCTCTGAATGGTGGATTAGGGGTGAAGATGGAATGCGCTGAGGCAGGGAATATGAAAAATGGCACAAACTTGTCTGTGGGAGGGAAAATCAGTGCTGTAACAGGGCCTCAGGGTTTTTGAAAAACACTCCCAGGTCAAGTCTGGGCTGGATTAGGGATCTGCTGGGAGTGGTAGGAGTCACAAAAGCCGGGCCCAGGGCCATTTCCTTGTCTCAGAATCTGTGGGGTCCCCACCCCAAAGGAAATAAGCCTTTGGGCCAAGGCCTAGTAATTTTCTCCTGGGGAGGCTGGACCCTGAACTCCTGTCCATCCATCCATCCATCCATCCATCCATCCATCCATCCATCCATCCCATACTTCAGGTAGTTAATATCACAAGGTCTTCAGAGTAGTATGTCTGCCATCATGCCAGAACCTGGGTCCCTGCTGTTGCCTGCACCCCAACTCTTCCTCACTCAGACCTACCAGCCTCCAGAGAATCCTCTTTGATGGGGGCTCCTGCATTTCTAGGGACAATGTCCTGGTTCGACATGGCTCGGCTGCTGACCACACTGACCACAGCCTCCAGGCCCACACTGGCCCCACTGACCTGGATGTGGCCATGTTCCATCGAGATGCTGGTGGAGGTGGGGGTCTGGGCCAGGGCGGAGGGGCACATTGGAGATCTCTCCTGGCCTTTCTCTGCCCTAGACTCAGAGCAGTGGCCCACTGGGCTGGGGTGGGGTGAGCTCTCCCCAGGTCACTAAGGAGCCAGCCACCCCATGTGCCAGGTTCCCCATGCTCCTGTCTGACCTGATCTGCCACCGGATAAGTCCCGGCCCTTCCTCTTCTTCCCCACCCCATGGGCCCTCCAGGTCTCCAGCCCCCAGCCCTTTGCAGCACCTAGTCTTGAGACCCTTCAACCTGGGTTCTTTTCCTCACCCCCTAAGTCTTCCCCAAGCCACTGCTATGCCCTCCTCCCTCTGACCTTCCCAACCCCAGGTGCAGACTCCGACTCAGACAGTGACCTGTCCTTGGAGGAGGAAAGGAGTCTGTCCATCCCATCTTCAGAGAGTGAAGACAATGGCCGGACACGGGGACGTTTCCAGCGTCCACTCCGCCGGGCAGCCCAGAGCGAGAGGCTCCTCACCCACCCCAAAGGTGATGAGGATCCCTTGACCCCATGCCCAACACTCCACTGTCCAGTTGTGTGTGACTGAAGGGGCCTGGGGGCTCCCTGAGGACGTCTTGGTCTAAGTCACTGGGAACCTCTTGGGGTCCCTATCCTGGGGTTATCACCCCATGAACCTTTCTCCATCCAGCCTGCCAGTGGCACTCTGCTGGCTAGAGAGCAGGGCCTACTTGGTCAGTAGAGTAATGCATAAGGGTGCTATAGCGTGATCTGCCTTCTGCACGTCAATCACCTCGTCCTCCCTGCACACCAACGTTCAGCCTGGTCTTCCTGACTCCTCAATCCCAGAATCCCACTTGTCCCCTGGTTTCTGTCACTCCAGCCTGGGTGCGGACAATGGGCAGCTGTCACTAACCTCCTTACCAGGTTCATTAATATCTCAGAGATACCCTCTTACTCCTACCTTTGCTTAGTGAGAATAGCCAGCATGTCAGGGATCACTGAGGTCAAGGGTCACTTGAGTCTGTAACCTATTGACTCTACAGATGTGGATGGCAATGACCTCTTATCCTACTGGCCAGCGCTGGGGGAATGTGAAGCAGCTCCCTGTGCCCTGCAGACCTGGGGCTCCGAGAGGCGCCTGGGGCTGGACACCAGCAAGGATGCAGCCAACAACAACCAGCTGGATCTGGCCCTGACCAGTGGAGACGAAACCTCCCTGGGCCGGGTCCAGCGACAGAGGAAAGGTATTGATTGATCTTGGAGACTGCCCATGCCTTGATGCAATGGTTTCTGCCTCCTGACCCTGATTCACAAGTCTCCAGGCTCAGCCCAACCCTGACCCAGGAGGTTCTTGCCACCCTCCATACCCCAGCTTGCACTGAGAGAGTCAGTGCACCTGGTGAGGGGGTCCCCTTACAGTTCCATTCAGCTTTATAGGACCCTGGGAACTGTTGCTTCCCACCTCCAGGTTCCAAAGACTCTGCTCTAATATAGAAGGCTTCTGTCTTCCAGGGACCCCTAAGGTTTGTCCCTGTCCCAACCGAAAGGGTTTCTGCTCCCACCACTTCACGGCAAGGAACCTGGGGGCTGCACCTGCTTCAACCCAGGGGATTCTTGCTCCTCTGACCCCAGGGGAGGTATTGCTAGGACCCGGAGGCTGCCCTACTCTAACCTCAGGCAAGACATGCACTCACAGGAGACCCTCCAGGAAGTTTCTGGCCTCTGCCCTCTTCCCCATGGGTTGCTGCCTCCTTGCTGCCGTTAGGTTGTTAAGCTGTTTACAACAGAATGCAGTCTGCCTGATGCTGTGCCAGAGTCCGCTGTTGCAGACATAGTGTCAATACATTTTTTTTCACTCACCCACACTTTCTAAACATGATAGCCTGCCTTCTCCAGAGACCTGCCCTTCCTAAGACATGCCCAAATTCTGTGAAACAATGCCTCCTGAGGAGCACTCGGGCTGCCCTTCTTTCCAGACAGGCTTATTCTTTTGGCAGTCCATAACATAGTCAATTATCTCCACCACCACAAGTCAAAGGCATGAGTCCTTTGGTTCTTCCGTATTCATTGTTCAACTTTCATGTGCGTGTGGAGCAGCTGAATTCCTGCCCTGTCTCCACTTGTTCCTTCCACAGGCATCCTGAAGAACCGGCTGCAGTACCCATTGGTTCCACAGACCCGAGGCATCCCCGAGCTGTCCTGGTGCCGCGCAGCAACCTTGGGCCACCGTGCAGTGCCAGCTGCCTCCTATGGCCGCATTTATGCTGGTGGAGGCACAGGCAGCCTTTCACAGCCAGCCAGCCGCTACTCCTCCCGAGAACAGCTGGACCTGCTCCTACGACGGCAGCTGAGCCGAGAGCGACTGGAGGAGGCTCCTGCCCCTGTTCTGCATCCTCTGAGCAGGCCAGGTTCCCAGGAACGCCTTGATGCCGCACCTGGCCGCCTGGAGCCCAGGGATCGAGGCAGCACTCTGCCACGGAGGCAGCCACCTCGGGACTACCCTGGTGCCATAGCTGGTCGCTTTGGGTCAAGGGATGCGCTGGACCTAGGAGCACCCCGAGAGTGGATGAGCACGCTGCCCCCGCCCCGTAGTTCCCGGGACCCTGACCTTCAGCCTCCACCTCTGCCCTTGAGTCCCCAACGGCAACTCTCAAGGGACCCCCTCTTGCCATCCCGGCCCTTGGACTCTCTGTCCAGGAGATCGAACTCACGGGAGCAGCTGGACCAGGTGCCTAGCCAGCACCCCTCACGGGAAGGCCTCGGGCCACCCCCACAGCTGCTCCGAGGCAGAGAGGACCCAGCTCCTGGCCCCAGCCATGGCCCCTCTACAGAGCAGCTGGACATTCTCTCTTCCATTCTTGCCTCCTTCAACTCCTCAGCCCTCTCCTCCTCCGTGCAGTCCTCAAGTACGCCCTCGGGGCCCCATACTACTGCCACGGCCTCTGCTCTTGGGCCCTCCACTCCACGCTCTGCCACCTCCCACAGCATCTCAGAGCTATCGCCAGACTCGGAGTAAGCATGGCCATGTCATCTGTTCACACTCTTATGTTGAGGGCAACAGCCCATGTGTAGAGTAGGGAGGAATTGTCAGGTAACACGTGGGTTACCCAGGCTCAGCAGACAGAACGAAGAGCTCATCCTGTCAGAGGTTAATAATTTATTCATTTAGTCAATACTTTATTCCCTGTCTGTGGGTGCTGTGGAGTGGGGCTCCCAGGAGTTGACTGCATTTCAGCATCTCAGATGCTTGTGGGGCACCTGTGGACAGACATAGCAGGGAAGCAGGGGGGATCTACAGGCCTGGGCTCAGGAGGAAATGTCTTCAAGAACACCTCTCGGGAGGCCACACACACCACTGTTTAAGAGATGGGCGTCCTCCCTAAAAGGAGTCAGAGAAGAAATGACAGGCAAGCAGAGTCAAGAGTTTCCAGGTTTTGAGAACCAAAATGAGAGTTGATTTTCAAGAAAGAGAATTAAACCGAATCAGGTTTTAGGAATTCGTAGAGACGGTTTTGTGGGGAAGGAGTCTCATGGAGTGAGGCAGGAAAAGCCAGCAGAACCTGAGCAGAATCCAAGATTGGGGAAAACAGAAAAACAAGGAAAAGGCAGAGAGGCTGGGAACTAGGACCCCAGAAGGATTTCAGAGAGTAGAGATGAGAAGAAACGAACTCATCCGCTGGGCCCCTACCACCTATCCTTGGGGTCTGGCGGATGGGAGGTGGTCTAGGAGGTTAGGCAGGGGCTCAGGTTCTGAGTTTGAGTTCTGCCTATCACCTCACTAGATGTGTGACTTGGGGAAGTTACCTGACTTCTCTGAGCCTCTGTTTCTTCAACTATAAAATGGCTCTGTAATCAATATGGAGATTTAGAAAACAATTACTTGCAAGTATTGAACAGGTAATCTATACATAATAGAG
This sequence comes from Elephantulus edwardii, assembly GCF_000299155.1. NCBI lineage: Eukaryota > Metazoa > Chordata > Mammalia > Macroscelidea > Macroscelididae > Elephantulus > Elephantulus edwardii. The sequence continues at coordinate 2,082,196 of NW_006399871.1, forward strand.
ACCTGCAAAGCACTTAGAGAAAAGATGTAGATGACTGAGGGCCCTTGGTAAGGAGTCTTGGGTTCTAGTATGAGGACTTGGGAGTGGACACAGAGGGAGGTGGCAGTACCGAGACACAGAAGGCAAGAGACAATGATGCAGAGGGAGGTGGATTAAGCTGAGTCTGGGGCAGAAGGGCTCCTGGGACCCACCGGACTGAGCCCTCTCAGTGATGACCTTTGCTTTCCACATTCACCTTTGCAGAGTCCCCAGGAGTGAGGGTCACTCCTGAGAAGCAGTCGGTGCAAATGAGGACAAGCGAAGGGTGATGAAGGAGCTGGGCTGATGGAAGAGACTCCAGCCGCCAGGGGCTGACCCCAAGCAGCTGTCCGCAGCTCTCCTGTGGTGGCTGGGCTAAGGGTCCATGCGCATCTGTGAGCATGCGTGTGACAGGTGCAGGCAGGAACAGAAGGACTTTTATACGTTTTGTACCTTTGTAACCAGAGAGATATGTTTATGTTATTTTTCAGCTTTTCCGTCCCCCCTGAGGGGTCTGAGGCTGGGCTGGGGGGGAGGGGATCAGAGGGAGAGAGGTACAGAGCTTGAGCTTGGTCCCACTTGGGTCCTTGGAAAAAACAGTCTTTTTCTCTTTATCTCACTGGGGTGCCTATACTTTCCCAGGTTGATTTGAATATTGTAGGGGCCCAATTGTGCAGAACTGATCTTTGCTTCTTCTCAACTGTCCCAAGGGCCAAACTTGTGGGGTTAAGGGTTACTCTTGCAGATGGGGATCCTCTCACCTCCTCCCAGAGATTCTCTCATGCATCCTTCCCAGGGGATACATATGTTTCTTAAGGGGAGTCCCTGCCATTTACTGCCTTATGACCTAGGACTGATGCTGTGGGGTGCTGGTGAAGCAGCAGAGGTGATGATGTTTACAGAGCAAGGCTTCCCTTCCCCCCATCGGGAAGGGTCAGGTCTCTATTCAGACATTCCTGCAGGAGGTGGATGGATGTCATCCCTTTGTTCACTCCTACCCTGTTAGGAGCAAAAACTGTCTGTGGTGCCATTTCATTCCCCAACACTGCCCCCTGGTAGAATTTATTCACGGGGCTGGATGGGAAGGAGAGCCAAGGGAGCAGATATAAGGGAATTCAAGACCCTGAATGTAGACACTCCTGCCTCTCATGTTTACAGGAACCTCTCTGGCCCCAGGCTCCGGGGCTGGCGGAAGTGACTCAATTCCACCCCTCCTTTCTTCCCTTATTAAGGGGAAAATGACTGTTAGGACTCTGTTCAGAAAAGTCACTTTTATTATCTGTCAGATGTCATCCAGGATTAGGGACTTTTCAATTATGTTACTTTGTTTACAGGTTAAGGTTTTTTTAAAAATGATTTTTTTTTACTTTGTTTACAGTTAAAAACTTTTACACTTCGTTTACAGTTGAGAATGTTTTATTTTTTTCATTGTTTACAAGTAAAATTTAAGGGAAAGTGGGAGAGAGTCTTGGAGGAGCCTCCTGTGAGGACCCTGGACCTGGCTGCCTTAAAGGGGACTTCCTATCCCTCAGGCCAAAGGTCAACCCTGAGTCCCCCCCATCGCAATGGCAGACCCAGAGGCCTGCAGAATGGGTCTTCTCTTTCCATTGGAAACAGTGGTTGGGGAGTGTTCTGTGCAGACACCCCATACACACATGGGAGGCAGTTTCCAAGGAGATTAGAAATCCCACTTCTCTGATGCCAAACCTCACCAGCCTTGACCCCAGCTCTCTTGACCTAGAAGGATCCCAGCCCCTGAAGAGCTGCTGGGTTTGCTGGGGGGTTGAGAGAGTGTTTGCCTATGTCCTAGGTTCTGTAGATGCCCCTCTTTGGGTGGGTCCTGTCTCCCCACCTCAGCTCAGCGGCCTCCTCCCCTGTCTGTGTAAATTGTTCCGTGAAGCCGCGCTCTGTTTTGGGAATAAACTTCTATAAAAAACGGTGGCTCCCCTCTTTCTGCTTTCTCTTTGGGGGTTTCCAGCGAGTGGCAGTGAACGGTTTAGGTCCCACTGACCTTTAGGAGGACTCCAAGGCTCCTCCCCAATGTCCAGTTCCAAGAATATCTTATTTATTTTTAGCCCATTTCATCAGAGATTTGCACTAGGTTTCTCTCCCTTTGAGTCTAAATTCTGACCTTTCGCCTTGTGAATAAGAAGGGTGAGGACAGGGGACATCCCCTGCTTAGGCAACCATTGGCTGAGGACATCAGGATCAGCCCACCCACCCTAAGCCCTGGCCCTCGCAGCCCGCCCACCGGCCCTTTGCACTCAAAGCCTGGCTGGCGCCTTGGTGACCTGGGTGTATCCTTCGGGTATGAGGCCCCCATTGTGCTCCTCGTAGGGAGGGAGTATCACAGCCTCTTTTCTGGCCAAGGAGGCCTTGGACGTGGCCTCTGCAGCTCAAAGAAAGTTTGAGGATGGCGCTCTAAGCTGGAGGCGTGATAGCCCCCCACATATTTGGGTCTCCTCCAAAAGGCTAAGAGTTCAGGCCCCTTTCTCATCCCGCGGGGCCTCGGTCTCACTGGGCTCGGCTGGGGCAGGGATGGGGTTGAGGATGACTACGCGCAGTACGTGGGGCGGAAGGGGTTAACCCGCCCAGGGAGCCTCACGTGGGACCCCACTCCAGCTCGCTGATTGGCCCAACTTTCCGCTTCCAGTGCCGCTTTCCGATCCTAGCGGCCTCCTGCCTGAGCCGCGGGACCAGCCGCCGCGCGGCCGCTAGCCCGCAATGGGGTTGGCAGAAGCGTCGGGGTGAGTGTGGGCGCGGCCCGTCCCCGCGGCCTGGCGCGCGTGTGCGCGAGGCGCAAACCCCAGCGCGGGCGCCCGGGCGCCCCGGGCAGCTCAGAACCGGGGATCACCGGGCCCCCACCAACCGGGGATTTCCTGCATGCGGCGCCTGGCTTTACCGTTTTTGCCGATTTTCTCCAGGCCTGTGGACCCCGGCCTTGGTGCGCTGTGCGGAAAGCCGTTCAAGCCCCGCCGGACGCTGGCCCGAGGGCCTTGGGGAGGTGGCTGCGGATGGAGGAGCCCTGGCCCCCGACGTGTCCCGGTTGGGGGGGCGTTGGGGGTGAGAGGTCTCTGCAAGAAGTCCCAGGCTGAGACTTGCACATGAACTGCCCTCAGCAGGCGGCCCAGCTCATTGAAACGGGTTCTGCTGACCAGGGACTGAGCTTCCCGGCCCCTAGTATTCCTGAACCCTCCTCGAGGGAGGGGCCAGCGATGTAGCCTCCGCCCCCCAAGCATAGGAGGGGAGGGAGCCCTTTATGGGTGTGTGACTCACGGAGGAGGGGTGAGGGGGCTCAGAGATCTCCGGAGACAGTGGTGCCTGGAGGATCTGTTTTGCCCCGGCTCCACTCCCTCTTGCAAACGGGACATTCCGGTAGAGAGATTTTTCTCTGGTGAGTGTCTGCCCCGGGGTAGGGGTGGGTTGACTTCTCCAGTTAAAAAAATCCTCTCTCCAGGTCAGAACTTCCCCAGGGACAAATTCCCCGGGACATAAGAGCTTCCCCAAGATAAGATCCTCTCTGTTGATATCTCCAATCTGGGGAAAGATATGTCCCGGACAGCTTTTCTCCAGGTCAGGGTTTCTCTCCCAGATCAGAACGTTCTTGTCAGATCAGAGATTTCCCATCTGGTAAGAGCTGCCTCCTCCTCAAAAGACCACCCCCCTAGAAATCTAATCTGAAATCTAGTCCCAGGTGAGCTCTCTCTATCCCTGGGTGAGCGCTCCCTGATCCAGGATCCGAGAATTTCCCCTTCCAGCTGAGATCCCCTCTTTCCTAGAGCCGCCCCCACAAGTGAGAACATTTCCTGGCTTTTCCCACCCTTGGCCTGGGCTTGTAAACTAACCTGGATCCAGGGGCAACTTTGGCTTCAACTTTTTCTTCCCTTTGAGAAGTCGTCTTGTGGAGACCTGGGACTTGGAAAGGGATTTGTCCAAAGAACTTCATCCAGGGTTTGCTGGATTCCTTCCCTGAATGTCCTCCCAGCCAGCCGGCCCTGGGCTCATGGGGCAACTGGATAAAGACGCAGAGGCTGGCCAGGGATTGGCTGGAGGAAGGGAATGGACTGGGAGGGGCAAGTCAGCCGCCTCAGCAGGGACTGATAGAGCCCTAAGGGTTTGACAGCCACACCTGGTCTGGATGTGTGGATCTTGCTCATCCTCTGTCTCTTCTTGGGAGACTTTGGCCCAGCAAGAGACTTCTACCAGCCAAAGTCCAGGCCCGCTCCTGTTTGGGTGTGGGCATGGGGCCCATAGAGGGCAGCTAAGGCCTGGACCTCTTTGTGGTTCAGAGCCTGGACAAATCAGTTCTTCTCTGTTCCCAGATGTGGGTGTGTAGGGGAGCTGGGCCAGGGGGTGTCCTTAGGGTGTTTTTCTTGTTTCATTGTGTTCCAGACCAAGGGATACGCAGGCACTGCTGTCTGCATCCCAGGCAATGGAGCTGCAGAGGCGAGACTACCATGTGGAACGGCCGCTGCTGAACCAGGAGCAGCTGGAGCAGCTGGGACACTGGAGCTCAGGGTCCCCCACCAGCCACTGGCGGAGCTGGTTTCAGTAAGTTCAGGGATGGAGCCTGAAGACTCTGGCAGTGCCAGACAACCCCTGTTCCTGATACCTGCCCTTCATGTCCTCAGGTGCTCCCGAGCTCGGGCCCGTGCCCTGCTGTTACAGCGCCTTCCTGTTTTGGCCTGGCTACCCAGATACCCAGTGCGTGAGTGGCTTCTGGGTGATCTGCTGTCAGGCCTGAGTGTGGCCATCATGCAGCTACCACAGGGTGAGCCACCTCCCACCGGGGAATTCTAACCCTTGACCCTTGGGTGGTGACCCCTAACCTTTCAAGGTCCAGATCTGTAAATCCTGGGGTCTGGGGCCCCCTCAACCTTTCCAGGCCCTGGCCTCAATGTTACCATGTCACCCTAGGTCTGGCCTATGCTCTCCTGGCTGGACTACCTCCTGTGTTTGGCCTCTACAGTTCCTTCTACCCCGTCTTCATCTACTTCCTGTTTGGCACTTCCCGGCACATCTCTATAGGTAGGAGGAGCAGACTGGGAATGTGGGAGAATGCCTACATCCACCATGAAAGATAGGCTGAAGGAGGGCTGAGCAGGGTAGGGGAGTTAGAGAGGATGATGGTGCTAGGCACTAGGAGGTCAGCCTACAGGTCATCCTGAGACAGGGCTGGGCTCCTGACCACAGCAGGAGACTTGAGAAGTCCTGGCTCCAGGAAGGTAAGTGTAGGTGGGGCAGCTCTAAGAGGCAGAATCCTGGAGGAAGCCTGACCAACATGTCAGCAAGTGAAGTCCACTTCCCCTTTCTGCATTTCACAAGAAGAGCTGTTACTTGACTAATGGATATAAGTGGGCCCGTGAACAACACTGCTCACCATTGCTGGGCATCGTCAGGGGCCCTTGAGCTCAGGGTACATTCCTGATCCTGGGCGTACCTGACTACCAGCATGCCTCCTGTTGGCACAGCCATTATCCCAGGGTATTGGTCCTAATACTGGACATTCCTTGGGCTCTTTGATAAGATCAAGGCTCCACAGCAGAGTAATGTCCCCATCCCTCAGATTTGCCCTGCCATGTCCTTGCAGGAACGTTTGCTATCATGTCTGTGATGGTGGGCAGTGTGACAGAATCCCTGGCCCCGAGTGACCCCCTTCAGGACCTAAACAGCACAGTCCTCATGGATAAAAGGGTGCAGCTGGCTTCCACACTCAGTGTCCTTGTTGGCCTCTTCCAGGTACGAGGGAGTCAGGAGTGAGTTAACCCCATCAGTTTCCTTCCCCTCTCTGTCCCACCCCTGACCAGTTCTTTTGAGTATCTGACCATTGATCACTCTTGCTGGCAGCTCCTCTTCCTGCAGTCCTGTCTGCCCCGAGCTCCACCCCTTGCCCTGAGTATCTCACTTCTCCTGACTGTCTCCTCCTTTCCTTTCATAGGTGGGGCTTGGCCTGGTCCACTTTGGCTTTGTGGTCACCTACCTGTCAGAGCCTCTGGTCCGAAGCTATACCACGGCTGCGTCTGTGCATGTCTTTGTATCACAACTCAAGTACGTGTTCGGCCTTCAGCTGAGCAGCCACTCTGGACCCTTGTCCCTCATCTATGTGAGTGAGGGTAGGAGGCAGGCTGGGTGGGTGTGTCCCGCCACCTCAGATGCTGGCTGTGACCCCCACCTCTCCACCAGACAGTGCTGGAAGTCTGCTCCAAGCTGCGCCAGAGCGTGGTCGGCACCGTCATCACTGCAGTTGTGGCGGGCGTGGTGCTCATGGTGGTGAAGCTTTTGAATGACAAGCTGCGGCGGCACCTGCCTGTACCGCTGCCTGGGGAACTGCTCACGGTGAGGCGGCCAGGGGAGGAGGGCAGATGAGGGTCCATCCATGTCCTGGGGACCACCCTCTGGCATTTGAGGGTTAGTTGGAATGGGCCCCGCCAGGGTTCTTGGTAAGAAGCCCCACATTGGTATGTCCATCCACCACCTGACAGCATTTACTCCTCTCCCCAAATGGTCATGTCTGTTTCTCACCCTACTGACACCACCCCGTCTCTCTGAAGATTTCTCCCCAGAGTCTCTCTCCTCACCCCCAGAAGTTTAACCATCGTTTAACAACTGACAGGTGTTGCCAACTTCTCCCTCCCCTAACTCTCCTCTCTTTCCCCAGCTCATAGGGGCCACAGCCATCTCCTATGGTGTGGGCCTGAACCAGAAATTCCAGGTGGACATCGTGGGTACCATCCCTGCAGGGTGGGCGCTGGTGCCCCATCAGGCCAGGGAGGGTTTGGGGGGCCAAGGCCATGACCTTCGGTGAGCCTCACAGATGCTCCCCGCAGGCTACGGCAACCAGTGGCTCCCGAGCCTAAGCTGTTCGCAGAGCTTGTGGGAAACGCCTTCGCCATTGCTGTGGTTGGCTTCGCCATTGCCATCTCCCTGGGGAAGATCTTTGCCCTGAAGCACGGCTACCGGGTGGACAGCAACCAGGTCTGGGGCAACACAGGATTTGTTGGGGGAACAACTAGGCCAGAGGAGTCTTGGGAACTGGGAGGAGGGAAGGTCAGGTGAGACACAGGTCTTCTGGGATGGTGTGGGGGGAGACAGTAGCAAGTGTTTGAGTGTCACTGCCTGGGGGTACTGTGTGAACGTAGACATAGTGGGGCGGTGACAAGGCATCGGTCTGCTCACATCCGTACCCATTCCCTCACCCCAGGAGCTGGTGGCCCTTGGCCTTAGTAACTTCATTGGGGGCATCTTCCTGTGTTTCCCCATCAGCTGCTCCATGTCCCGGAGCCTGGTGCAGGAGAGCACCGGAGGGAACACGCAGGTGGGCTGTAGATCAGTGATGCGAACCTGTGCACCCCGACTCTGCTCTGCCAACGTCATCCCTGCTCTGTCCATTGCCTCACCCCCCACGCCAGCCCCTCAGTCACTCGTGCATTATTCCTGCTCACCCATGCTCACTCCACTCACCTCCTCTGACACCCGCTCCTCTCTGCTCCTGATCACTTCACTCCCAGCCCTCCATGTTCACCTCCGTCCACCCTTCCTTCCCCCTTCCCTATAGGTGGCTGGAGCTGTCTCCTCCCTCTTCATCCTCATCATCATCCTCAAACTTGGGGAACTCTTCCAAGACCTCCCTAAGGTGAGCCCCACCCTCGTCCCCGTCCACCTGGGTTTGATCAGTCAGTCAGGTCCCGGATGAGAGACAGGAACGCAAGGTTAAGATGTTTGAGGTGAGAGTTGACGTCAAAGGTCAGGGGTCACAGGGAGCACTGGTGGCCTCATCCATAGGGAGTTGCTTTGGTAATCCAGAGGTCAGCGGTTAGAACCTGTAAGAGACAAAGTCATGTTTCCAGGGAAAGGAGCGGACACCAGTTGGTTCTGCTGGGATTGTGGCCAGATACTTGGGGACAGTTGGGGGTCACATCTGGTGTCTGACATCCTCGGTGTGTTTTTCTCAATGACGCCTCGCCCCCAGGCAGTCCTGGCTGCCACCATTATTGTGAACCTGAAGGGCATGTTGATGCAGTTCAAGGACATATGCACGCTCTGGAAGACCAATCGAGTAGATCTGGTAAGAGGCCTGTGACCCCAGGGGTGGGCCTGGGAGGTCTCCAGTCTTCTGGCCCCTCTCGACCCTGTTGACTCTTCCCTTCTGTTCTCAGCTCATCTGGTTGGTGACCTTTGTGGCTACCATCCTGCTGAACCTGGACCTTGGCCTGGCAGTTTCGGTGGTCTTCTCCCTGCTGCTGGTGGTGGTCCGCACACAGCTGTGAGTCAAACCCTCGTTTGTTCTAGGGAGATGAGGAGGGAGGTCGCTGGCTGCATATCTCTGGGTAGACCCCCTCCCAAGGCTCTTTAGATACCCTGTTCTTTTCCCCTCACCTGGAGCTCACTCTCCCCTCCACAGACCCCGCTACTCTGTCCTGGGGCAGGTGCCAGGCACGGATGTTTACAGAGACGTGGCCGAATACTCAGAGGTGAGTGGCAGGGGCTGAGGAGGCTTTTGTGGGTGTGGTGGGACAGGAGCAAGAGAAGGATGAGGGATTTGTCAGCTCCCTCCTTACGGGGCAATGTCACTAGCAGCTGGGGACACTTTGGCTTTTGTCCTTGGAATTTCAAGGTAGGTATTTGAGTCCGTGACCCATCCCTGGGCAGAAGGGAAGCATAGACAGAGCTGGGTCTAGATGTCCATGAGGCAGATACAGTCTTTGAACCAAATAGCACGACTTTGCCTTTGGAGCAGCCCTCAGTCAGGGGTGTCAGAGAGGCGGGATCTTGAGACATCAGGAATTAGGATCTGCGTCCTGATCTGATCAGTGGAATCTCTAAATCTCCAATCATTCCCTCCCTGAGACGTCTCATGCCTGGTGCTGGAGACATAGGTGCAAGTTTCTGGAATAAGATAAGCATTTTTCCCTTCACACAGAGTCTTGAAGACTGGGGACAGTGCAACATGGCGGACTGGAGGAGGAGCTGAAAGCTCCAGGATGTAGGGGAGGGCAGGAGGGAGCTGTCCAGTTGGAGGAAAAGGGCCAGACTGCTGAGTGGGGGTGTGGGCTGTGTCTCAAATGGTGGGCGGAACTCAGAGAGTTGGCAACTCAGAGGGTCTTGGGCTGTGTGCAGAGAACAGTGCTGGGGTGGAGGGGTGAGGGCTGCCAAGGCCTAGCCTCCAGGGAGAGACAGGAAGGGAGGGTGGGAATGTGCCCTGGAGGAAGCCCAGGCAGGCCTGGCTGAGGAGCTGGACCGAGGAAGGGGCGCAGAGCCACTGTAGGGTGGGGCTATAGGCAGGACACCACCGGGCTCTGGCCTAAGCCCGTGGGTGACACAGAGACCCTGGCTGGGCCCACACTGGCCGAGAAGCAGAGGGTTAAAGCAGTGGGCACTGGACTGGAACACTGTAGGGAAGAAATTCAGGAAAACAAGATATAGCCAGAGGAGGAGCCATGCTCAGCCCTGTGCCAACTCCAACATTTCCCAGGCCAAGGAGGTCCCCGGCGTGAAGATCTTCCGCTCCTCGGTCACCATGTACTTTGCCAATGCTGAACTCTACAGCGACACGCTGAAGCAGAGGGTGAGGCGTGGGACCACCTGGTGGGTGACAGAGGCCCCTGCCCGCCCCCTATACCCACACTCCCTCCCATGACATTCTTCTCCAGTGTGGTGTGGATGTCGACCAGCTCCTGTCCCGGAAGAAGAAGCTGCTCCGGAAGCAGGAGCTAAAGCTGAAGAGGACGCAGAAGAAGCAGCCTAAGAAACAGGCAGGGACCTCTTTCATCCAGTGACATCTGACCTCACTCAGCCTTTCCCCTAATCGCTGTCTCTTCCTGTGGACTTCTGCCCCTGTCCTGGTGCTGACGTCACTCTGGCCTTTTTCCCAGACTCCAGCTTCTTGACGTCCCACCCTGAGTCTTCATCCCTCCTCCTTTCTCCCTGGTGCCTCCAGGGACCCTGCTTCTCTTCCCTGGCAGGTTAGGGCTCCAGGTGGTGTTTTCTTTTCCTCCCACCTCCCGAGCCAGTTCCTCTGTGAACCACCACAGTCCTCTTCCATGTGTATCATTGTTCCTAGAATTGGCTGCTGACCAAGTCAAGCTCTGGGTCCCACAATGTTGGGTCCTGGCTCATCTACTTGCCCAAAGCCAGGGAACGTCACCAGGCCTGTCTAACAAGGCTTTTATGTGGCAACTAGGTGAGTTCTTTCCCCTTCTCCGTCCTTCTGGCCTAGGCTGCCTCCTCCAAGGGCACCTCATTCTTCATAAATGTCAACGCCAGTCCTGGGGCTACGGAGATCAACAATGTCGGGCCTGGAGCTGCTGAGATCAACAGTGTGGAGAACTCCAAGGTCAAGGTGAGATCAGAGGCGGCAGAGGAGGACCAAGCTATGAGTGCCCTCACGTTTGTGTTTGGAGGGTCACCCGGGAGCCATCAGCGGTGGGTTCAGGCAGCCACCAGTCAGAGGAATGGAGTTGTTGGACAATCTCATTCTGTGAGGAGCTCGCTGGTGACACGACACAGAACTTCCAGTGGCTTCCTTGTCTGTCATCCAAGGCACTGACTGTGTAGATACTACCAGAACCCTCAGTCTGCTCTTGGGCAGAGAAAAGGAGTTGGATGGGTAGGGAAAAAAAATCTAGGTGTCAAAGAAGACACCGAGCTCTTGATGGAAAGTACAGTGGGGTGTGAGGTGTCTGTGTGTGAATGTACCCCTGTGAGCATGCTCCTCTCTGCAGGACTTAGCTGCCCCCCACACGTCTGCTGTGTCCCTGAGTCTTCGCCCTACTCCGCTCTGGCTGGCTGAGGGTGCAGGGCGTGGTCACCCCTTTCTCAGGTGTCCTTGTTAATCCTGGGGCCGCCTGGTAGCAGAGCAGCACGTGCGTGTCTGTGTGCTTCCGAGTCTATATGTGTCCTTTTATGTGACCTGTGTGTTCTTCCTGCCCGTGTGATTCCCCCACGCCCAAGTCCTCCTGCATCTTCAGTATATCCCCAGTGTGCCCCTCATGTATGTAGCTGTTCACACCGGCTGTGTGCTCTACAGCTGACTCTGTGTCTCTGTGTCCCTGCCCTCGCCTCATCAAGGACAACCCGTGCAGCTTGTCTGGTTTTCCAGAGGATGAGCCAGAAGGTACAGCAGCCAGCAACCAAGAAGGTGCCAAGGCCCCAGGCGGGTCCACGCTGAAGGCCCTCGGCCTGCCGCAGCCCGACTTCCACAGCCTCGTCCTGGACCTGAGTGCCCTTTCTTTTGTGGACACTGTGTGCCTCAAGAACCTGAAGAATGTGAGGGCTTGGGCACCTCCGGGGAGGACCCAGGGGACAAGACAGCCTCCACCACGCTGACCCCCCGTAACTGGTTCTGAACCCCGTCAGAGCCTTCTGCCTCCCTCTGACCTCTCCTTCCAAGCCTCCCTCCGCAGCCCACACGAGTCTTCCCTTTTCTGCTGTAGATTTTCCGTGACTTCCGGGAGATTGAGGTGGAGGTGTACTTGGCTGCCTGCCATGGTAGGTGGGGTGGAGGCAGGCAGTGTGGTCCGGGGAAGAGGTGACACAAAAGGGGAGGAACCCATCTTTCTCTGAATCTGTGGGTCGTAGCTGTTCTGGGGTCATGATTGACCTCTAGAGGTTGGGGTTGGTGTTTAGCTATAGCCAAAAGAACAGACGTCAGGGTTAATAGAGATCAAAACATTCTTCTGGTTCCTGGGGGCTGTGGTGTCCTTATGGCTCTGAGAATCCAAGCTGACCCTCTCCTTGCCTACAGCCCCTGTAATCACCCAGCTTGAGGCCGGCAACTTCTTCGATGCATCCATCACTAAGCAGCACGTCTTTGCCACTGTCCATGATGCGGTCAGCTTTGCCCTCCAGCATCCAAGGTCCGGCTCCATGGACACTGTTCTGGTGAGCTGACCTCTGGCCCACTGAGCCCTTTTTTATTTCTTTCTGGCTCTAGGAATGCCACCCTAGTGACCACAGTTGCCTTGATGGACTCCTTACCTTGGGAGAAAGTTGCCCCTGGGGACAGAGGTTGCCTTCCTGATGGAGGAGTGATATGTGTTGGAGGAAAAATCCTCTGGAAACAACTAGAGCTTCTCTCTCTCCTCTTGTCTACTCAGGTCACCAAGTTCTGAAGGTGTTACTACCCCATGTAAGACTGCCCACCTCTAGAGGGTATGATGGGGGGCCCTGGCGATGCCTCCACCGCTTGGCTGCTTACAGATGCCACGCAGGAGTTTCCCTCCACGTGTGTACTCACACACACACACACTCTCACACATACAACTCAGGGATGGAGGTCCTGGGACTCCCAAGTTTCATTCTCCAGGCCCTGATTGGGGTCTTGGAGGGAGGCTGGCACTGGCCAGGGTCAAGGCTTGGAGCCAAAGTGAGTTGTTAGCATTAAGAATAAAGATTTGTTTGCTTAACTCCTGGCTCTGCTCTGACTTGGTGGGGGGTTGGCTGGGAGTGGGAGAGGTGTCCTGAGGTAGCTCTTTTAATTCTTCTTATGCTTCATAGTGGGAAATAGGGTCAGATTGGGAGGACGATGTGGGGAGAGCAGTGTCAGGCAGCAAGGAAAATTAGGAGGCTGGCCCCATGATGCAGTATCCCAGGCTCAACTTTTTCCCAGCCACCCACAGCCTTCCGAGTCTGCGTCCTTGGCTTTAACAGGCTTGGAATCAGAGCTCTCAGGAAATAACCTGTTCTCAGGGACACCAGATAAGGTGCAGGGTAGGGCAGGTGCCATGAGGCAGTCCTTCCAGGGTGTGGGGTAAGCACCTGACTCAGTGCAGGGAGCACAGATGTTCACAGATGCTGGGGGTGTGTATTTAAAAATAAAAACAGATTTTCTAGGTGTGGGGTGGGGGCGGAGAAGGCCTCTTCATGTCATCACATCACCTGGGCTTTGCAGGTCACTGGCAGCCAGAAAGCATGTAGCCCATTACTGCCTTAAAATGCAAACATTGTGGCACATGGCACAGTGGGTAGTGGTCTTCTACCAGTGCTGACAGCCTGAGGGATGATGAGGGGAGGAGTGAGCCTGGAATCTTCCTGGGACTTAGTTGTGCTCCTTCCTCACCAGTAAAAGAGAAATGATAACAGTATTGCCCAGCTCTGCTTTTATTTATAAATATCAATATATTTGTATCACAACACCCCCACCCTCCCATCCCCAGAGCCACTCAGTCCAGGAAGGCAGATCTGTGTGTCTACTCAGCATGGTCCCAGCTGACAGGAGGGCCATGTGCCCCATGGCGGGGACTTGGTAAATATTGACTAAAAGAAGCCGATATACTGGGATAGGAGAGGGACCTCAAAGAAGAGAGTGCAGGTGGTTGGAAATGCTTTGGATCCAAGGCGTTGTGAGAGACCCGCGTTGCCCAGGGTGGTCACAGAAGGAAGCTGCAGGGAGAAGCTGAAGGTCAAGCTGTGGGAAGGTGTCTTTCTAGAAGGGGGTAGTAGCATTCCTGGCTTCAGGAAGAGCAGGTATATTTGGGGAATATGAAGGAACAGGGAAGATTGATGGAAAGACCCCAGCTCTGAAGATCGCACGGGCCCGGGTGAGGCCTTCAGCCTTTGTTCTGAGAAGGATGTCACCGGTGGGTTTTGATCAAGCACCTAACTCAGTCTCCCCCACATATGTTAAGGACCCACTCTGCTGTGGTGTAGACTGTGGAGCCGAGGTGGAGGGAGGAAGGCAGGGGACTGGAGAACAGCTTTGTGAATGTGGTCTGGGCTGATGACACCACTGATGGGGGTTACAGCTGACTTAAAGGACTGCAGGGGTTAAAGAGGTCTGAGAGGGAAAGGAGAAAAGTTGGGGGGAGGGGAAGGAGTTCTTCCTTCAGTCTTGGGCTGACCCACTCAATGGCTGGGGGTGGCCAGAGAGTATCCATCATGTGTGGGACACCCAGGAATAAGACTCGGTCTGAGATCGTGGCCCACAGTCACAGAGGCCTTCAGGCCCAGGGCCCCAAGCCTGCCATCCTGCCCTCACCCCTGGAGCCTGCTCCCTTTGGCTCTTTACTCCCATCCATTTTCTGGCCATGAGCCCAGCTGGAACGTGCCACCTTGGAACCAGAGTCACGGCTGCCTTTGGGGGAGGGGTGTTTGCCGGTTGCCAGGCGCCCGGGTTCCGGCCTCAGACACCTGCCGCAGCCATGCTGCCCACACAGTCCTTACCAGCCTTGCTGCTGCTCCTGCCGGCAGTACCTGCCTTTGCCCGCACCTGGTCCAGGCCCCTCTGGTACCAGGTGGGAATAGACCTGCAGCCCTTGGGGTGCCAGTCAAATGGCCTGGAGGGTTACAAGGGTGTCCTGGGATGTCCTGGCAGTTGGATGGGTCTGGGTTTGTCTGGCCACATCTACCCAGTGGCTGGAGTCACTGTCACCACCATGATGCTAGTGATTAGCCGAGCGATGCTGCGACGGCGTGCACCGGCCACCAAGGGTGAGGTGAGCTGTACTGCCCTGTTCTCCCCAGCCTCCTGCCTCTGCTGGTATCCAGTGTGTCCAGAGCCCTCACCAGCCCTCTCAGCCCACTAGTGTACACGCATGCTGTGTAGCCCTGCTGTCTCGCTCTGCCCATACCTCATGACCCCTACATCTGCCCGCACATCTCCATGGAGCCCGTGTTCATTACCCATCAACCCCTGACCATGCCCTGTCTGTCCCCTTTGGTTCTGTTTTGTGGACCAGCTCCCACTGGTCCATGACTAGCCCTCGCCCACATCAGGTCCACACTAATCCTCCATTCTCCTGGGTCCCTGTCTTCTGTCATGGTCTCCCACCCCAGCCCTTCACTCTGGCTCCACACTGTCCCTCACGACAGCCCCATCCTGCCCCTCTGCCCTCCTCACTCCCGCCTTTTGGCCAGCATGCGCAGGTGACGCCTGTTTCCTGTGGACCCCGGAAGCGACGGGCCCCGGTCTCAGAGCGCAGCCTGCTCCTGGGCATTCTGCACATGATGGACTCCCTTCTGGTTCATATAGAGAACCATCTGCAGCATGTAGCCACACGATCGGATATGCAAATAAAGGGGACTCCCACCCAGAGTGGGTGATCTAACGAATGCCTCTCTGTGCCTGATGGTCGGCTGGTGTGGAAGGTCCTGGGATAGAGCTGGGCCATGCGGAAGTTCTCCAAAGGGTCTGTCGGGCCCCACTGGCCCCTTCTCTATTCTTCAAGCCAGCTGACTTATCAAAGTCCTTGTGAGGGGCTCGGCCTCAGGACTTAGGTTGAGTGAGTGGGTCATAGAGGTCCACGTTGGCTCGTCCCCCTGTCAACTGGCCCTTTCTCCCTAGTGACCCCACCTCCAAGCAATCAACATGGCTCCTTTGGCCTGACTGACCCTTGGGTCTTGTATGTGGTGGGAGGAGCTAGTGTCAGGACGATCCAGATCTGGAGAAGGCCGCCCTGAGGAAGTGACAGCCTGATTGAGCCCTGAGGAGGAATGGCTGTGAAGAGGGGCATTGCCACAGAGGCTCTGCCAGCAAGGGTGGCATCCTGTGAGTGGTACTTCATTACACATCGGATAGGTGGTCAGAGCAGGTGGGAGAGGAGAGACTTGATTAGTTGAAGAGAGAATTCAGACAGGCCAGACCCTGAGGAGCTCTGATGGGGACTAAGCTTGGGGAGTGCGTGTGTGTTTGTGGGTGTGTTCTTGTCACTATGGTGTGACACCTGCTGCCTTGTTTCATTCACGCTGAGAAGCGGTGAGGGAGTTGTCCTATTTCTCTCCTGTCAGTGAGGAGCATCTGGCTGTGGTCCCCTTCTTCCCTGGCGCTGCAGAAGAAAAGCAAGGGGGTACTGCTCTCATTTCCTGGCCCCTTGACTCCTCACTGAGGCCCAGTAGTCCCAGCCTAGAACCAAGCAGGCAGCCTGAGTCTCTCTCGTCTTTATGGAGGTCTTGAACGTGCTATGTGCCTGAGGCTTTGTGGCTTTTGCTCACAAAGTCCAGGAAGTGAAATGAGGAGGACTGAAGAAATCTCACTTTTTCCTCACTGAAGAAATCTTTACTTTCCTTCTACCCTTCCTTCTTCCTTCCTTCTGCCCAGGTAAACTGGGTTGAGTCTGCTCAATTTTAGGTTCACTGTGTTAGTAAAATCATACCAAGCAATACATGCAGAAATTGAACTAGAAGTTAATAGAAAATAATGAGAATCAGAAAATAATGAGCAATCACAGCAAATGATAAAAATATTGACAGACTACCCACCTGGCTAAACCACAATGGAATGTCGCTCCCTTGCCTCCGTAAAGACCCTCACTATAAAACCTGCACTAATCCACATTAGGGTGTGATGTTTCCCTGGTCTGTCCCTCTGCCTGTTTCTCTCTCTGCAGACCAAGGAATCCCACCCAGGAGATTTATTAAGGGGTTAATAAAGCTTCTTTAGCTTCTTGGAAAAAAAAAATCGACAAACAATACAAAAGCCAGGGAAATAAAATTTTTTATGACTTCTATTTTCTGGCTGCATACTCAAAAGGTTTTCTAATTGAAAAAATGCTTTATGGAGAGAATAGAAAAATAATGTTGTCTTACTTCTTTCTTTTATAATTTTATTTATTTATTTATTTATTATTTTTATGTGTGTACCGTCAAACTAGATCTGACTGGTACAGGAGGTGATTGTTCCTCCTTCAGCAGAGAATCTGGTGGATTTGAACGGTGCTCCTCTGGGATTGCGCAGTTTCCTACCACTAGGCCACCAGAGCTCGCCAATGTTGTCTTACTTCTAACCTGGTTGACTGACAATTGTATTCCAGTTACTGACAGTTTAGGAAAGTTCTTTCCATTCTTAATCTGTACTGGAATGTTTGATAGTGCCATGTAAAAGTTCTAGATTCTTGTCAAATTTGGGAAACTGGTATCAACTCTCACAGACTGTTAAGATTTGGAAGAACTTTCCTCTATTGAACTTCGGCTCCACACGTCCCACGTTTCTAATCTTCCCCACCCCCACCCCCGGATAACGATATTTTGGTATCTGAGAATATTCAGAACATTATTTCAAACTGTTGAAATCCACGGCAATCTGAAAAACGAGAATTCTGAGGGAGCTCAGGTGGCCTAGTGGCAAGAAGCTGCACGGCAATCCCAGAGATCTGTGGTTCGAATTCACCAGATGCTCTGCTGGAGAAGGACGGGCAATCTTCTCCTGTACCAGTCAGACCTGATTTGACGGTACACACACAAAAAAGTAATAAAGTTAAAAAAAAAAGCTTTAAGAGAAAAACACCACACACACACACACACACACACACACACACACACACACCAAAAAACCAACAAACCGAGAATTCCATAGTGGCAGTTACATTCACAGATAGGTTTACATAGGACACACATGCAAAGCATCTATTTTGGGTTTTCCTCCTCTTCAATGTATCTATAAAAGGGCCAAGACCATTGATCTTCAAAATAAGTTATTTTGTACATTTCAGTGCACAGAACAAATGAAAGAAAGACAATTTGTTTGAGAGTGGCTGACAGGCATTTTGAAATAGGTCCCTATCTCTCTGATATGGAAGAACTGGAGCCCAGGGCCCAGGGCGTTCATTAGCTTGAGCTCTTCTCTTTTTTGGCTGCAGTAGTCTCGGTCCAAGCTGTTTACTTGAAAACTTCTATCTTCTCATCATCATCATCATTATCCTGAGGATAGAGGTCTTTTCCTGCATGGCCAAGAACTGGTCTAGTCTGACCCCGTGACATCCTCTGTGCTATAATAGAAGCAGGAAAAGGCCGACTTGAACTGCTCTTCTTCACAGGGGCCACTGGCCATTCCTCAGAGGCTCGGGCAGTTCCAGGTAATGTCTCCATTTGGCAATATCAGCCCATGCTCCTCCTATAGACCCGTGGGGCCATCAGCCACCAGCTCTGTATTGCTTGGAGTTTCATGGTCCTCTTTGGTCACAAATATAACTCAGTCCTTTCCCTCTTGCCTGCAGTAGACCATGGCAGCACCAGGCACTTAGACTGACATCAATGCCTCCATGCTGTGACCTCTCCTCAGGTAGGGAGGCTCAGAGGCCCATACACACCCACCCCCTCCAGGTCTGCCCGCTGCACCCCTGCCCACATTTCTAATCTTCTGCGACCTGCTTTTCCAGTGCTAGGTGCTGTGGGCAGGTACCTAGGAGTTTACCCTTCTGTGCTGAATCAGAAGCTTTGACTTGCTGGAAGCTTCTAACCATGCACAGAAGTAGAACAAACCATTATAAATACTTTCCTCTAAAGACAAAGCAAGAAACTTTGCTGACCTAGTACATTGTGTCAGGCTGGTTACCAGAAGGTGGAAAGTTTGAGTCTACCAACTGCTTTGTTGGGGGAAAGATGGGCGGGCAGTCTCTTCTTGTACAAATATACAACCTTGGGAACCCATTTCAAGGTACCATGAACCCAAACAGATTCTACAGCAGTGCTTTTCTTTGTTTTAAAACAACCCAGCTGAAACCCTGCATGACACAAACACTAACGCACTTCAATGTTAACTGAAGAGTTGGCTATTCAAACTTACCTGGGACACCTCCGAAGACAGACCTTGGCGATTTGTTTCTGAAAGGTCACAGCTACCATGTAAACCCTTCTCAGCACAGTTCTAGCCTGATGCCCTTGGGGTCTTCACAACTTGCAATCAACTCGATGGCAACTGGCTTAGTTATTTAGTTTTAAAACCAATCCAAGTGTATTGGAGATATGTTAGCAGGTCTCCCCTTCAGTGGAGGTTGGCTACCACCGGCCTCTTGGCAAGTGGACAGCGATAGGTCTATGTCAGCAGTAGAAAGCGAGACAGGCTAGCTTCTGCTTTAAGAATTTTGCTTATAATTAGCAGAAACTGCACTCCTGTGGTCCTGTATGCTGAGCTGGATAAGCCCAGATGCCACCTTAAAAACTCAGGCTTTCTCTCTGACCTTTCAAACCGCCCAGGCCGCTACCTCTCTCCAGAAGTTTCCTCCACAGCTCCTTCAGGAAGTTTCTGCAGCTGGACATAAGGATGTGAAAGAAATCACTGTCTAAAGGCTCCAAGGGAGAAAGAAAGATAATCTCCTCCTGTGTGTTTGACAGTCCAGGAAACCCAAAGGAGGATCAGCTATGACTTTTCCAATTGGAAGTCAGTGAGTTAGAACAGAGGCATTAACATCAAGGCCATTTTCATGAACAAAGTAAACACTACCCTACCTCCTGCTAGGGAGAATCTTCTCACAGACCACCTTTTTTTTCTCTATCTGCAAAAGCCTGTGAATTGTTAAGATAGGTACTATGAAACACTTTTTAAAAAAATTATTTTATTAATTTTAATGAACATTTACAAAAAAAAAATGAACATTTACAGAAATTTTGGATTTTCATTCACTCATTGAAACACTTTTTTTT
>NW_006399871.1:2103001-2105016 GCF_000299155.1 Elephantulus edwardii
TAGAACAAAGGCACATAGTGGCGTGGACTTGGCGGGAGGGATTGTATAACAATGAAAGAATTTTTCTTTTACTTTTCAAAGAGAAGAGTGAACTGGAGGGGAGGTTGGGCAGGGAGAAAAGTGCAACAATGAATGAATGGAATTCCAACGTCTCTGTAAACTTTCATTAAAATTAATTTTAAAAAGGGAAAAAATTTTAAAAAGCTATAATTATAAAAGATTAAAAAAAAAGACCCAGGAACACACCTACCTACATGTTGTTGTCGTTGTTGTGTGCCTTGGAATCGGAACTGACTCATAGCTGACCCTCCACTGGGATTTCAGAGGCAGTAAATCTCAAGGGAGGAGACAGCCCATTCTTCTCTTACAGAGCAGCTGGTGAATGTTAGATAGAAAAAAGAGTTGAGAGCGAGATAGAAAGACAGCAGCTGGTCCCAAGAAATAAACAGGCCTTTATTGCCAGGTCTGAGAAGGGTGCCACATTGACCTAGCATGCGGAGAAGGTCAAAATGGCGCAAGGGCAGTCAAGGACGGTTTCGTTTTCTACAGCTTTTAGGATGGGCTAGAGAAAATGGTATTTTGCTCAGAGTGTGGGGTTGGGGTCCTGTTAATTAACTTGGGTGTGGGCTTTTGTGATCAGACCCCGAGGGGTATCAGGATCCTGTCTCTGGTCTGATCTCTATTCTGGTTGCTTTAGATATAATCAAGTTTCTTGAAGGAAGTCCAGGAGTATTCTGTAAACTTGTTATAAGACTCTTGTCTGAGATGGTATTACCAAATGTTTGTTCCCAGTCTGTAGGTTTTCTTTTCACCCTGTTGGAAAAAGTTTTTGATGTGCACAGAGATTTAATCTTTAGAAGGTCTCAGCATCAATTTTATCCTCTCTAGATTGTGCATTTCTGGTTGTATTTGGCAAGTCTCTTTATACCTTGGACTAGCGCTTCTAAGCTTGATCCCAGGTTGTCTCTTATGAACGTTGCGGTTTGGGGCTTTACTCCCAGGTCTCTAATCCACCTTGAGTTGATTTTTGTGTGTAGTGTGAGATGTGGATCCTGTTTCAGCTTTCTGCAGGTGGAAGTCCAGTTTTGCCAGCACCATTTGTTGAAGAGGTTATCATTTCCCCATTTGATGGCTTTGATTTCCTTGTCGAATATCAGTTGACCATAGACAGGTGGGTCTATTTCTGGGTTCTCAATTCTGTTCCATTTGTCTATATGCCTGTAATTGTACCAGTACCATGCTGTTTTGGTACCACTGCTGTGTAGTACGTTTTCCAATTACAAAATGGGCAAAAGACATGGATAGAATTTTCACAGAGGAAGATATTTGAATGGCAAACAGATACATAAAGGAATGCTCCAAATTACTGACAATAAGAGAGATGCAAATCAAAACCACAATGAGGTACCATCTCACTCCAGTAACAGTGGCAAAGTTTAACAGGGCAGCAAGCAATAGATGTTGGAGAGGATATGGTGAGAAAGGAACTCTTATACATTGTTGGTGGGACTGTAAAATGTTGCAACCATTCTGGAAGGCAATTTGGCACTTCCTCAAAAAGCTGAACATAGAAATTCCATATGACCCAGCTATTTTACTACTTGGAATATACCCTAAGAATATGAGAACTAAGGCACAAACTGAGATTTGTACTCCAAAGTTTATAGCCGTATTATTCACCATCGCAAGAACATGGCAACAGCCTAAATGTCCAACCACAAATAAGTGGATTGAGAAATTATAGTACATTCACACAATGGAGTATTATGCAGCACGCAGGAGTAATAAATTTGTAAATTATTACCTAAGTTGGGAGGGACTAAAAAGCATTCTGCTGAGTGAACTAACTCAGTCCCGCAAGGATAAATATTGTATAAGACCGTTATTGTAGAATGAGTATAAGGATCCAGGAGGGGTGAGAGAGGCTGGAAGCAGAGGGATGTGGATGTACCGGGGGAAAAGAGGATTTATCATTGGGTTGTACAATTTGATGGGTGAGGGCATGAGGGAAATTG
>NW_006399871.1:2106531-2113074 GCF_000299155.1 Elephantulus edwardii
ATTTCTTCAAGGAATGATCATGTCTGGAAGCAACTGCCACATTCTTCCTCCAGAGGATTCAAACCAGGGCAGCTTCTTACCACTAGATCACCAGAGTGTACCATATAGATAAGCAACAAGGAATTCAGCAAACATTGGCAAACCCAGGTGTTCTCAATAACCATTAACTTCATGAACAATTCCTGTTTTAAGTCACTTGAAAGAACTTTCAGGTGCCATGCATTTGCAGAAGCAAAAGGAGTGACTACTGTGTGACATTCCAGAGAAAGTGACCAGGAAGAGGAAATCAACGGTGCATATCCATGCATGACCAAGCACCTAACTAGATAGACTCCATTGTGAAAGACAGCAGTGAATGACTCCTGATTTGCCTAAAACCTTCTTTATTAAGAAACCTCCTCCTTTCCTTCCTAAACCTTCTAAATAAACATTCGAAAGAACCCTTTCTTACACCCTTAACCTTAACTAACATGCCCTCAAAACTTTCCTTCTCATTATTTAATATGGAAAAATTAGACATGTAAGTTGCTTTTTTAAATTTTTTTTTTGTAAGTTGCTTTTGACAGATTAAACAATGTGTAAGTGTAAGGAATCAAAAGACAAATTGCATTGGAAAAGTCTGCTGTCACGGAAATCTCCGGAGTACTGAAAAGCAACAATGTCAGTATGGAGACTAAGGTGCACCTGATTCAGGCCATCACTTCACAATTGCATACTATGCATCAGAAATCTGGACAATGACTAGGGATGATAAAAGAATTGATACTTTGAGCTGTGGTGCTGAGAAGAGTATTGAAAATACCATGGACTGCTAAGAGGACAAACAAGTTCATCCTGGAGAGGGTGAAACAAGGCTAATTCTTGGAGGCAAGGATTCTGAAGCTCCATCTGACAAACATTGGGCATATTGCAAGGAGGGATCAGTCCTTGGAGAGGGACATTGTGCTTAGGAGGGTGGAGGGACAGCATAAGAAAGGAAGATCCTTGATGAAATGGATTGACTCAGTGACTAGGTTAATGGTGGCAGATGTGTCAGAGACTATAAGATTGGCTCAAGATAGAGTAGGGTTCAGAGCTATTGTACATAGGGTTGCTATGAGTTGCAGGCAACTTGAGGGCACATAACAAGAATAAGAAAGCAAGTCTGTAATAAGGATTGGGAACAAGAAAAGAGTAGGGAGCTCTGGTGGCTAAAAATGTAGATGTCTCTAAAAGTATTTGGAAATATTTTAAGTACTACCAAATTAAAGGTATGTAATAATACTTGATACAAACAAACAAACAAACAAACTTTCCTTCTTTAAGATGTCAGGGGTTTTTTCAGGACACTCGCCCCCACCTCCTTTTAACTTTCTGCAAATAAGAATAAAGCTTGTTTACACACATGTTCTAAGTGACTCTTCATGAGAATAAAGACATGGACCCTTTGAGTAACAAAGACCCCTCCAAACTACTGTTCTCTCTTTGCTCAACCCTTTCCTCTCTTCTTTCTCTCTCGGGGTTTGGTCATAAGGTGATTCTGGTAAACATCCCCAGAGCCCTCTCCCAATTGTCTTCCTGAAGACTCAACCTAAAATAACCCCCAATCCATTTTCTTGACTGGATATCCAAAAATGTCACAGCCTCTCTGATATCATCACCTGAGAAGTGGGAGAGAGAAGAATCTGAGTAGAAAAGGGTTGTTGTTGTTGTTGTTAGGTGCCATTGAGTTGACTACAACTCATAGGAATCCTGTCTATGAACAAAGAAGCCAAACCTTGCCGTATGCTGTGCCACCCTCATCATCTCTGACATATGTAAGCCCATTGTGACAGTAACTGTGCCAATCTATTTCATTGAGGGTCTTCCTCCTTCAAGAACTTTTCACCTTTTAAAGCACGATGTATTTTTTTTAAGGATCATTCCTCCCAACAACATGCCCAAAATGTGAGATGAAGTTTCACCATCCTTGCCTCTAAGGAGCATCCTGATTGTACTTTTTCCAAGACATTCTTGTTTGTTCTTCTGTCAGTCTGCGGAATATTCACTACTCTTATCCAACATCACAATTCAAAGGTATCCATTTTTCTGTCATCTTAGTCATTGTCTAACTTTCAGAGACATAGCAATTGAAAAGATCATGGCTTGACTCAGATGCACCTTAGTCTTTAAACTAGCATCATTGCTCCTTAACACCTTGGAAAGATCCTTGACAGCCGATTTTCTCATAATACATCTTTTGATTTCTGGAATGCTGGTACCAAGGGATTGTGGAAGCAAGGGTCAATACTAACTGAATGCAGTTAGGATATCTTAAGTTTGGCAAATTTTTTAAAAACATTGGACTTCGTGGCTACATTGTCAGGGCCCTTCCCAAGAGGTGGAAAGGTGTTGAAGTTCAAGCCTCATCAAACTCTCATTAGGTCTACTTTTGTATGTTTATTGAACATCTACTGTTTGCTGGTCCTGTGGTGAATGTGAGCACCCCTCCAATGTACAGGTCACACCTGGTTCCTTGTTGGTGATGGAGGTGGTGAAATAGACTCAAAAGGGCAACTACTTTACAGAGACAATTATTCTGCAAAAGGTCATTTAAAAGACAGGAAAGAAATAAAAGACAAAATGAACATCAGAAGGAACTCTGAAATAGGCTCTTTGATGTAAATAACTTAAAGCAAAAGAAAATATTATTAAACAAGAGAGCTAAACTGAAAATTTCAAAGGGGACAGCATTGGAAATATAACAGAGGAAGAGTCAAGAAAAAAAATAATCCAGTTGGTTCTAGAAAATCTCCTGAAGAATATAAAGTTTTATCAAGCCTTCACAGCAATCAAGGCCAAATGAGCACTGTTTGAAAGAGAAGGGGGAAAGCTCATATTCAGGTAATTGGAATCATTCTTACTTGATCCCTGGAGATAGCAATGTGACTAGTGCATCAGATGACTTGAAGTGAAACCTCACGCCTTGGAAATGCCAGGTGAACATTCCATGTTTGGCCTTTGCGGTGCACATTCCTCCAGAGGATTGATGGAGTGAGTCTTCTTGTGTGGAAGATCATAGCAAGACTTTGAAGATTTTCAGTGGTATCTTTGTCAAAGCAACCCCTGTAACCCTAAAGATGTTGTGTACAGTGGAACTTTATGTGACATGAGGACCTGCAAATCCGAAGTCTGTTTGGGAACTCATCTTGAAACAGGGACAAACCAAGGTTCCATGCCACTGATAAACAATAAGCGATTGAGGTGAAGTTTGTTGCCATTTGCATAGAGGACTTTATTAATAAAATTGCCTTCCCTGGGAAGGGTTTCTGGTGATCTCACATTCTGGCACCTTTTCACCCATCATGCCACCAAGAATAAAGTGGGCTTTCTCAAGGACACTGGTTCACCTTGTCAGCAGCTGAACTAGACACAGAACATCTTGAAAGCACAATGCATTGGAGGAAATTGTGGCCACTTTCTGAATTACCATCAAGAATCTTCAAAGAGATTATTTTCTGCTTTGCCTTCTGAAATTGGAGGGAAAGGAACAGTGGGTGGTGTGGATGACTGAGACCTCTCAAACCCAGTCTCAAGAAAAATTTCTAGAGCATTCCACATTGCCATTGCCTCCTCTGAAATAGCAAAGGACTCACAATTGTCTTTGAAGAAGGACTTCTTTGTCAAATCTTCCACCCTGGGATATAGTGTGGTGTGTAACCAAGACTCCAGAAACAGTGGACTAAGCCCGGGAAAATACCTGACCTGGGAGTTCTGAGGACTTTGTCTTGAAAAGGGTTTGAAATACAGCAATTAGAAGAACCCACACACAGGGGAAATGCCAAGGGCAGCTAAAGAAGAGAAAAGAAAAACATTGTAGTGAAGTGTGAAAAGAACCTGGAGTTAGAAAACCAAAAGGGAAGAACACACTTGATATTTCTTAAGCTAAAAGAACTGATTAAAACAAGCTTGGAAGCAGGAGTGGCATCCACTTCCAAAATGGCTTGCCTCTGGAAACTCTATGAACAGTGCTCAGGCCTTTCTTTCATAGGGTCGCTATGAGTCATCTATGACTCGACAGCACTTAACAACAATAACAATGACAACATAGAGTTACGTTGGCCTAGTGGACGGAAAGTTATGCTACCAAGCCCAAGGTGGGTGATTTTAATCTGTGGCGTTCAGGCCTGGTTTAAATTGTTTTTTTGTCAAACATTCTTTTACGTGTACATTGCTGTACAGAGGTAACTCCTGGTTGCTGTGATGCTAAACACTGTGACACTGATGAGCCAAACACGGTAATAGTTACTCATGGTGGCCAGTCTTTGGTGGAGCTCCCCGATTAAAACAAGCTTGGAAGCAGGAGTAGCATCCACTTCTGAAATGGCTTGCCTCTGGAAACTCTATGAACAGTGCTTAGGCCTTTCGTTCATAGGGTTGTTACGAGTCATCTATGACTTGACGGCACCTAACAACAACAACAAAAGAACTGAAGAAAAACAATTCAAACCTCAGGTTTTTGTTGCTTTGTACTATAGACTGCTACAGGATGAGATTGCCCCTCCTTCAGCAGAGGATCTGGTGGATTCAAACTGCAAGCCTTTGAGACTGAAGCACAGTTCTTGCCATTAGGCCACCAGATCTCCCTACAAACCTTAAGTTTAATGCTGAAGGACAGTATGGGCAAGATCCTGGAAGATACATAAAGCATCTAAAGAAGATAGAAGGAATGCACCTGAGTCACTGTTCCAAAAAGAACTGACTGACATTGAACCATTTCAGGAAGTTGCATACAATCAATGCCCACTGGTTCTGAAGAAAGAAGTCCAAGTTACATCGAAGGAAATGGTAAATAAATAAGGCTCCAACTGATGGAATACCAATTGAGATTTTTCAGTTAATAGATGCAGCTCTGAATATGTTCACTAGCCTATGCCAAGAAATTTGAAAGGCTATCTGGCCTACTGACTCCATATTCCCATTACAAAAAAAAAGGTGATCTAACAGAATTGAGAAATTATAAAGAGAATACTAGAAAGAATTTTGTCTTTTGTCGGCTATGCAAAGTCTATGTTGATCATTTTGGCCATGTTGACTATGTGGATAATAACAAATTATGTGGCTCATACCAAGTTATAGCTAACATTAAGAAGAATGGGATTTTGAAGACAGTGTACTCATGACACCAAGGAGCAGATATTTGAATAAAGCAAGGGGATGCTACATGGTTTTTAAATCAGGAAAGAGGGGAGCTCTGGTGGCCTAGTGGCAAGAAGCTGCACTGCAATCCCAGAGGAACACGGTTCGAATCCACCAGATGCTCTGCCGGAGAAGGAGGCGCAATATCCTCCTGTACCAGTCAGATCTGATTTGACGGTACACGCACACAAAATAATAAAAAATTTAAAAAAAAAATTTAAAAAAATAAAAAAAAAATCAGGAAAGGTGTATGTCAGTGTTGTGTCCTTTTGCAATATTTAGTCAATCTATATGCTGAACAAATAACTGAAAAAATGGAACTATATTAAGAAAAACAGGGCATCAGGATTGAAGAAAGACTCATCAACAACCTATAGAATGCAGATGACATAACTTTGCTTGCAGGAAAGGAAGACTTGAAACACTGAAGAAGATCAAAGGTTACGGCCTTCCATGTGGATTAGACCTTGTATCAATAAAACAACCGTCTTCACAACCGGACCAGCAGGCAACATCATGACAGAGAAAAAATTGAAGATGTCAGTGATTTCATTCCACTTGGCGCCACAATCAGCATCCAAGGTAGAAGCACTGAGGAAGGCAAGACATGTTATACTGGCAAATCTGCTGTCAAAAACCTCTTTAAATTGCTAAAGAGGAAGGATGTCAGTTGAAAGACTAAGGTGTGCTTGATGTAAGTAACAGTATTTTAAATTATTTCGTATGCATGTGAAAGCTTGGACGATGCATTAGAAAGAACGAAGAAATGATGTCTTTGAATTGTGGTGTTGACGAACTATATTGAATATATCACAGACTGACAAAAGAACAAACAAACCTGAGTGGTGCTCCTTAGATGGGAAGCTTTATCTTACATGCTATGGTCATGTTGTCAGGAGTGGCCAGTCTTTGGAAAAAGACATTGTAATGGAGCGAGTCCCCCAAACGATCACCGAGCCAATTAGCCAAATTAACAAAGTTTATTTCGAGTTTGAACCCGGGCTCCCGCGTGCTGACACAGCAGCATCCAGCTGAGAGCCCCAAACTGATGTCTGCCCCTCCTTTTATACCTCTGCTATTCCCTTGCCCAACCATACACGCCATGATTGGTCATCCACAGTAGTTTGGGTATTTGACCACCTTCAATTGGCTAGCCATAGCTCAGGGTAACAGTTTGGAAACCTATTTGAATCTTATAGCTTACTTCAGATACAGGAATGCGGAAAATCCCTTGTGCCCTTAAAAAGAAGAATTATTTCACTCTATGGCAGTTGATCAATCAGGGTGGGATTTACCACAGGTGGGGGTTGTTTGATTGTTAAAAAACTGAGTTTCTGATAACTGGTCCTTTCATTCCCCACTGGTTTTTCTTAATAAATCAAACCA
>NW_006399871.1:2113174-2114250 GCF_000299155.1 Elephantulus edwardii
CATAAGGATTTTAAGGCTTTACATTCCTTAAGGCCTGAGACCTTCGGTCACTTTTATTTATTAACATCTTCCTTCCTTGAGTTGTTCATTGCCAAGCAGATTTTCTAGTCAAGATGGAGTTAGTCTTGCTGGTTTCACAGTACAGGGCTAAGCTTGCTTTACAAGGTAGCCAGGCCCCTAACATTTCCCTCTTATAAAATATAGGATGTTGCCTGTCTTAGGTGGATATGAGACCTCAAACTCAGGTTGCCTGTCCTTGGGATCATAGCAGTCAATGCTACTCCCTGTCTTAGGATCATGAGTGAGTCTCATTCCTTGTCCATCTTTGGCTACACATCCTGCATTTGTCTGGGGAGGGCCTTAAGTTGAATTCCATGCACTTTACCCAGCAATTCTTTATAATGTTGGCTAATATATGACCAACACAAGGGAGGATCCATAGAATACCTATTATAACAATACAAAGAACATCAATCATAAAAAGAAGATTTCTAAATGAAGTTACAGAAGGAAACCAGTTTTTCAGATTTTTTAAAATTAGACTAGCTTGTTCTGCTGGAGAGATATCTATATCTAGGGTATTCTGCATTTCTATAATTCTTTGGTGCAAATCATACAAATCGAGAGAATCATTATTAGACATCCAAATTCCTTTTAAATGAGATACTATTTTTGTCCAATCATTATCTGAGCTATTATATTTCAATTTGGTAACACAAATAGAGTCATATGCTGCATGGCATCTTAACTTTTCTTTCATTCTAATTTGTTGCACCATGTTTCCTAATACATTTACCGTATCAATCATATAAAGCATTTAATTTCTGTTCTATAACTTCATCTACATTTTCTTGCTCTACCCAATTTTTTGTCACATTATGCATTAACCCATTTACAAGCTTAGCAGTTTGAACTTCTTGAGTCAAAGCTACAGCAGAAGTAGAGACAGTAACAATCATAGAGATAAGAGAAACAATTTCTCCAATAACAAGTCCTACAGCTCTCTTGGTTCTTAATGATAACTTATATGACTCTTAAAATTTGCAAGCATTATTATCATACCAAATATCATCTAA
>NW_006399871.1:2116287-2133650 GCF_000299155.1 Elephantulus edwardii
TGGGGATGGGAGTGTCAGAGACAGTGTGATTGGCACAGGACAGAGCGGAGTTTAGGGCTGTTGTACATAGGGTCACTATGAGTCACAAGCGACTCGACGGCACATAACAACAACAACAACAATTTCCAATTGGATTATAGGGGTCCAGCTCAGTCAGTTCTAAACATGGCTTAATTTAATTAATATTGTGATATAGAACAGACAGCGTGAAAAAACAGGGGGCCAACGGCTCCCGTGATGAAGGCCCCAAGCCATGCTTCTTTGAGTATTTACTGAGAATAACAAGGGAGGTAAACAAAGCAAAATCATAAGGAAGTACAAAACAAAAATAAAGGGTAATGGTGAACTCTTTTCCAGATAAGGACAAGTTCTTCTTTATGCTAATCTCAGTAGGGAGGGATTCAGTTGATACAAACCAAGAACAATGTTGACTCCTAGGAATCGCCTTAGTGCCACAAGGTGACCTTCAGCGTGCATTAAGCCTCCCTCATTTCCTGATATAGCATCAAATTTGACATTGAGGTTTTCTCAAATACATACACTAAAATTCACTTTTCTCTAAACCTTTTACTCTTAACTCTTAAACAAAAAATGAACAAAACTTACTACCCATTATCCTGCTTTTCCCCTTGAACTCCACACCATCTCAAAACTTTCAATTCCATCCTCAAAATGATATACCACCCAAAATGCCATCGTTTAATAACTGCAATTTTTAACTACTGTATAATATCAGTATTAATACTAATACCTTTATCAGACCTTTTAAAGCTAAAAAAATAGCATATAATTCACTTTTTTGTACTGATTTACAAGGAGATCCACACATCTATTGTAAGGAATTTGATCCAGGTATCCCGGGAAGCCATATGCTATGGCTTGAACTCCAATTGTGGGGCCCATTTCCAGGGTCCTCTCAGCCAGCCACTCGACATTAAAAGTGGGTCGCTCTAGTTCACAAAACTTCCTTAGAGTGAAAGCATCTACTTGGATGCCATATCCGGCCGCCCTGGAAGAGAAGTCTGAAAAGTTAGTTACCAAACACTCCAAAGGGGACGGTCTTTCCACCCTTGACTGTCCTGCTCCCATTTTTCACTTGCGAGAGCCGAGAGCCCCGAGTTGATGTCTACCCCTCCTTTTATACCTCTGCTACTCCCCTGCCCCAACCATACACGCCATGATTGGTCATCCACAGTAGTTTGGGTATTTGTCCACCTTCAATTGGCTAGCCATAGCTCAGGGTAACAGTTTGGAAACCTATTTGAATCTTATAGGTTACTTCAGATACAGGAATGTGGAAAATCCCTTGTGTCCTTAAAAAGAAGAATTATTCCACTTTATGGCAGTTGATCAATCAGGGTGGGATTTACCACAGGTGGGGGTTGTTTGTTAAAAAACCACTCAAGCGGGTGAGGTGGGGTTAAATGTACTTTACCAGAAACTGAGTTTCTGATAAACTGGTCCTTTCAGACATCATGCTTAGAAAAGTAGAGGTCACAGCAAGAGAGGAAGACGCTCAATGAAATGAGTAGACACAGTGACTTCACGAGTGGGTCTGAGTGTGGCAGAGGTTGTGAGGACGATACAGGAAAGAGCAAGATTTTGATCTGTTCTAAGAGGTGTAGTTGGCTCAACTGCACTGAACAATGCCAACTGCAGAAGTATGCTGACGCAGCCCAGGAGGGACAGGGCTGGGCAGACTGTGGGGAACTGCAGGACAAGTGGATATACAGAAAAGAATGAGAATGTCCAGTCAGAAGAATTAGTATATATAAGGGCCTGGAGAAAGGGCAGATCTTTACTTGTTCCAGGAACTACAGGGTAGTCTAGTTTTCAGGAAAAAGGGGCTCTACAGGACAGAAGGAAGTGGGCTGGGGAAGGGGAAAAGATGAGTGACTCTTGACAAGGGTGTGGTAAGGCAGAACAATGCCATCTCATAGAGATGTCTCTGTCCTAATTCCTGAAACCTGTGAATAAGTTTACATTATGTGACAAATGGAAATTTGCACATGGAAGTAACGTTTAGAAGCTTAAAATGCGGAGATTATTCAGGATTGTTTGTATGAGTCCAGTATAATCACACGATCCTTCAAAAGCAGAAGAGGAAGTCATGAGTCGGCTGGAGAGATTTGAAATGAGAGTGAACTCCACCCACCTTTGCTGGCTTTGAAGGAGACATAAGAAGGCTGTGGTGGTGGTGTTGTTGTTGTTATGTGTCACCGAGTCGTTTGCGACTCATAGCGACCCTATGTACAAGAGCCCTAAACGCCATTCTATCCTGTGCCAATTTCGTTGTCTCAAACACATTCATTCCCACCACTCCACTCACAGAATTGATCCACCTCATCGAGGGTCTTCCTCTCCTGCGCCGTCCCTCCACTCTCCCAAACATGATGTCCCTCTCCAAGGACCAGTCCCTCCTTGCAACATGCCCAGAGTATGTCAGACGAAGCTTCAGAATCCTTGACTCCAGGGAACATTCTGGCTTCACCCTCTCCAGGACAAACCTGTTTGTTCTCCTGGCAGTCCATGGTACATTCAACACTCTTCTCCAGCACCACAACTCAAAGGCATCAATTCTCTTTCTATCATCCCTATTCACTGTCCAACTCTCCGATGCATAGTATGTAATTGCAAAGACTATAGCCTGGATCAGGTGCACCTTAGTCTCCAGCCTGACGTTGTTGCACTTCAGTACTCTTGAGAGGTCCCTCACAGTTGACTTTCCCAATGCAATTCGTCTCCTGATTTCCTGGCTGCTGTTACCAAGAGTGTTGACTGTGGAACCAAGTAAACAAAAACTGTTAACTATTTCAATCTCTTCACCATCCATACTGATGCTGCCAATTGGCCCAGTGGTGAGAATGCTGATTCTAGTAGTTACTAGAAAGCTGGGAACAGAACTCTGAAGGCCGAAGTATCTTGGTGGTAGTAGCAAATAGAAAGCTAGGAACAGCTCTTAAGTGACAGCCAAAGGAGTGACATGGAAGGTGGGGGGCTGAACTGAGGAGATTTTAAGGAGAGCTGGAAGGAGAGGAGCTGAAAACATTGAGCATGGTAGAGTCTTTAGGGGATTTTGGCTAGATAGTATAGAATAGCGTGGTCACTGGGACAGGTTGTGGAACCGAAGGAAAGTGTTTTAATGAGATGTTCTCGATAGTTGACCCAGGTGGGCTGCAGGGTGGTCATATCCAAGTGCGCACCACCCAAAAGTAACTAGCATTCTGAAAGGGCTTGGTGCACAGTAGCAAATAGATATCTTTCTTTACATTTTTTTTTTCATCTACATAAAGTATTTACTATGTACATACAAGGGGACTCCGGTGGCTTCATGTTAAGGAGTTTCACTACTGACCTGAAGGCATGAGGTTCAAATCTACCAGCTTCCCTTTGGAAAAAAAAAGGGACACTCTCCTCCCATATGATTTATAACCTCTAAAAACCCACTAGAGCGTGAGCTACGAGTCAATCCGTTCCAACTCCATGATACACAAAAAACAAACATATACACCACACACACACACACACACACACACACACACACACACATAATGGAGCTCAGGTGGCTTAGTGGCAAGAAGCTGCATTGCAATCTTGAAAGCACACAGTTCAAGGCTACCATTTGCTCCATGGGAGAAGGATGGGTAATCTTCTCCTGTGAGATTAACTGCCTCTGAAAACCTGGCAGAGGGTCAGCTGTGGATTGACTCTGACTATGATTCACAACAGCATATATATAATATACCTAGACATTGTCTTTTTTTTTGAGGATAAAATGGTAAAAGATAGATTTATTAGAAGGTTACATCCCCAGAGGGCTGGATCTCCATACTTGAAATATGGAAGGGGAGGCCAACATTCTCCTTTTTATAAGTTTAATGTAACAATAATTATTATTGCTGATAGTTAGGTAACTATTTGTACCAGATTTGATCTTTATGAGATCTATTTAATGCCTCAAAACTCCATGGGGCATAATTTTGGAAATGAGTAGGTGGAAACACAGGCCAAATAACTGCACCAAGACTCCATAGCTTGTGGGCAGTTCAGCACTGGTATCATAAACCTAAAGCTACTGTTTCCACAAAGTCAATCCACCTAGGTGACAACTATCTATTAAAAAAAAAAGTTACAAACAACAAATGCTGGCAAGCTTGTAGAGAAACTGGGGCCCTTATTCACTGTTGGTGCGAGTGTAAAATGGTGCAACCACTGTGGAAGGCGGTGTGGCACTTTCTCAAAAAGTTGGAAATAGAAATACCATTTGACCCAGCAATTCCACTACTGGGAATATACCCTAAAGAAACCAGAATTGCCACCCAAACAGATATATGCACACTCATGTTTATTGCTATGTTGTACACAATAGCAAGGAGTTGGAAGTAATCCAAGTGCCCATCAACAAATGGATAGAGAAGCTGTGGTAATAGTCACACAGTGGAATACTACACAGCACTGAAAACAAGGACCTTATAAAATATTATACAAAATGGGTGACCCTGGAGGACATTATGCTGAGTTAAATATCTCAGTCACAAAAGGACAAATACAGCATAGTGCTACTGTTATAAAACAGAACTGATATGGGGGTTGAGGGAAACTAAAAAAAGAGGGGATAAATAATGAACACTGCATTGAAACAGATGAGGGAAAGACTTGTTTAAAAGGAATGTATGTCTAGGTATTATTTGCATGACAACAGTCCAGAATAAGAGGTGAATGAGCAAAGTGGACTGGGGGACTGGGGAAGGATTGTGCAACATAGAAAGAATCTTTTTTAAAAGAAAAACGAAATGGGGGCGGGAGGAAAATGTGCAACAATGAATGACTGGAAATCCAAGTTTTCTGTAATCTTTCATTAACATATCAATAAAAAAATAAAATTTAAAACTAAAAAAAAAAGTCTTCCAAACGACTACGAGATATCATCTTACCCCCATAAGAATAGCAAAATTCAACAGAGCAGCAAACAGCAAATGCTGGCGAGGTTGGGGAGAAACTGGAACTCTTATTCACTGTTGCTGGGGGTGTAAAATGGTGCAACCACTGTGGAAGGCAGTATGGCCCTTTCTCAAAAAGTTGCAAATAGAGATACCATTTGACCCAGCAATTCTGCTACTAGGAATATATCCCAAAGAGACCATAACTGCCATTCAAGCAGATATATGCACACCCATGTTTATTGCGGCTTTGTTCACAATAGCAAGGAGTTGGAAACAACCTAAGTGCCCATCAACAAAGGAATGGATAGAGAAGCTGTGATATAGTCACACAATTGAATACTACGCTGCACTGAAAAACAAGGAACTCATGCAATATTATTCAAAATGGGTGAGCCTGGAGGACATTATGCTGAGTGAAATATCTCAGTCACAAAAGGACAAATACCGCATAGTGCCACTGTTGTAAAATGGGACTGACACCGGGGTTGGGGGAGACTGAGACAAACTGGGTAAATTATGTGTACTGCATTGAAACAGATAAGGGAAACAACTGTTTAAAAGGGATACAGTATTAAGTATTATTTTAATGACAAGATTACAGAAAAGGAAATGCATAGTAACTGTGGACTATGGACTCAGGGGGGATTGTGTAACAATGAAACATTTTTTTTTTCCAAGAGAAAAACAAACTGGAGAAAAGCGGTGGGCAGGGAGGAAAATGTGCAACAATAAATGAATGGGGGAAAATTAAATGGAAAGAATATGCTGTAAAAAATATAAGTTGCATTAAAAAAGCATTTAATTTAAAAAAAAAGTCTCATGCCCACTTGGCTCCACCTTTGACAGTCATGATTCTCTTCTCCCTAATGACAGGCAGCCAGGACCTTCACTCTTGAATTTTCTCTTGGGGCCTTCAAGATGTCTCTCCATTATCTTCTGGCTTGCAGAGTTTCTGACGAGAAGTCTGCTGTGATGATATTTTTCCTGTTGTATTTCTTCTCTTTGTGCCCCTGTACCATGTCTTTCCATAAATTAGCTTTGCCTATTTTTGAATTTTGAAGACATGGGATCATATGGTCTGATAGCTTTTGTCCCAAGCTCCTTTCATGCACCATCATGTTTCTGAGCATCATCCAGCTGGCGGTATGCAGGAGGAATTCTCTCATTCTCAAGGCTGTGTGTTTGTCACTGTCTGACTATAGTGTAGTGTATGATTCTATTCTCCTGTTGATGGACATTTGGGTTCTGTCCAGTTTGGGATTGTTACAAATAAAGCTGCTATGAACATTTTTTGCAGAAGGCTTTTAGTGGCAGTATTCACACATTTCTCTAAGAGATAAATCAATGAATGGAACTGAGCTCTGGTTGCCCATATGTTCACTTCTAGCAGATTCTGCCTCAAAATTTTCCCAAGTAGGTATATGTACTATTTTCTCAACAACCAGAATCATATGAAGATTCTAGTTGCTTTATGTCCGGGCAAAACTTTGTATAGTAAGTCTTCGTACTTCCGCTACTATGGTGAACATTCAATGGTCTCTCACTGTGGTTTGCGACTAAAGCTATTGTGTACTTTTTTGGTCATTTTTGGCCATTTCACTACTTTTTCTGTGTGTTAATTTTCATTTCTCTGTTGTTGTTTCCCCCCCCTTTCTTTCCCCCCCTACATTTCCATATCTCTAACTGGGTGTGAGATTGAGCACATTTCCAAATGTTTAAGAACTACTTACATTTTCTTGTCAGTGAACTGACATGAAAACGTTTGGCATGACATGCTTGTCATTTTTCTGAACTTTTCTTTATTGGATTAAAGGCCTCTATTATGAATCTGTGAGGATGATTCTGCAGAGGGTAAGATTCAGGACTGTCGGTCATAGGGTTGCTATGAGTTGTAGACAAATCAATGGCAAACAATAGCAAGCCCATTATTAATCTGTAAGACATCTTAATTCATGAGGGAAAGCGGTCCTTTTTTATATGATTCACAGTTACCCTTCCTAGGGTATGTAACTGGTATTTCCCCCCACTCAATTGTTATTGTTGTATGTGCCGTCAAGTCAACTGTGACCCATAGTGACCCTATGAAAGCTGCTCTGTCCTGTGCCATCCTTATCATCTCTGGTATACGTGGGTCCATTGTAACATCACTGTGTCATTACATCTTGTTGAAGGTCTTCTTTTACCCTGAACCTCTACCCTTCCAAGCATGATATCCTTCTCCAAGTACTGGCCCCTACTAATAATATGACCAAATGATGTGACACAAAACTTTACCATCCTTCTTCCAAGGAGCATTCGAATTTCACTTTCTCCACACAGACTTGTTTGTTCAGCTTTCAGACGCATAGCAAACAATTGAGAAGACTATGGCGCACCTTGGCCCTTAAGTTGACCTGCTGGAGAGTCTGTTCTGACTTGACAGTTATACAACAACAAAGCTTTGTTTTTTCTCATAGGCATTTGCTTATGCCTGATGTTACCAAGCATTTCTGTGTTAGAGTAATTGATTAAAAACATGACTCAGAGCCCTTTATATTTAAAAGCTCCATGGTCGCCACTATCTGTGGGATAAAGACCATGGGGCCTGTAAAACGTCAGAACCAGCCTGATTGCTTTTCTGGCTACAGTCTTCATTGCCTGCCCTCTTTGTTTCTCACTTTATTCTAGCCACATAAATCTCTCTCGTACTTTGAAAACATAATGCTTGCTCCCACATTGAAGTTTTAGCACTTGTTTTCCCTCCAGATATTCATCTGACCTCATTAATCAGGTCTTGGCTCGAATATTGTCTCCTCACAAAAACAACGCTATGTATTTGTTTTTCCCCTCAGAGCCCTCTCACTGTCTGAAACATTGTTTTACACATATCCCTCACCTATTCCTTTCTGTAGGCCTGCTGCACTCCAGCTGCCTAGCACAGGCCCAGAACTAAGAGGTGCTTAGGAAACACTTTGGGGAATGAGTGGAGAGACTCCAACAATCACCAAAAGAAGCCAGTGTACGATCACAAATGTACACGTATAGGCATATATGCGTCTTAGTAGGTACAGGCATACACATACATATGCAGAGGTAGAAGAATCTATGTGCACATGTGTATAAAGGTACGTGCCTGAGACATATAAATGCACAGAAGACATTTAAAGACATTTCTTAGATATAACCAAACAACATGTGAGATTGTTCTTCTGGGTTTGAAGATTTAGGCCTGTAGTCCCGATGATTCAATCAGAACAGTTTATCAGTATGATGTTATGCATCCTAGTGA
Source organism: Elephantulus edwardii (assembly GCF_000299155.1). Lineage (NCBI taxonomy): Eukaryota > Metazoa > Chordata > Mammalia > Macroscelidea > Macroscelididae > Elephantulus > Elephantulus edwardii. The sequence continues at coordinate 2,124,499 of NW_006399871.1, forward strand.
GGCAAGTAGCATGTGGAGTCTTTTCTTTTTATTTATAATTTTTTCGTGTGTGTGTGTGTGTGTGTGTGTGTGTGTGTACACCAGCAAATCAGATCTGACTGGTACAGGAAGAGATTGCCCCTCCTTCTCCAGCAGAATATCTGGTGGATTTGAACTGCATGCCTCTGGGATTGCAGGGCAGCCTCTTGCCACTAGGCCACCAGAGCTCCCTGCACGTGGAGTCTTAAAAGCTTGCAAGCGGCTGAGGCTTGTCGGCAGTGGAGGAGCTGGGCGAGGTGGGTGCAGGGGGGTACGGTGCTTTGCTGAGGTGGAACAGCAGAGGGCGCAGTTCACCGCACAGGTGTATCACTCCAAGGAGCTAGGTTGGGATAAGTGTGTGGAAAAGCCGGACAACCATCTAGACTCTCGCACTGAAAACTGTCTCTCTCTAGCGGTGTGGACCGCTTCCTTAACACCACCTACGCTTGCCATCACTGGTCAGCTTGCCCAGATTGTACAGAAAGGAGGGCAGTAGGCCATCTCTGCAGAGGATGACAGAAGCCGCAAAGGCCTTGTTATTAAACTGCCAGTGGATTATAGATGTCATCCCATTGTTGAGTCAACATCAGGCTGGCACCAAGCCTCTTGGTGCTGCAAAGTAACAGATCAAATACTAGATGCAAAAAGGTGGAATTTATTTGGAATTCAGAAATGCCAGCTTGTATGACAACCGTTATTCAAGAAATGTGAATTCTACAAAAGAAGAAAGAAAAAGAAAAACAACATTGCAAGCGGCCAACTAAGATAAAACTATTGGTCTCTACAAGGAGCAAAAGAGGAAGAAGAAACTTGTCTACAGGACTAATAGCCTAAAAGTCATGGCCTCATCTACACTGAGACCAGAAGAACTAAATAGGGTCTTGCTACTACTACTGACCATTCTGAACAGGCCACAACAGACAGACCCTGATAGAGAGAAACATAAGGCAAGATATTTTTTCCCCTCAAATTATTATTTTTTTAAAATATTGTGATTTTCATGAATGCAGAACCATGGGATCTTCACTCATTCATGGTTGTGCATTTTCCTCCCTATCCCCCACCCAAGTTCAAGGGTGGGAAGGGAGGAAATTATGCAACAATGAATGAATTTTTTTTTTCAAATTCTTAGTTTACTTAAGAAATTGCTGGACAGCTTGAGGCTTCCTAAGATTATCACCCTGAGATATTCTTTAAATCTTGAACTGAAGTCTGTAATCAGAGTCACTAAATTGTTTATATAGAAATTGTGGAGATGATACATGTTCTGTCATCTAGAAATTCAAACTCATTGCTATCAAGTTGGAACCAATTCACAGCGGACCCTCCAGCTGGTTTTCAGAGGCTGTGAATCATGAGGGAGGAGTTGGCCCTTCTTTCTCCCTAGGCACTGCTGGTGGCTTTGAACTGCCAGAGAAGCATCACCTTTGGAGTTGTTGTTTGTTGTTATGTGCCATCGAGTCGTTTGCGACTCATAGCGACTCTATATGTACAACAGCCCTAAACCCTGCTCTATCCTGTGCCAATCGCATTGCCTCTGACACACCCATCCCGATTACCCCAGTCACTGAATCAATCCACCTCATAGAGGGTCTTCCCCTCCTGCGCTGTCCCTCTACTCTACCCAGCATGATATCCCTCTCCAAGGACCTGTCTCTCCTTACAACATGTACCTTTGGTACAGGTTACATTTCAACATCAAGAAAACAAAGGCCCTCATCTGAGGGCCAACAGACAACATCATGGTAGACGGAGCAAGGATTGACGGTGTCAATAATTTAATCTTGCTTGGATCCAAGTCTTGCTTGGGCTTGGTTCAGAGTATCTCATTCTTTTAAGATGTTGTTAGAAGAAGTTATTACTTGGAAAGGGATATTATGCTTTTAAAGGCAGAGGGCCAGTGAAAGAGAAGAAGGCCTACCAACAAGAGGGATTGATGTGGTGACTGCAGCAATGGGCTCAAGACTAACAGCGATGGTGAGGGTGGCACAGGACAGGAATCTGACCATAGGGTCCCTGTGGGTCACACTCAATGACACCTAACAGCAACAGCAACTTATCACTACTATGATACTCTATATACCACATTTCAAGATCTGTTTTGATACTTGAATGTTTTCCATTCTTCTATCTTGTTCATTGTGTGCACTTGGTCCAGTTACAAAGTAAAGAACACATCCAGATATCTCTTCCTTCCAAGTAATGACTAATTGTGTTAAAAACACAAGGGTCATAGCCAAGAGACGTCTAAGAAGACAAGACGATGAAATCTAATATGTTATCCCAGATAGGAATCTGGAACAGAAAAAAGGTTTTTAAAAACCAAACAGTGTCTCAGGAAATCTGAATAAACTACAGACTTTAGTTAATAATAATAATAATGTACCCATATGGTCTCATGAGTCGCAGGCGACTCGAAGGCACATAACAACAAAAAAACAACAGTGGGTAGGGAGATAATTGAATTCCCAAATTTCTTCTTGGGAGAAAGATGGGTAATCTCCTCCCATGTGATATGCAATTTAAGTTCTGTCTTGCAACTCATAGCGAACCTATGTACAAGATATCTGAACCCTCCTCTATCTGGAGCCAATCTCATTGTCTCTGAAACACCCTACCCCCATGACCCCAAATCAATTGATCTCATCCAGGGTCTTCCTTTTTTATGCTGTCCCTCCACCCTTCCAAGCTTGATATCCCTCTCCAAGGACTGGTCCCTCCTTGCAACATGCCCAAAGTATGTTAGATGAAGCCTCAAAATCCTTGCCTCCAAAGAGCAGCCTGGTTACATACAGCTTCTTAAAACCCTTGAAAGTCAGCTGTGAGTTGGTTTCCATTTGAGGGCAATGAATAGACAAACTCAATGTCAAATCAGTGAATTCTGGTTCATAGCGACCCCGTGTGTTAACAGAGTGGAACTGAGCCACATATGGGAGTTTCCCCTCCAACCATTTTTTTTTGTCCATTATGTTTTGTTGACAGCTCTTCCCTGGCAAAACTAGGTGGGTTTTGAATCACCAACCTTTAAAGTTATGACCTCCAGGGACCTATACAAACGTAAGGTAATTAATAATAGAGAGATCGGGGAGGAGAGAGAGAGTATATTGAATTCTCTGGACTATGCTTAATTTTCGGTAAATCTAAAATTATTCTTAAAGATAAAGCTAAAAAAGAAAAAGTGAGAAGGTAGACTGGCCAGGCAGTTCTCTCTTATTTTTCATATCGAAATAAATCCTAACAAGTTTAGTTCACAAAATATAAATACATGTATCTTTTTTGGAAGATCACAAAATCAAGAAAATAGATACTATTTGTAAAAGGAAGTAGAATTCAGAGCTCAAAAAGCATCATTTTTTTTGCAAAAATTAGAACTCTGTATTAATTTAAAAATGTAAAAGTAGTAGCCTTCTTTCTCTCCTACTCAGTCCATTTCCTGGAAGTCACTCAGCTAAAAGTGTACCTTGTGCTCCGCTGCATTTCTCACCACCACCACCCCTCCCAAACCCCCCCCCCCCCAATTTCTGTTAGGGAGTTCTGGTGGCCTAGTGGCCAGAAGCTGCGCTGCAATCCCAAAGACCCACGGTTCAAGGCCACCAGCTGCTCCTCGGGAGAAGGATGGCCAATTTCCTCCCGTGCGATTAGCTAAATGCCTCTGAAAACCCTCTGAGCTATGGGTTGGTTCCAACTCTACGGTATACAACACTCTTTTCTATTAGCAATGGCACGGCGAGTTTTTTCGTTTTCTATGCAAAGAATCTTCACAATTAGTTTTCAAGAAGCTTAATTTTTTTTCTTAGCAGTACGCTAATAAACTTCCATGTTAGCCGTTTGAATCTATTTCTCTGCCTATCAACCCCAGGATTCCGGCTTGTACAGTGCTGGACTCGCCCGGTGGACAGTAGCTGTGACTCTGACCCATCCCACCTGGTTGTTCATGTAAAGAATCGGGGGCCTCGTGGACTCTCACGGATGAAAGGAGGCGATGTGCCACAGGTGGGTCCGCGCGGCCGATGGGTGGAGTGACACCCGCAAGGACTAGCGGACTCTTGCACTAAGGCAACCAACCAATCGCCAGTGGACGCTCACAGTTCCCGCCAGGGGGCAGCCGAGAGCAAAGTATCCAGGACTGCGCCTGCGCACCGCGCTCTTCCTACTCTGCGCCTGCACGGTGTCTCTTGACTCTGACCTAAGCAAGAAGATGGCGGCGTCCGCAGTGTGCCGGGGAGCGAGCGCCGGGGCCCGGTTGCTGCTGCACTCCCGGGGTTCGGTGAGGCTGCAGCGGGAGCGCGAAGAGTGCAGGGCACAGGGTTGCGGGGCGCGGGGTTTGAAGACACGCATGGAAGCAGGCAGTTAGCGGTGGCAGGTCGAGGTGGAGCGAGGCCGCAGGGTCACGGCCGAGGGAAGGTCACGGCTGAAGGATTGGACTAGGTTCTCGCCGCGGGCCTGGGCACCCGGACGAGGGACCTGCTGCAGGAGAGGCTTGCATGGCGGTGCCGCTCGGGGCTGTTGTCCCAATCTGAGCCTCACTCGAGACTGCTCTCTCTCCCCAGCCGGCCCTGCTGAGGTCCCCTGCCCTGCGGGGCGCGGCCACTTTCGCCCAAGCCCTCCAGAACGTGCCTGAGACGCAGGTCAGCCAGCTGGACAACGGACTGCGGGTGGCCTCGGAGCAGTCCACCCAGCCTACCTGCACGGTGAGTGCGGGGTGCTGCTCGTGGGGAGGGGAGGGTCCTCGGGCTCATCTTTAGCCCCGGTTTCCCCATCTGGGATTTTTATTCAGACTCCGATTTTCTCACCACCTGATTGCCTCTTGCACTCCCGTACCTGATCCCAGCCATCCCTTTATATTTTGGGGTAGTCCTGGGAACCACCGTTGATGCCTGACATGCAAAAGATCCAACTTTTCCAGCTTTTTCCCCATGATGATTGTTTCCGGTTTTGTGTTTGGTTTGTTTGTTTGTTTTTTTTTAATTTTATTATTGTGTGTGTGTACTGTCAAGTCGGATCTGACTGTTACAGGAGGAGATTGTCCCTCCTTCCCCGGCAGAGCATCTGGTGGATTCGAACCGTGTGTGTTTCCGTTTTATAAGGTTGAAAGATGAGGTTCTGAGAAGCCATCTAGGTCTTTCAGCTTCAGTCCAAGGTCATAACCTCCAGACTAGACCAGGAATGCACTTGTGGAAGAAATACCTTTGGATATTCAAATGAAGTGGATGATTTAAAAAAAAAAAACACACCAAAACGCCAAATTTTAAAACTGACTCAAGGCTAGAACTCTTGGATATATGAATAGTTGGGAAGCTTTCCTGGGATTCATCCAGTCTCCATGAAGTTTCAGGGCCAAATGGTTTTCTTTCTGTTGCTAGGGACGGATATACTAGGCTGTAAGTTGTTACTAAACTACAGAAAAAGATGGTAGGCAATTTTCTTGTCAGATGACACCATCATAAACCCACTCAAAGCTTGTTGAGAAAATGCAATAGAGAATGCTGCAATTCACAGAGCTGAATAAGCTCTAGATTATATGGAGCACCATTGTGCTTCGGTACCAGAGAAACAGCATTGCTAATTATATTTATGTGGATTGTAAAATGTGTATTGCTTTCCAAGTTGTTAGATGTGACATGAATGTTCATCTAGGGACTTGGAACATGAAATTCTTACACTACTTCCTTTAGGGAAGTAGATAGATGTGGACTATGTAAATCAATTGTGAACAAATAGAAAATGAAGAGACTAGACCATCGTGTCCAGGTGGGTCACAAGATTTTCTTTGGGTGCCAGGTAGAAGTATTTGGTGTTCAGATCTGATTGTTGTTATGTGCTGACTAGTTGGAAATGACTCATAGCTGACCCTTCACCAGGTTTCGGACGATGTCAGTTGCACAGAGGAGATTGGCTATCTTTCTTCTGCAGAGCTGCTGGTGGGCTTGAACCACTTGCCTTTAACAACCAGATCTATTTAGGAACCTCTTTTTTTTTTGTTTGTTTTTAATTCAGTCTTTAGTTATTGTCCTGCTTTCACATACATATAGGGTGGTTGAAGATATTACCACTTGAGTCAGTGCATCGTTTCTTTTTTCCATTCATTCATTGTTGCACTTTTCTCCCTGACCACCCATCCCCCCAGTTCGATCTTCTCTTTGAAAAGTAAAAGAAAAATTCTATTATAATTCTATTATAAAATGATACAGTCCCTCCCCCCCAAGTCCACTCCACTATTCAGCCTTCATTTTGGACTCCTGTCATGACAATAATACCTAATCACATATCCCTTTTAAACAGTTCTCTCCCTCATCTGTTTCAATGCAGTTTACATAATTTATCCCATCTTTCTCAGTTTCTCCCACCCCCAGTGTCAGTTCCGTTTTACGACAGTGGCACTATGCAGTATTTGTCCTTTTGTGACCAAGATATTTCACTCAGTGTAATATCCTCCAGGGTCACCAGTTTTGTGTACTATTTCATGAATTCCTTATTTTTCAATGCAGTATAATATTCCATGGTGTGAATATATACCACAGCTTTTCTATCCATTCATTTGTTGATAGGCACTTAGATTGTTTCCAGCTCTGCTATTCTGAATAAAACCATGATAAACATGGGTGTGCATATATCTGCTTGGGTGGTGGTTATGGTTTCTTTGGGGTAGGAACCTCTTTTTTTTAATTTATTGTTAATTTCAATGAAAATTTACAGAGACTTTGGATTTCCATTCATTCACTGTTGCACTTTTCTCCCCTCCCAACCCTCTCCCTAGTAACCCTCTTGGAAAAGTAAAAGAAAAATTTTTTCATTGTTTTACAATCCCTCCCCCAAGGTCCACTCCACTATACAACCTTCGCTCTGGACTCCTGTCATGACAGAAAATACCTAATAATTTTCCCTCTTAAACAGTTTTTTTCGTGCAACAATGAATGAATGGAAACCCAAAATCTCTGTAAATGTTTATGAAAATTAATAAAATATAATTATAGAAAAAAAACCAGCTTTTTTCCTCATCTGTTTCAATAAACACGGGTGTGCAGAACCTCATCATTTTTTTTTAAAGTGTGGTCGTTGGTATTGGGTCCCATTGAGGCAAGTACAAATCATGGTGAACATATGAACAGCAGATCTGAATCCTGCGCTGTCCTGTACTATCTTCACTATCTCTCATTCACTTGAGCCCATTTCTGCTGTCACTGTGTCAGTCCATCTCGAAGGGGCACTTCACTTTTGCTGACATGTCACGCTTCCAAGCAGATACCCTTTTCCATGGAAAACCCTCTCTCTCTACAGTAGGAGAGATGAAGCTTTATATTCTAGCTTCCAGGGAGCACTTCAGCTGCACTTTTTCTAAGACATGCCTGTTTGTTCTTTTGGAAGTCCATGGGATATTTAGTACTTTTCTCTAACACTGCAATTCAAAGACATTATTTCTTCTTCTGTCGTCCTTATTCATTGTCCAGGTCTCAGATGCATAGCAAATAATTGAAGACTCTAGCCCGAATCAGGTGCACCTTAGTCTTCAAACTGACCTTATTGCTCTTCAGTATTTTAGAGAGGTCCCTCAAAAGTGGACTTGTCCAGAGCCATGTTGCTTATATGAAAAAAATGTCAGTAGAATGTGATAAAATGTGCAGTTGTAGTATCTAAATTAGTAGCTTCTTTCTGTAGTGATGAAAGGTTAAAAGCCAAAACAAAGGTAGGGCATAATTTTTAGAAATGAGGATACTAAATTATTGTTTATAGTTGAGTTGCAATTCCTAGAAAAGCCCAAAGAATCAGCTGAAAGTGAGATAATCTAAGACTTTGTTGTGATGGTAGAACCAGAGAGTGTGGCGTGGCTTCAGTCACCACTCAGAAAGGAGAGGTGATTAGTATGCATTTAGCTGGTGTCCTGTGCCCTGCACACTGCCGCTGCCCCTCCAAGCCCAGAGGTCCTATCTGAGCATATCCTCTACCCCCATCTCACAATCCCCCCACTCCCACTCACATACCCTGGGACTCCTGAGCCCCTATTTGGGGACTGTGCTGAGTCACTCAGAGGTGTGTGTAGGTTCTAACGTGGCTTGTTACCTTTTTGGTGGCTTCTTTTCCAGGTGGGAGTGTGGATTGATGCTGGCAGCCGTTACGAGACTGAAAAAAACAATGGCGCAGGCTACTTTTTGGAGCATCTGGCTTTCAAGGTGAGACCTTGGACACCTTGCATCTCCCTTGGTTTTGAGATGCCTGTTCTTCTGAGGGTGCAGGCCAGAGAAATCAGCCTGCTCTCATGGGTCTCAGCTAGAGAGGGGAAACTCTTCCTGGCTTTTCTGGAAGGGGTCACTGGGCTTAGCCTCTGCTGAGTGAGAGCCTTCTGGCAAGTTCCAGCAGCAGACCCCAAAGACAAAAGACCCAGGGATCCCCAAGAGCCTCATGCTTCACCAGAGAGGCCAGGCTTGTGTGTGACACCTCCTCCTCCCCGGGCATCTCTCAGGCATGGAAGTGAGCACTGGGCTTTCTTGATGGTGATGACCGTCACCACTGTTGTCCTTCAGCCAGTCAGTGGTGTCAGATTAGAGACCAGATATTTTAAATGAATGAAAGAGCTGAAGAAAGGAGGTGGGGAGGAGCCGGGGGAAAACCTCCCCCACTCGGCAGGTGAAAGCACCAAGCAGGAGCATTCTACCCAGTCAGCTGCGCTATCCTAAGTACAAAGAGTCAGGTGTTTGTTTTTTTTAAATTGTTTTTGAATGAATGGAAATACAAAGTCTCTGTAAATTTTCATTAAAATGAATAATAATAATTTTTTTAAATTTTACACTGGTTTGCCTACAAAGTTTGTATACGTTGCCCCTCACACCAGATCCCCGCAAGTATGGATTTTAATGTGTGTGTGTTTAAGCCAAAGCTTCCCTGTCACACCCTGACATGGGACAGTGATTGAGTCCTACATAGGTAGCTGCAGCCCCTAGCTCATATACACAGTCTTATGAGTAACTCTGGTTGGGATGGTTAAAAATGACATAAATACAGGTATAAACTTCCCTGACTGTGATTGCCAGTAAAGGGAGGAGTACGACATAAAAGATCGATGGAACAGTGGACTTTCTGACAATACTTTTACTGGTTATGGCCTTCTTTTAAATTTTTTATTTTTTATTTTTTTTCTA
>NW_006399871.1:2134706-2193440 GCF_000299155.1 Elephantulus edwardii
AGCTGTGGAAATTCTGGCAGACATCGTGCAAAACTGTAGCCTGGAAGACTCACAGATTGAGAAGGAGCGTGATGTGATCCTACGTGAGCTGCAGGAGAATGATGCTTCCCTGCGGGATGTGGTCTTTGACTATCTGCATGCCACAGCGTTCCAGGGCACCCCCCTGGCCCAGCCTGTGGAGGGGCCCAGTGAGAACGCCAGGTGAGGGTTGATTTTCCCTGTAGTAAATATGTCCCCCATTTGGACTAGGGCCAGATCCCTTCCAGGCCAATTCTACAAGCATTTGTATACAGTTGACTGACTGCTCATACAGCCTGTTTATTTTCCTAAGTTACATGATCAGAGACCTTTTCTGGGTTGCTGTACGGTCCTTGTGAATCCTTTCTTTTTTGTGTGTGTGTGAATCCTTTTTAAGGGCAAGGAAACAAATAGGTCTGTCTTGAAGAGGTTGAAACCAAATTTCTCCTTGGAGGCTAGTATTTTAAAGCTCTGTCTCACATGCTTTGGGCACATGGCCAGGAGGGACCAGTCCTTGGAGAAAGACATCATGCTCAGCAGGGTGGAGGGACAGCGTAGGAGAGCAGGACTCTAGATGGGATGGATTGATACAGTAACTAGGGTAATGGGGGTTGGTGTGTCAGAGTCAGTGAGACTGGCTCAGGACAGGGCAGGCTGCAGAGCTGTTGTACACAGGGTTGCTGTGGGTCGCAGGCGACTTGATGGCACATAACGATGACAGCAACATGTGTTTACTCAAATTGTAGGATGTGTTCACGCACATGTTCTGCCAGCCTGAGAAGCGAGGGTGTGGTCTCCTCCCGTGTGTCTTACTGTCCCCTGGTGAGACATGACCTGTAAGGGTCTCCACAGCACATCCCCTCTTGGGTGAGGACTGTGAACCTGTCCTGGGTTCAGGTGTGAGGCAGACTGTCCTGCAGGCCCTGGAGGAGTGGCTGCAGAGACAGGAAAGGGCCCTTGATGAATGTGCTAGGTCACAGTCGCTCTCTAGGGAAGTTGTTTGTACCTTTCCTCATCTCTTCAGCCCATTTGCCATGACCCTCCCTGCTCTGGTTTGAGAGAGGTATTGATCTACTGGGGTGTGTCTTGTAGGAAGCTGTCACGTGCAGACTTGACGGAATACCTCAGCAGACATTACAAGGCCCCACGAATGGTGCTTGCAGCAGCTGGAGGTAAAGCCCTGTGGTAAAATGGGCGGGTGGGCACAAGTCTGGGCTACCAGGGCCTCAGTTCTCCTGGTTTTGCTACAGTTCTGGGTCACCTTGTCCTAGTCCTGCTCGTGCCGGCGCACCTCTCTTCGCGGCCCTGTGCGGTTAGGTCAGAGTCTACTCTGCCACTACTTCTGGTGCTGGCCCCCATTAGTTCTGGTCTCAGTTTGGCTGCTGGCCCATTCCCAGGCTTTAGGCCTTTTCTAGTCCCTCCTGGTCCCAGGCAAGTCTATACTTGGCATGTGGGCTGGGGAGACAAGCCCCTGGGCCTGTTCGTTATGACCCTGACAGCAAGCCAGATATTGGATGTGTGATAATGCCCATTTGATAATAGCTAGAAGTATCTTTTAGATTTGGGAGTTAGATTAACACATACTTGGACAGAAGATTAAGAGGGCATGAAAAAAATAAGTGGATTACAAAGTGAATTGGGGAAAGGAGAAGGGAGTGGGAGGGAGGAAAATGTGCATCAGTAAACTAAAACCAAAGAAAAGACAGCATGAGGGACCTGAGCGGAGGGGAGGGTTTGTTCCACAGTGTGATGGATACGCTAAGGCTTACTCTGCTGTTTGTGGGCCAGACCGGTCCCCTCACCTCAGCCACAGGAGCGGCAGTGTATTAAGTTTCAGTAACAGGGTCCCGTCCATATGACTGATGTGTTGATTATCTTCCTGAAAGAAGCATTCTCTCTGGTCCCCAGAGTGAGGGTAGACCAGCCAAGGAAGGGCTGTGTCGCACCTGGTGGGGACAGCAGGAGCAGGGAAGAGAAGTGAGTGTGCTCAGGATATTTTTATAGACAGAAGCTTGACAAGTCTGATCCTGGTGGGTAGGAGAGCAGGGCCAAAGATGCTTCCTTTTTATGGCTTTAGCCATTCGAATGGCTGAGTGGGTGACAGGCTGGTAAGAGCACAAATAGAAGTCTTGGAGGTAGGGAACCAGAGGATCAAAGACTGAGTCTCTGACCTGTCAGGCTTTACTGAGTTGGAGCAGGCCTAAGCTTAGGGGAGGGAGGAAGATGGCTGAGGCATCTGGCACGCCATTGCTTGGGGTGGGCTCCTTGCTGTCCCAGTGCTCACCACTTGGGATGCTAGGGCAGCGGGGACCACCTCCTGTGGATCCGCACAGGTGAGTCCTGTACGGGGATGTAAGGACATAGGTTTATAATGTAACTTGTGCTATTCCAGCTCTCAGGGACCCCAAAGGTACTCAGAGTCCTGCAGGAGCCCCTCTGTGTGCTCTTACATTCACTACCCCTCACATGAACAGCAGCCAGGATCTTCCTGGGGAAGGAAGGGCTAGTGGGACATGGCACACGGCTTTGTGCCTGAGGAATTCCCGTCTTCCCCTTGGTGGAGATGAGAAGTCTCTTTGAGGGCAAGAATCGACACAAACAGGCACCTGTTTTTGACACTCACTGCACTCCCACGTCTGTGGGTGAGGCGAGGGGACCTGTGCAGCCCAGAAGTGCTTCCCTTGCCACAAGCAGGTCTGTTAGTGAAAGTTCCCTAACCCTCACCCTGTCTTGACAACCAGTCTGTCATCTGCCGCTTGTCTCACTGAGGCAGCTCAGGGATCTTCTGCGTTTTCCCTTGATCCCGGCTGCTCAGTAACATTGTCCTGGCAGGAGTGGAACACCGTCAGCTCCTCGACCTCGCCCAGAAGCACTTCAGTACCGTCTCTCATACGTACCCAGGGGATGCTGTGCCCACCATCCAGTCGTGCCGCTTCACCGGCAGTGAGGTGTGCTTTCTGGTGGACAGGGCTGGTATTCTCAGCTCACATGGGCCTCGGGTGGGTTGGAGTGAGGGGGTGTGGGTGTGTCCACCTGGCCTCTGGGAGGCCCATGTGTGTGTCTGTGTGTGTGGTTATCCACCTGATCTCCAGGCATGCCTCTGGAGTGGGAAAGTGGCCCCGTGGGACCACATGTGTTCACATACACATGCATTGCTCCATCTCCACTCTTCCTAGTCACCTCAGCAGCCTGGCTGCCTCCCAACCTGCCCATGTACCGTTCCAGATCCGCCATCGCGATGATGCCCTTCCCCTGGCCCATGTGGCCATTGCAGTGGAGGGGCCTGGCTGGGCAAACCCGGATAACGTGGCCCTCCAAGTGGCCAATGCCATTATTGGCCACTATGACTGCACCTACGGTGGTGGCAAGGTGAGTTATGTACTGTCCCCTCCCTTGCCTTCCGGGAGGGGAGAGTATTGGGGCCATGGACCGCAGGCAAGTGGGTGACAGCCTTTGCCCCGGCAGAACCTGTCCAGCCCTCTGGCTGCCGTTGCTGTGACCAACAAGCTGTGCCAGAGTTTCCAGGCCTTCAACATCTGCTATGCGGAAACAGGGCTCCTGGGGGCGCACTTTGTCTGTGACCACATGAGCATTGATGACATGATGTTCTTCCTGCAAGGCCAGTGGTGAGTACCAGCCCAGGACTGTGAGAAGGGTTCGGGGCGGCTAAAAGGCACAGTCTCTCAGAATGCACTCTTGCAACCCATCCGTGCTTTAGGATGCGCCTGTGTACCAGTGCCACAGAAAGCGAAGTGGTCCGGGGCAAGAACATCCTCAGGAACGCCCTAGTGTCTCATCTGGATGGTGAGCTCTCCGGTCCTTTGGGGAAGATGGGGAGGAGGTGTTTGCTGGCGGTGACAGCCCCCACGTGACCATTGTCCTAAGCTAGGTTAGGGAAGAAGGTGCTTCCGATCATTCCCCCGCCCTCCTTGAGTGACTTGATTTTATGTAGGTGAGTGTGGGCGAAGTCACCAGCCCACTGTTTCAGCAACAGGTGGTCATAAGAGAGACGGTGGTTGTAATCTGGAGTCAGCTGTGGGCACCAGTGGCTCTGGTCTGGACTGGGTAAATCCGACGCTTCCTCCTGCTCTTGCAGGTACTACTCCTGTGTGTGAGGACATTGGCCGAAGCCTCCTGACTTATGGCCGCCGCATTCCCCTGGCTGAATGGGAGAGCCGGCTTTCGGTAACGCAGACCCCGTGGGAGAGGTTCCACAGGCTTGGCCTAGCAAGCCTTTGGGAGGTGGGAAGTGGGGCCTGACAGTACAGTCCTGGAGACATCCCTGGTGTCCTGGGTAGCCATCACCGCAGGAAAGTGGGGTGGCAGAAGCCAAGGAGGTCTACCGTAGGGATAAACCTGCCACCTCACTCCTTTTGGATTAGGGGACAGCTCCCCCATCTGAGTGATCGATCTTGATCATCTGGGTAATGTTGCCAAGCTGAGGTGGTCTCCAGGTACCTGTAAGTCAGCATGTCCTCTGCTCTTGCCCCACAGGAGGTGGATGCCAGTGTAGTGCGTGAGGTCTGCTCCAAGTACTTCTATGACCAGTGTCCAGCAGTGGCTGGAATAGGTGAGTGGCCTAGAGTGGCTCTTTGTCCTCTTGGCTGGTCCCTTGGCCTCTCTTTCAGCTTCTATTTCCCCGCCCCCGGCTGGCACTGGAAGCAGCAAGTTGAGGCCTCCAGGAGGTTCTCCCCAATAGCCTGGCTGCCAGGGAGTTCTTTTTCAGTAAACCTGCCCCGGCAGCTCCCTGACTCCCTGCCAAGGTGCCTCCATTAATGCCCCACACCCAACAGGTAACGGGCACCTCTGTGTGGGGTGGGGCTCCGAGCGTGAAGGGACAGGTCCCGCACCCTGAAGGAATGTTCTCGTCCCTCTTTCCACTCAGAGCCTCCCCTGTGCTGGGCAGCTCCGAGTCGGGTGGGGCACAGGTCCAGGTGTCCCTGTGCAGGCCAGGTACTCCACCCTGACGCCCCACCTATCCCCACAGGCCCCATCGAGCAACTCCCAGACTACAACCGGATCCGTAGCGGCATGTTCTGGCTGCGCTTCTAGGCAAGGAGCCTGTGTAGGCAGAAGGGAGGGGCAGGGGGGCACATGGTCCCCCCACCACGCGTGCCACCCTAAATCCTCAGACCTTTGCAAGAAGAAGCTATGTCACAGATTAACTACCAATAAAATCATGTTGAAAACTGTCTTGTAAAAAAAAAAAAAAAAGAAAAGAAAAGAAAACTGTCTTGTTCCTTTTTTGCCTTGGCATTGAGTCCAGTTGGGGAGCAAGACCTTTATTCTAGTTCTTTGTCCCCCGAATCCTTTTTGCCTTTCCACATCCTTGGCTGATGTGTCCTCAGCCAGGGGCATGTGTGGGGGCTGCAACACCCAGGCCGGAAGCCTTTGATGCCTGCAGGGAGCTGAGCCCAGATGTTCCCACTCAGCCACATGGGGGATGTCAGCCATCCTGTCCTGAGAGTGGGAATGTAGGATCTATGGGAATGAAGCCTGGCCTTTAGCCTGGGAGGGCTCCCAGCCTGGAAGCTCAGGGGGCTCAAAGCCCTTGCAGAGGATCCTGTAGAATTGTCTTCTGGAAATCCCTGGCCCCTGGGACTTGGAGGAAGCCTCTTCAATGTGTTTACTCTGGATTCTGGGAGAAGAGGGCCTGGGGCAGTGTTCCTATTTGGTTTCTGACTGCTGCCTGGACAAGCAAGGCAAGAATCGTTTGCCTCAATTTGTAGCTGACTCAGGCTCCAAGAATAGCCCTGAGCTCAGTGGGGCCGGAGCCCCCTCCCTTGGCCAGGACTGTCCCAGGCGAGTTCTGAGTTGCTGATCCCTTCTGTGATGGCTTGGACCTGATGGAACACTCAGTGTCTGGTCCCCAGCATGTGGCCCCTGGATCCTAAGGAAGGTGAGGCAGCAAGGCCCCTTTTCTACATAACCCCTCCCTCAGATACTTCCATAGTCAGGTCTTCTGGGAGCCCAGTGGGAAGTGAGGGATTGAATCTAGGGGGAAATTGCTGGTGGGCAAGGGGCCAAGAAGTGCCATTCAAGAGTTCCCCCGCACATCCCAGCTGCTCATTGGGTACCTCCACGTGGGCTGACTCATAATGACCCAATCCTGCACCATCCTCAGGATCTTTGATGTGCTCCAACCCATTGTTAGAGTCAGTGTATCAACCTATCTTGTTGAGAGTCTCTAGAGTTTCCTTTGCACCTTTCCCTGCGTGATGTGTGCAAGGATTGGCCCCTCCTGCCAACATGCCCAGAGTATGTGAGGACATTCCCCATTCTTGCCTCTTAAGGAGCTCCCTGGTTGTACTTCTTAAAACATATTTGTGCTTTTGGCAGTCCAGGCTTCTACACCACAAGCCAAAGGCCTCAGTTATTCTGTCATTATTCATTGTCCCAACTTTTAGATGCATAGAAAGCAGTTGAAACCTTTTTAAACCGACATAATTGCTCTTTAACACTGGGGAAGTCCTTGACAACAAATGTTTCCATTAAAGGTCATCTTTTGATTTTTTTTTGACTGCTGTTACTGTGGTGTTGACTATGGATCTGGTGCCTTACACCCATTTGCTGCTGCCACCCCTACCAGAGGCTATACAAATGATCCAGGCTCATGTGGTCGATCTTTTGGAAGTAGATTGCCAGGTCTTTCTTCCAAGGCTCCTCCAGTGGAACTCAAACCTGCTGAATATGTTAAGATTGCACCAACCAGACTCGCTCTCATTTGCTGGCACAGGTGCCAATCAGAAAGCATTTGTCAAATTCCTCGAAAGCCCACAAACCAGCTGGCGTGTTTGACAGTTGGAGAACAGCCATTGGACAGTGTAGAACCTTGGGATGCTTGTAGATTATTTGGGAGGATGAGTAGATGCTGCACACCAAACAAGAAACCCACTGTCTTCAGGTTGATAACCAGCTTACCTACCCTCCCTCTGCTTTCTGAGGCTGTGGACCTTTACTGGAAAAGACTGTGCCTTGTTATCCTGAGCAGTGGCGGGTGGATTTGGACTTTCAGTTAGCAGTCAATATCTTAAACATGACAGCAGGGTGACTAGTATGTGCTGCTGCAGGTTTGGGCTTCATTTTTCCTCTGAGCCCAGCTCTAACCCTTTAAGGCTAGAGGCACATGCAGCACATCCTTGAGAGAGCTCTACCCTCTGGAAGTGATCTAACCTCAATGGACCTTGAATGCCAAGCCAAGTTCTAGTTTACCCACAAGGCATTTAAGGGGAGGGGCATCAGAGGTTCCTATAAAGATAAGGGATGTGGTCAGAATTGAGATCAGCATGAATTTCTATGGCAGTGCTGGCGAGCTTCACTGGTAGAGCAGAAGTCACTGTCTACAAAGAGAGACAGCGTCCTCAGCAGGACTGGCAAATTGAAGAAAGGGTTGGTCATAGCTTTGGCCACAGTTATGGTGAGGACTTATGGGAGTGTCCAGGAGTCTGGAACGGGAAAAGCTATGTCCTAGAAAGAAATCTAGCTGGACACAAATACGGTGTCATCTGACAATATGGAGTATACAAGAAGGAGTACTGAGTTAGATGCTGAGTTCTGAGGCTATACTTGGAGTTGTGTGCTTGCTGGGTGGCTAGAGTCAGTGGCCTCAGAGAACATGTCTTACTCATATCCCAGTCTTGTCCCAAACTCCCAACAGCCTCCTCACCTAGTGATCCTTTCACATTTCTTTTTTTTTTCAAATTTTTAAAATGTTATTATTTTTCGTGTGTATACTGTCAAATTGGATCTGACTGGTACAGGAGGAGATTGTCCCTCCTCCATCAGAGCATCTGGTAGATTCGAACCACATACCTCTGGGATTGCAGCGCAGCTTCTTGCCACTAGGCCACCAGAGCTCCCTTCACATTTCTTTTTTTTTTTTAATTTATTTTATTATTTTGTGTGTGTGTACCGTCAAATCGAATCTGACTGGTAGAGGAGAACATTGTCCCTCCTCCAGCAGAGCATCTGGTGGATTCGAACCTCATGTTTCTGGAGTTGCAGTGCAGCTTCTTGCCACTAGGCCACCAGAGCTCCCTCCTTCATATTTCTTTTATGGGTACCTTACAGTTCTTCCTGAACACACTCTCAGCTGGGTCTCCAGTCTCTCCTAAAAGCTGCACCCTCATGTGTGTCCATATCCACATGACATCTGCCCTGTTCCTGTCCACTCTTATGGAAGGAGACTCAGGAGCTTCCTCTGTAACAAAGACACCTGATTCCCTGACACCCTCTCCTGTGGGAATCATAAGAGGGGCTGTCCCTGTATTCTGGATTTCTGGGCAGCCACGGTCTTTCTTGTCCCTGTTCTCTCCACACCAACCATCAGGGCTGAGTTCACCTGCCTCCATCTCTCCCCACTCAGTCCCACGTCAGAAGGGCTGAGTGGTGATGCTTTCCGGCCCCCCCGGAGTCAACCGGCACCAGTGGGGAAAAGCTCTTGGAGGGAATTTCTCTCTGCCTTGATGTCACTTCCCTAGTGAAAATTCACATGCTTGGGACCATCAGGAGAGGGGAGACGGAAAGTCAAGTTGGATAAGGAGAGTATCAGATAGAGGGCTCATGATCATTCTGGTGTATGAGATGAGAAGCGGGAGCGACCCATGGTGGTCCTGGTGGGGGTGTTGTATGGAGGGAGGTCTTCAAGAAGAGTCAACTAAAGGAGCTCTGGCAGTGTAATGAGGACTTGTGCTTCCAATCAAGACTAGTTCATTGAAGAAGGGAGGCTAACAGGACATACTGAGGATGTGCTGGGGGTGGGTAACCCAGCCCGGGGCTCAGACAACCCACCAGTGTGGGTGTGAGTAAGAAAGCAGAGATTCCTGAGGGGTGAGTTATCACAGCGGGTGGTCCCTTCCTTCACATCTGGGCAGCCCCCTCCCTGCAGACACAGCTGGATGGCATCTGCCTGGGACTGATTAAGGGCACCACGGGGGGTGGGGGAGACTGGGATGCACAGTATACATGAGCATAATACAAGTTGTCTATCTGGCTTCCTCCTTCAAGTCTGTTGAGGAACATTACCTGGGCCCAGCTCAATGGATCTTGGGTTTCCCTGGGATGCTCCCCATAATTGCTAAGACCACTGCAACTGGTAAGGGGAGTGGCATAGGGCACAGGAGGCCTGACAGAGGAGGGATGGCTGAATCACAGGAGTGGCTGGTGAGACCTATGGCCTGAGGGCTTGTCTAGGCCCCCCGCCACGTGAGTCATCTCCAGCTGTTGCCTTCCCTATCCACCTCTGCTGTTGTCCCCTCAGTTTCCAGGAACTTGTCTACATCCTGACCTCCAGTAGCCGTTTCACTGGTTACTGCGCTTTCACCCAAAGCAGCCGGGATCTGCGCCCCTCTAGGGGTGGATACTCCTCTCAGCTCAGGATCAGCTCCGGTGCGAAATCTTAGGGGGATTCCCAGAGGCCACAAAAGGGGGGCTTGTGTTTAAGGCGAGTCAGATCCACAGGGAGGGGAAGGGGTGGCGACCTTGCGGGGTTGGGGGTGGGGTGGGGGCGGGCCGGGTCCCCGCCCTCCGCTGCGCCTCCTGGGAGCAGGGACTTTTCTCTGCTTCGGCTGCGCGTCTGCGGCGGCGGCAGGAGCGGAGGACGCGCAGGCAAGGCCGGGCCGGGCTGGGCGGCTGGCTCAGGGGGAGAAGAGTGGTCCGCTTGGGTTTCTACCTGCTGAGGCCCCGCGGGGCAGGGGGAGAGGGTCCTGGCTAACCGATCCCCTCACCCAGGATGAGGCTGCGACTCCTGGTGGCCGCGCTTTGCGCTGGGGTCCTGGCGGGGGCGCCCCGAGTGCGAGCCCAGACCCGGGAGAGAGGTGCGTGCAGCGCAGGAAGGGCCCCATTCGGGGCGTTGCACCCGGTCACCCGCGGGCCCCATCGACCGGGCCCTCCCACCTCACCTCCAAAACGCGCGCGCGGATTCTCCCCAATTCTTCCCGAACTTCGTACGCCCTCCGCTGTCCGTGCCGGAGCCCCCCACAAACCGCTAGCCCTACCAGGTTCCTAATCCGGGTCCCCCAAAGCGCTCTGGGTCCTCTATCTTTAGCCATCCTGCACCAGACCCTCTTAAATCTGCGTGCGTCCACGGAGGCCGACTTCTGCCCTAGATTCAACCCCTCCTCAGAAGCGCCCCCCCAACTCTGCCTGCTCCAACCCTCCGCGCGTGCAGGTCCTCTCACCGGGCCTTCCAAGGGTCCGGGGCAAGATTTGCATAAATGCAAGATTTACATGAATTTGCATAAATCAGGCCGCCCCCTCAATCTTCAAGGGTCGGGTGAAGGAGGGCTTGGGGGGCTCCAAGGAGAAGTCGTAATCTCCTCTCCCTGCTCCAGTGACCTGTACACGTCTTTACTCCGCTGACATTGTGTTCCTACTTGACGGGTCCTCTTCTATCGGTCGCAATAACTTCCGAGAAGTCCGCGGCTTCCTGGAGGGGCTAGTGCTGCCCTTCTCTGGGGCCGCTAGTGCTCAGGGCGTGCGCTTCGCAGCGGTGCAGTACAGCGACGACCCCCGGTGAGTGGGCCCCACCAAGGGCTGGGTGCCAGCAGACCCCACCAAAATGCCATTCCTCAGACATGCCTGGAAAGCCAGAAACCCCCAAGCCAAACCACTCTAGAGGTAGGCTTTGGAGACCCCAGAGATGCTGAACCAGGACTTATTCTGTAGATACAGGCCTAGGAGGTCCCATAAGTAAGAGCCCTTGATCTCTGACATGTCCCCAGGCTAGTGCCCGGCCAAAGACAGGACTTTGTTTCTTATTCTGGAGGCAGAGATCCCCACGCATTACATGTCTGCTGGACGCTCCCTGTTCTAACTCTCTGGCCCCCTCAGCTCCACCCCTTACTCAGGTTTTCTTGTCTGGCCAGGCTTGACTGGCCGTTTCCCTGTAATTGTTAAATTAAGAAGGCATTCTCCCCTCCCTCAAGCTCTCGGCTCCAGGGATTCTGGATGTGTCCAGACTTAGCCAAGGGTAGAATCCACAGGGGTGTCTGTTGACTCAGGGTGAGGGGCTTCATGTGTAGGAACAGGAGCTATAGGACCAAGAGGATCCTCAAGGAAGCCTGGTGTCCAGGCCCTTGCCCTGGAGGTCTCTGAGAGGCCACAGTCGGAGGAGGTCATCACCCCTGAGCTGCTACCACCTTCCAACCCCACAGGACAGAGTTTGGCCTCGATGCGCTTGGCTCAGGGAGCGATACAATCCGTGCCATCCGGGAGCTCAGCTACAAAGGGGGCAATACACGAACCGGAGCTGCCATTCTCCATGTGGCTGACCACATCTTCCTGCCTCAGCTGGCCCGTCCTGGCGTCCCCAAGGTAATTCTTAATCTCACCGTGCCTCCCAAGGTGACCCAAATCAAGGGTCCAGGGGGAGCCTTGGTTTGACCCCTGCACCTGTTCCAGGTCTGCATCCTGATCACGGATGGGAAGTCCCAGGACATGGTGGACACAGCTGCCCAGAGGCTGAAGGGGCAGGGAGTCAAGCTATTTGCTGTGGGTGAGTCCTGAGCCAAGGTAAGGGGTAAATTGAGGGTAAGAGCCAGTCAGAGGGAACGTGGCAGTTGAACTGTGATTGGGCATCACTTCAGGGATCAAGAACGCTGACGCTGAGGAGCTGAAGCGAATTGCCTCACAGCCCACCAGTGATTTCTTCTTCTTCGTCAATGACTTCAGCATCTTAAGAACACTTCTGCCCCTTATTTCCCGCCAAGTGTGTACGACTGCGGGTGGTGTGCCCGTGACCTTGCCCTGTGAGTTCCTGCCCATACTGTGTGGCCTGATCTGGACTTGACCCTGACCCAGGGGGCAGTGGTTTTACCTCAAGAGCTCCCGACCTTTGACTCCAAGCTGGGGGTGCTGTCCCCTGATCCTGACCTGGAGGTGCTGACCTTACCAACCCTATGCTCTGACCTTCCTGCCTTGATATTCCATTCCCTTCACTTTTAGCCGATGATGTGACCTCTGGCCCACGGGACCTGGTGCTGTCTGAGGTGGGCAGTCAGTCCCTGCATGTACAGTGGACAGCAGCCAGTGGTCCTGTGACTGGGTACAAGGTCCAGTACACACCTCTGACAGGACTGGGGCAACCACTGGCAAGTGAAATGCGAGAGGTGAGGATGGCAGGCGTGGGAATTAGAGGCTGGCAACTTGGCTGGGCAAGTGAGCTGACCTTGAGCCTGTGCAGGTGAACGTTCCAGCTGGTGAGACTAGCGTGCGGCTACAGGGCCTCCGGCCTCTGACCATGTACCAGGTGACAGTGGTCGCCCTCTACGCCAACAGCATCGGCGAGGCTGTGAGCGGCACAGTTCAAACCAGTGAGCAACCTCTGACCCCCCTCACCCAACCACCCAACTCAGTAACCTTTCCCACTCCTGACCCTTAATCTGTGATGGGGGACCTTTCTTTCCTCAGCTGCCCTGGAGGGCCCAGAGCTCACCATCCAGAACACCACGACCCACAGCTTCCTGGTGGCCTGGCGGAGCGTGCCGGGTGCCACTGGCTACCGTGTGACATGGCGAGCCCTTAGAGGTGAGTGAAATGTGTAGGCTGAGGGGAATCTCTGTGCCTCAGACAGGCTTGTAAGGTCCCCAGTCTTCAAGGCCCACTGATCCTCTGTGTCCCTTCCAGGTGGGGCTGCAGAGCAGCAGGAGCTGGGCACTGGGAAGCAGTCAATGTTGCTGCGTGGCCTGGAGCCTGGCATGGACTATGAGGTGACGGTGAGCGCACTGTTTGGCCGGACCGTAGGGCCTGCCTCCACCCTGACCGCCCGCACTGGTGAGAAGCTGGGTGTCTTCAGTAGGCTGGGGTGGGGTAGGCAGGACAGGATGACTGACATCCATGTGCCCTGGACAGATCCTTCTGTTGAGCAGACCCTTAACTCGTTCATCCTGGGCCCCACGTCCATTCTCCTCTCCTGGAACCTGGTGCCTGAGGCTCGAGGCTACCGGCTGGAGTGGCGGCGTGAGAGCGGTCAGTGCAGGGGGCTCAGGGTGGACAGCCAGGGGTTGGGGCTGAGATTCAGCAGAGCTGACCTCGTTATCTTCCAGGCTTAGAACCACCAAAAAAGGTGGAGCTTCCCTCCAATGTGATCCGATATCAGCTGGAAGGGCTGCAGCCAGGCACTGAGTATCGTATCACTCTCTACACCCTGCTGGAGGGCCGGGAGGTAGCCACGCCTGCGTCGGTGGTCCCCACTGGTGAGGGCTTTGCGGGCATGGCCAGATGAGTGGGGAAGGTGCAGGGGCTCTGGCTGGCACTCACATGGAGCCCTCCAACAGAAACCGAGCAGCCCGTGGGCCAGGTGCTGGACCTACAAGCTGTCGAGCTGCCTGGACAGCGAGTGCGAGTGTCCTGGAGCCCAGTCCCCGGTGCCACTGAGTACCGCATCACCGTGCGCAGCATCCAGGGTGAGGTGGACAAGGCCAGCACCACTCCCTCCCATTAAAGTTCCAGCTCTCAAAGTCTTGCCCCTCATCCCATCCCTTTCCATTTGTGAGTCTCTATGGCCTCTACCCCATCTTCTTAAATCTCCACTTTCAAGGATGGTATTGAGCTCAGAATTGTCATATATAGGACCTTCCTGTCTGTGATAGACCCTTGTCATCCGTACCTATGTTGCTGTCCACTGACTCTAGACATCCTGTTTCCATCCATCCCTGATCTCTTACGACTTCATTTGATATCCCATATTGTTCCCTTATCCCCATGCCTAACTGACCTTTTGCATCCTGTATTCTTGACTACCATCACCCTATATCCCCGCTTTTTACTGAGTTCTGTCATCCTATGTCCTGATCCGTCACTGACTCCTGCCCACCCACCCCAACTTCTCCCTCAGGGGTTGAGAGGACCCTGGTGCTTCCTGGGAGTCAGACAACCTTCGACTTGGATGACGTCCGGGCGGGGTGGAGCTACACTGTGCGGGTGTCTGCTCGTGTGGGCTCCCGAGAGGGTAGCGCCAGCATCATCACCGTCCACCGTGGTGAGCACTGCAGACCCGTGCTGGGAGACAGCTGCCTGGAGTTCTCTGTTCCTGGTCCTGACCCCGATCTCTGTCTCCAACCCTCCCAGATCCGGAAGTCACGCTTGCCATCCCAAGGCTGCGGGTTGTGGCAACAGATGCAACTCGCATAAGAGTGTCCTGGGGCGCTGTTCCTGGAGCCAGCGGATTTCAGATCAGATGGGGGACAGACAGTGGTCAGTGGCGGGAGGTGTAGGAGGGGAGCTGAGGGGAATGATCAGGGTATAGGGACTGAAGGAGCAGGCCAACTCTTCTCTCTAAACTTAGGTCCAGAGTCTAGCCAGACACTGTCTCTAGACTCCACTGTCACAGACATCACAGGACTGAAGCCAGGAACCTCCTACAGGGTGACTGTGTCGGCGCTTCGGGGAAGGGAGGAAGGTCCCCTTGCGGTCATCACAGCTCAGACTGGTCAGAGCTTGAACAAACGCTTTGCCTTTCTGCCTCTATTTCCCCCACCAACCCAAGCCTCCAGGCTCAGACCCTTCCCACTCCCCTATCCTGCTTGCTTTCTCTCAAGCCCTGTTTCTTGAGCTCCACTGTCATTCTCCTAAGATCCCCGGTATCTTTGCCCTCAGAGCCCTCTACTGCCTTTTCTGTTGGACTTTTCCCTATTCTCTGATATTTACACTTGCTCCTTTGCCTGAGCCTATCACTGCTCTCCTTTCTAGCATCCCCATCAGATCCTCACCTGCTTTTTTGGTCACACGCATGTGTCTCTCCTATTCTATCATCTGCCTCCTCAGATCCCCACCACCTCTTCTGTCAGAACCTGTGCTCCTTCCCTTATCTGACTCCTTCACTATCAGGTCCTGTCTCCTGATAGAATCCTATAACCCTTCCTCAGCAGGTGGCCTCGGCCACCTTCCTTTTCAGGGAACTTTGGTGGCCTAGTGTGTAAGGAGTTGCACTGCTAACCCAAAGACACATGCTTTGAATCCACCAGCTGCTCCTCAGAAGAAAGACGGGCATTCTCCTTCTGTGTGATTTATAACTTCCATAAACCCACTTTAGGGTCACCTCTGAGATGGTTCTGACTCGATGGCACGTAATAACTTTCCTCTTCATGTCCTCCCGTTTCCTCTTCTATGACACCACTGCTTCCTCTGTCCAGACTCCTGCCTCCCCCATTAGACTACCTACTGCCTCTGCCGTCAGACCCCAGTTATCTCCCCCATCAAATGCTCCACTGCCTCTCTCCTTAGACCCACTAGGCCCAGTGACAGCAGTTCGTGTGACTCAGGCTGGAAGCTCATCTGTCACCATCAACTGGACCAGAGTTCCTGGAGCCACAGGATACAGGATCACCTGGCGCTCAGGCCACGGTGGGGACCAAGGGCTGAGAAGGGTCATGGAGGCAAATCTGGCTGGATTGGGGACTGGGTGTGTCCTGAGATGTCATTAGGATGGGACATAGGGAGACATTTGTCCCTCATCCCCACAAATGTCAAGGTGGAGGCATCACATAAGGTGACAAATGACATAAAAATTAAAGATGCTCGACCAGGGCAGCTGTACAAGAAGGGGCCAGGCATCTGTTCATCTTGAAATAGGGGGAGAGGTACCACTTAGCCATTCTCCCTGGGTCTTCATTATCTGCACTGGATTCCTGGCTATCTCAGGGGTCCAGGTGGGACACTGGGGGCAAAATCTGGCTGGTCTTGTAACTCTCATCCTCAATTCCAGGCCCAGAGAACTCCCAGCTGGTCTCTGGGGAGGCCACGGTGGCCGAGCTGGATGGTCTGAAATCAGATACAGAGTACACAGTGCACGTGCAGGCCCACACAGCTGGTGTGGACGGGCCTCCTGCCTCTGTGGTGGTCAGGACTGGTGAGTGGATCCTGGCTAGCTGCTTGTCATGCTTTGTCAGCTTCCCTGCCCTAGTGTGTACTCCTCACTGCTCCAGCTACCCCTTCCTGGGACTGTCCTGTTCACATGAACCCATCCCATGCTGACTGATTGTGTTAGGAGTCCCTATACTGACCTGCCCACACTAACCTCTTGGAGACAGTCAGACTGCTCCTAGGTTGACCCTGTTCACAGTGTCACCTTATTCTCTTCTGGCAACCTAGTGGTCCCTGGCCTTCACCTTGCCTCTCTTTCCAGCTCCTGAGCCGGTGGGCACAGTGTCAAAGCTGCAAATTCTCAACGCTTCCAGCGACGTTGTGCGTGTCACCTGGGTGGGCGTTCCAGGAGCCACAAGCTACAGACTGTCCTGGGGCCGGAGCGACGGTGTGTCCTTCAGGCCCCCACCTCTGCCCTTCCTGACCAAGACTGCCTTCTTCATTCAGCCATCTCCATCCTTGACTCTTGTCTTATGCTCACCTGACCAGGTGGCCCCAGGAGAGAGCAGATCCTCCCAGGAAACACGGACTCCGCTGAGATCAGGGGCCTTGAAGGTGGTGTCAGCTACTTCGTGCGCGTGACCGCGCTGGTGGGGGACCGCGAGGGCGCGTCAGTCTCTATCGTCGTCACCACACGTAGGTGGAGGTTGGACTTGGGCAAACCTTGGATGGGTGGCCTGCATTGTTTGGGAACCAGGTTTGTGTTTAGGATTAGGAAAGGGACCGGGGATTGGTCGTGAGCCTGTGGGGGGCGAGTCTGAGAGTGGAGAGCAATCCTGGGATAGGCAGAAGGGTCTCGGCTGTCAGTAGTGGGCGGGGCTTGTGCCGGACTTCGCCTGGGATTGGCGCAGGGGCCCTTGGGGGCGTGGCCTCCCTGATGGCGGTGTGTTTTCTCCTAAGCGCTGGAGGCTCCTCCACCCCTGAGGACCCTTCGTGTAGTGCAGCGCGGGGAGCACTCGCTGAGGCTGCACTGGGATCCAGTATCTGGGGCGCGTGGCTACCGTCTGCGCTGGCGGGCCGAAGGTGAGAGGTGCCTCCGGGTGGGAGTCAGGGAAGTTGAGAGATCATAGGTGGGTAGACAGGGTTGCTGGGGTGGCGAGGGTGGTGACAGTGGACGGGGTCCGCCAGTGGAGATCTGAGAGATCAGTGACAGTGCATAAGATCTGCAGGGTGATGGAACCGCTGAGGTGAAAATGGTCCTTAAAATCGACAGAGTCCAGAGGAATGAGTCCTTAGGATCAGTTGATGGTGGCATTTGTCCCCACCTTGGCACTTATCCCCTGCCCCTACCCTCTCACTTGCTTCAGGTGGCCAGGAGCAGTTCCATGATTTGGGCCCCGAGTCCAGCAGCTACCTCCTGGACGGACTGGAACCAGGAACCCAGTACCACATACGGCTGAGTGTCATGGGGTCAGCTGGAGAAGAGACCCCCACAGAGATCACTGCACGCACTGGTGAGAACACAGGGCCCACACCTGTCTTGGTGTGACTTCCCCTATTGATAGCCACCCTGATTTCTGGACCCTGTGACTCCTGAGTGACTCCTGCAGTTTCCCCCGTACTACCATGGGTCTGGGTTGACCCCAGCATCCCCTCCTGTTAGACTTCTGTCACTTCAAGGAGACACTCTGCCTTGGAAACCTCATCCCTCCACGTAATACCTAGGACATTCTCTCTGATCCCTGATCTCTCCTTCAGAGTCACCTCGAGTCCCAAGAACTGACCTTCGTGTAGTGGACACCTCCATAGATTCTGTGACTCTGGAGTGGACTCCAGTATCTGGGGCATCTAACTACATTTTATCCTGGCGGCCACTCAGAGGCCCTGGTCAAGGTGAAGGGAGGCCAGGGTTGAGATGGGCTGGCATTTTGGAGCTCCCTAAAGGGCTTGTTGTTTAACAGAGTTCTGTCCCTGCAGAAGTTCCTGGAACCCCACAGACACTGTCGGGGACCTCAAACTCTCAGCGAGTGAGAGGGCTAGAGCCTGGTGTCTCCTACATCTTCTCCCTGACACCCATCCAAGGGGGTGTTCGGGGTCCTGAGGCCTCTGTCACACATAACCCAAGTATGATGGACATAGTTTGGGGGGAACTCAGAGGGTACTAATAGGCTGGCCACCTTCGTAACTCGGCCTCCTTCCTGCAGGGTGCCCCCAGGGCCTGATGGACGTGGTGTTCCTATTGCACGCCACTCGAGATAATGCTCACCGATCAGAGGCTGCAAAGAGGGTCCTAGAGCGTCTGGTGTCTGCCCTTGGGCCCCTTGGGCCCCAGGCAGTTCAGGTTTGTCCTCAGAGACAGTCCAGACGCCTGTCTTTGCCTCCCCAGACTTTGCATCAGCTGCCACCCTCTACCCTACCGGTCACTCAGACTCCCCTCATGTTCTACATCTCACCTGCTCCTTGTCAGGTCAATGCTTCTGTTATTAACTTCTGGGGAAATAAAGGTTTTTTATTAGCGGTGTAGCACACTATAAACTATACCACCAGAAAGATTTACACTGTCATGATTGACTCTTTTTTTTAAAAAAAAACAGATTGGGGGAGCTCTGGTGGCCTAGTGGCAAGAAGCTGCACTGCAATCCCAGAGGAACACGGTTCGAATCCACCAGATGCTCTGCCGGAGAGGGAGGCGCAATATCCTCCTGTACCAGTCAGATCTGATTTGACGGTACACACACACAAAATAATAATAATAAAAAAAAATTTAAAAAAGTTAAAAAAAACCCAGATTGCCAGATTGACTCTTTTTTTCAAACATGATTTTTTTTTAAATTTATTTTATTATTTTTTGTGCATGTACCATCAGTCGGATCTGACTGGTACGGAAGAAGATTGCCCCTCACCACGTACCTCTGCGATCGCAGTGCAGCTTCTTGCCACTAGGCCACCAGAGCTCCCAAACATGATTTTTTTTTAATTAATTTTAATAAACGTTTACAGAGACTTTGGATTTCTGTTCATTCATTGTTGCACTTTTCTCCCTGCCCACCCCTGCAAACATGATTGACAATATAGTTCAGGCTGACTCATACCCACAGACTTTGTGCATCCCACCCCAGTGTGGTATCCCTTGACCTTTACTCTGTATTCCCCCGGATTCATCCCTGCTCCATCATCCCCCCATCCTTTATGTCCCTGCTCTGACCCTCTCATCCTCTAGGCAGTGTGTCCCCCACTCCTTCCCCATCAGTGCCCCAGGCTCTGTTCCCCACCTCTACCCCTGTTCTATCTTTCCCCTCAAGTTTTGTGTCCCTCCATCACTTCTTTGCCATCCCTCCAGCCAGGATCTGTATCTTCTTCCTCCCCAGGTTGGCCTTCTGTACTATAGCCACCGGTCCTACCCGCTGTTCCCACTGAACAGCTCCTACGATCTTGGCATCATCCTGCAGAAGATCCGTGACATCCCCTATACAGACCCAAGTGGGAATAACCTGGGTGAGGACTGCAGTCGGCGTGGACTCGTGGAACTTTCTCATTGAGCACTTAATGCCCAGGGTTCTGACAGGTCCTTCCTTCCAGCTGCAGCCGTGATCATGACTCAAGCCCGCCTGTTGGGACCAGATGCACCTGGGCGCCGCCACCATGCCCCAGGGGTGATGGTTCTGTTAGTGGACGAGCCATTGAGAGGTGACATCTTTGGTCCCATCCGTGGGGCCCAGGCTGCTGGTGAGAAGTGAGGCTGGTGGGAATGGGGTCTGGGAGTAGAGGTGGACCCAGCAGGGTTATCATGCAAGCTACCGACCCCCTTCTTTAGGGATCAATGTCATGATACTGGGCCTGGCGGGAGCTGACCTGGAGCAGCTGCGTCGCTTGGTGCCCGACATGGGCCCTGTGCAGACTTTCTTTGCTGTGGATGATGGCCCAAGCCTGGATCAGGCTGTCAATGGTTTGGCGACAGCATTGTGTCAGGCAGCATCAGGAACCCAGGTTAGGAGAAGACTTGTGAAGGGCTAATTGGGAGCAGAGGAAAGATGGAGTGTCTTGGTAGAACTCTTTGACTTCAGTGAAACCCTTTGCCTACAGCCACAGCCGGGGCCTTGCACTGTCCACTGTCCAAAGGTAAGTGTCCTGGGGTTGGGAGAACACGTGAGGGCCGTATAGGACCAACCTACTCTGATCCTTAACAACATGTCTTTCCCCAGGGCCAGAAGGGAGAACCTGGAGAGATAGTGAGTGGCTCTACTGGGGGACTAGAGAATGGATTTTGGGGCATCAGTGCGGTTCAGGAAACTTGCCAACACAGGACTCACTGATCTCTCTTCTTAGGGTCTCACAGGACAACCTGGGTCCCCAGGGCCCCCTGGCCTTCCGGTAAGTTCCTCCCCACATATGTTCTCTGTGCCCCACTGGTTTATCACCTCCTGACCCCTGTCTTCTTTCAGGGCAGGACTGGTGCTCCAGGCCCCCAGGGACCACGAGGAGGCACCAATGCAAAGGGCGACAGGGTGAGTGTGGAGACCATTGAGGTTCCCGTGGGCCCTCCTCCAAGTATCCTCAAGATTTTTAGGAGAGAGAGTGGAAAAGTAGAATTAGAAAGACAAGTATTCTTAGAAGCCTGAGTGGACATTGTAAATAGCAGAGACTTTTGGGGGCCGGCGGGCAGTGGATTTTACAGTCCTCTGGTGAGTCTTGGTAGGAGCTCTTAGTCCCAGAGGAAGCGCAGGCCTTTGACCTCATCACTGTCATGGTATTTGGGATTGGGCTTCATTCCGTTCTGAGTAGCCACTTTTCTGTCACACTCTTTCACCTTTGACAACACAGAGGCACCTGTTTGCGCCTCTAGCAAACCTGGGTGTTGAGGGGGTGTCCCCCATGTTCTGACCTCTTTGATCCTAAGGGCTTCCCTGGAGCAGATGGGCGTCCTGGCAGCCCTGGCCGCCCCGGGAATCCTGGGAGCCCTGGCCCAAAGGTGAGCAAGCCTGGTCCTTGTGGACCATTTGGTGGACTCAGTAGCGCCACCCAAGGGACAGTGCCTGATCCAGAGGGAGTGATGGGGGTCTGACTGTGACAATCCTTTCACAGGGCTCCCCAGGGTGGCCTGGCTCTCCTGGGCAAACGGTAAGGTGTCTTCCCCTCCCTACTGTCCTGTTCTTTTTGCTGGGTGGGGAGCCCCATGGGTGGAGCAGTGCTGGCCCATTGTTGCGGGGTCAGGGGAGCCTCAGGACTCCCCACCACTCTGCTCTGTTTTGTCTCCAGGGAGAGCGAGGGCCTCGAGGCCCAAAAGGGGAACCGGTAAGTAAAAGAGAAAGGGTGGTGTGGAGTAGGGGACCTAGAGCCCAGAGTGTCCTACTGAGAAGCAGTTCCCTGAGGACAGATCTGTGTAGTGACAGAGTCACTCAAGACTACCTGAATTCTGAATCCTGAATTCTGCTCATTGCTCTCCGCTCCTGCAGGGGGAACCTGGACAAGTCTTTGGAGGGGAGGGGCCCGGCCTTCCTGGGCAGAAAGGAGAACCTGGACCTTTCGTAAGTTCCATGACATGTAGGGATGGCTGCTGGGTGGTTGGGGGTATCAACAAGATGTGGCAAGAGTCAGAGTTCCACCGTATACCTGTCTCTTCTCTTCCATCAGGGCCCCCCAGGACCTCCTGGCCAAGTTGGAGGACCAGGACCCCGGGGTCCCCCAGGACTTCCTGGAACATCCTTGAAGGTGACAGCATGACCCATAGGTGGTCCCATGATCTCTCAGTGATCCAGGGACTGAGTGGCCCTATTTGAACCCCAAACAATTCCTTTCAGTTGCTTTGAGCCCATGTGACCTTTTGACCCCTCCTGTCATGATTCCTCAGCTCCCCTAGTAACCCAATTTGACCCTATGACCTCTCATCACCCCTGGTATCTTGGGGAGATGTGATCCAGTGTCACACGGGATTGTGGTTTGTCTTCCAGGGTGACAAAGGTGATCGTGGGGAAAGGGTAAGTGGGGCAAAGTAGACTGGGGATAACTTGGGGTCTGAGCCCCCTGTCTCTATCTTCTGATTCAGTCTTTTCTTCCAGGGCCCCCCTGGACCGGGTCTTGGTGACACTGTTTTGGGGGAGCCAGGACTGCCGGTGAGGGGCCCTTAAGGTTCTGCTGGAGAACTTGGGGTATAGATAGGGGAGCTGGGGTGGGAGTATGGCTAGAGTGGTGGGCAGATACTAGATATTAAATGCTGGCCTCATGTCTTCATTCTCTTCCCTGTAGGGCCTTCCTGGACCTCAAGGCCCAATTGGCCCCTCTGGAGAGAAAGGAGAGAAGGTAGGAGCTCTGACCTCTTCTTTTTTTTTTTTAAGAAAGCCTAAAACAGCTTTAAGGGAGCTCCCGGGTGAGATTCCTTGGTCTGGAGAGAGAGCTAGACCAGAGAAAACCTCCTGACCTCTTGTGTTCCGGTTCTGGCTTGGAGGCTCTGAATGTTGCAGGGCCGAATCTTTCCTTGATCTTCCTGCTCCCACTTCCCCTTCAGGGTGACTGTGAGGACGGAGCCCCAGGCCTTCCAGGACCACCTGGGATGCCAGGTCAGCGGGTGAGTATAGGACCCAGGAGTTCTGAGTGTGATGGGCATAGCCCCAGCCCCTGCCTTCCTGTGAACTCCTAAATTCATTGCTTGCAGGGCCCACGTGGACCTCCTGGAGTTGTTGGTCCCAAAGTGAGTGCTGGTTTTGGAGGGACTGGGCTTGGGGAGGCTGAAAGGTCAGGGTTTGAGGATAAATGTTCCTTCCAGAATATGAGTGTGTCGTTTCAGAGTGGGGAATGACTCCTTGTCCAGGTGTTAACTGTGTAACTCACCTCCCTTCAGGGTGCCCAGGGGCTGACAGGGAGCTCGGGGGAGCCTGGAGAAAAGGTACGTGTGGCCCAGGGGGTGCTCAGAGACTTGGAGAGTCAGGCCTGGACTCACCTCTGACCTCTTTTGTTCTATTAGGGTGAACACGGTCCACCTGGCCCAGCGGGGCCTCGGGTGAGTCCACTAACTCCAATGCCACTTTCAAGTGGCCTGGCTCTGTGTCCCCTTTGGGCTCTTGACATCATTTCTCCCTGTCCTCCTGCTCCTCTGTGCCTGTTTGCATGACTGTTGATCCCATCCAATGCACCTTTGACCCTTAACCCCCGCTGATCTAAATTTTGATCTTCCGTGACCCCTCTCTAGCTCCACCTCCACCCCACCCTTCTGCCCTTGTTTGCCACAATCCCCCATCCCCAATTATCTATGTCAGTCTTTCGGTTCCTCTTTCCCAGGGCCTCCCAGGACCTGTAGGACGTCCTGGACCTGAGGGTCCGGAGGTGAGTCTAAGAAGTGGCAGAACCAGGAATGGGTCCTTTTCATGTTCCTCTTGCACCCTAACTCTTCTGGGCTCACTCTCTCCATGTGCAGGGGCCACCAGGACCCGCTGGCCGCCGAGGAGAGAAGGTGGGTCTGTGGGCCGGTGCCAGGGACACAGCAGGTGGGACACGGGTTCCTAGGTGGGTCCCTGACACATCCCTGTATCTTTCCTCTCTCCACAGGGGGAGCCTGGTCCCCCTGGGGACCCTGCAGTGGTGGTAGGTGAAGAGAGGATGGGACTCTACGTGCAGCACCGTCACTTGAGCAGTGACGTCCTTGTCACTAATTCTGAACCCTGAGACCCTGGGCAGGCTCAGAGCTCTGGGTCTCCTGCTACAATCCATCCCCCCAGACTCCTGGCTCTGATTCTGTGACTTAAGACCCCATGACAGGGCATGAGCCCCATTTCCCATAACCCCAGCTTTGGCCCCATGACCTTTGGGAAGAGGTTAAGCTCTAATTCCCAGGTCAGTCCTGGCTGTGGTCCCCTCTGGTCTCGGACAGGAGCAAATTGTGTCTGTTTGTTTTCAGGGACCTTCTGGTGATGGAGTCAAGGGAGAGAAAGTAAGCCTGGTGTGGGTGAGGGAGGGTGTTACGGGGCTGAGGGCAAGGCTGGAGCTCTGTACCGGGGCCTGCCCTCAAGGTCACAAGAGTTGAAGCATGATGGTTGGAGCTTGGCTGGTGTAATGGTCTTTGTCACTTCCAGGGAGAAGTGGGGCCCACTGGGCCCAAAGGAGCTGCTGGCATTAAAGGGGAGCGGGTGAGTGAGGGGGAGTGGTGAGGCCGCGGGGAAGGCAAAGACTGTAGTGTCCTCCTGACTTTGCTTCTTTTTTAAAAAAAATCTTATTAATTTTAATGAACGTTTACAGAGATTCTGGATTTCCATTCATCTATTGTTGCATTTTTCTCCCTGCCTACCCCTCCTCCTGAGGTCGCTCTTCTCTTTGAAAAGTGAAAGTTTTTCATTGGTATACAATCTCCTCCCGCCAGTACACTCCACTATGCAACCTCCGTTCTGGACTCTTGTCATAACCATAATTCCTAATCATATTTCTCTTTTAAACAGTTCTCTCCCTCATCTGTTTCAATGCAGTATACATAGTTTATCCAATCTTTCTCAGTCTCAACCCAACCTTGATGTCAGTCCCGTTCTACAACAGTGGCACTATGCAGTATTTGTCCTTTAGTGACTGAGATATTTCACTCAGCATAATGTCCTCCCGGGTCACCCATTTTTAATAATATTGCATGAGTTCCTGGTTTTTCAATGCTGCGTAATATTCCTTTGTGTGAATATACCAGAGCTTCTCTATTCATTCGTTTGTTGATGAGCACTTAGGTTGTTTCCAGCTCTTTGCTATTTTGAACAAAGCCATAATAAACATGGGTGTGCATATTTGACTTCACTTCTTTTCATCCACAGGGACTACCTGGTTTGTCGCCTCCTGGAGACCCTGGTCCCAAAGGAGATCCTGGAGACCGGGTGGGTAAAGGTGGGAGTAGAGGCAAGGCAGAGATGAGGTGAGAGCCCAAGAGCCTCAGTTAAGTCCTGTCCCCCTTCCTCACCCCCTCCAGGGCCCTATTGGCCTCACTGGGAGAGCAGGACCCCCGGTGAGTAACTTTGACCTTGTATCTGGAATCTCAAGGGCTCCTGTCCTGTGTTACCTCACTTCTACCTTCTCCACAGGGTGGCCTGGGGCTTCCTGGAGAGAAAGGAGACACTGGGCGGCCTGGACCCCCAGGGCCTATTGGTCCCCGAGGACGCGATGTGAGTGACCTGAAGGCTGGGGAGTCAGGGGGTGTAGTCACGGGCTATAGTTGGCACCACTGAGGGTCTGGGGCCTGGACTGACTCTCATGTTTCTCAGGGTGAAGTTGGAGAGAAAGGTGACGAAGGCCCCCCGGTGAGACTGCTCCCCACTGTGCTTTTCTGATCCTTCACCACTCACTGTGATCCTGATATGGGCTGTCCCCCCAGGAAATCTAGTCCACCCCCTTGCCCCCTGTCCAGCTGTGCTCACCCTTTCCCTTCCCGACTCCTTGAGTCAGCCAGATCCTGAAGCATTTACTCTCTCCATCCCCAGGGTGAACCAGGTTTGCCTGGAAAAGCTGGCATTCGGGTGAGATTTGGTGGGAGGAGAAAGGGGGATGATGGGAGAACCTTTAGAACTGGGCTCAAAGGTGTTGGGAAATCCTGAGGGAGACAAAGGGTGACAAAGGGTGTTGGAGAAATTGGGATGGAGGAGAGACACTGCAGGGAGGCATGGGGCAAGGGAAAACACTGCACAGATTTTGAGAGTGCTGAGGTGCCCATGGCAGAAGGCAACAAGCTGTGAAATGTCAGGGAGATAGATGTGTCTCAGACAAGCTGCTCTTCTACTAGGGGCCACCTGGAGCTCGAGGGCCTGTTGGGGAGAAGGGAGACCAGGGAGATCCTGGAGAAGATGGGCGAAATGTGAGTCCTAACCTCTGACCCCTGATCCCAACCTCAACCTCCCAATTGTCCAGTTTCCAATGCCTAGGGAGCTCGATGGCCTGGTGGTAAGAAGCTGCGTTGCAATCCCGAAGGCAGGCTGTTCAAATCCACCAGCTGCTCCATGAGAGAGAGATTGGCAGTCTCCCTCCCATGTGATTAACTGCCTCTGAAAACCCTCTGGAGGGTCAGCTATGGGTCGGTTCTGATTCATCAGCACATAACAACAACAACAGCAACAAGTCCTGCCACCCCGTGATGCTAAACCAACATCCTCTCGTCCTGTGACTTCTTTGTCACACCTCCCCTAGAAAGCCTTCCAGATTCCCCATGAATCTTATTGGTGCTTTTAAAGCCCCCTGCCCCCTCTGCTCCAACTGCAAATGACTGACTTTCTGGCTTTCTGTAGGGCAGTCCTGGAGCCTCTGGACCCAAGGGTGACCGTGGGGAGCCGGTGAGTAGTGCCAGGCTTCTGAGTCTGGGGGGATGGGGATTGGAGATTTCCCTTGTGCTGCTGCCAGTGCTCTGAACAGCACCTCACAAAAAGACTTGGAGGTCAAGGTAGAGGGAGCACTGGCCATCTGGGGCCTGGTCTGCCTGCGGGGCCTTGACATTGAGGTGCTGTGGGAAATGTTAGTCCAGAGTAGAGTTTACAGTTTACAGCAAGCTTGAGGTATGACCTGGGACCTCGGGGATTCTGCTGACTTGAATTATTTCCTTTTCTAGGGTCCCCCAGGACCCCCTGGACGGCTGGTAAGGATTGAACTGAGTCTGGTCTTCTGTCAACCTCTGTCTCTCTGACAACTTCTATCAAGTAAATCTGGTCATCTGTCAACCCCTTGCCTTCTTGATACCCCCTCATTGACTCCCCTTCCCACCTAGTCTACCTCTCCTATTGAACCATTCTTCTCACTGGTCATTCTCCTCACAGGTGGACACGGGGCTTGGAGCCAGGGAAAAGGTACAAATAAGGGTGGAGTGGGTGGAATGAAGCTGTGATTATGAGAAGGGAGCCCAGTATCCCTCATGACAGGTGGCTAAGTGCAAGTCTCTCAGTAAGCTTGTCTTTGATGCAGGGAGAGCCTGGGGAACGTGGACAAGAGGGTCCTCCAGGACCCAAGGGTGACCCTGGCCCCCCTGGAGTTCCTGGGGAGAGGGTGAGTTTGATGGACCTGGGGGTGGGATGGGTCTCTAGGAGTGCCCCTAACGCTTCACTTCCTCCTCCACCCTCAGGGCATCGGCGGAGTTCGGGGACTCCCAGGCCCACAGGTGAGTGATGCTTTATCTCATTACTTGACGTTCCCATTTCACCCCCACCTCTCATCTAACTTTGTTCCCTCCAGGGGGACCCAGGTGTCCGAGGCCCGACAGGAGAAAAGGTGAGACGGACTGAAGGCTTTTGGGGACATGAACCTGAACTCTGACATCTCTCAGCCTTCCTGTCAGTGGGCAAGCCCCTCACCACTGTTTCCTGCTCAGGGTGATCGGGGCCCATCTGGGCTGGATGGCCGGAATGGGCTGGATGGGAAACCAGGAGCCGCTGGCCCCCCTGGATTGCAAGTGAGTCATCGTGGTTACGCCTCTTTTCATCCTTCACGTGACAACCCAACTTCAGTGGGGTTGCTTGACCTTGATGAGCTCTAGGGCCACATGTGCTGTGTCTTCTAGAACCCTGCCCGAGTAGGGGACGTGACAGCCCTGAGTTCACAGGAACTCATGGCCCTATTGGAATCCCTGGGTGATGCACATGGCTAATGTGCTTGGCTGCCAACTGAAAAGTTGGTGTTTCAAGTCTACCCAGATGTTCACTGGAAGAATAGGCTGATGATCTAACTCAGAAAAATTAACCAAACCCCACGGAGTACAGCTCTGCTCTGATGCCCTTGGGGCCATCATGAACAGGAGTTGACGCGAGAGCTGCTGGTTTGTTTACCTTTTTGGCGTCAGTGAGATTGACTCAAGATAGGACAAGCTTTAGAGCTATTGTGCATAGGGTCACTATGAGTCACAGGGGACTTGATGACCACATAACAACAACAACAACAAGAATGGTCCTGTCAGTGGGCAGGTGAGTCTGTGGTGTACTCCCTGACTTTGAGTTTCTCCTCAGGGTGCTACGGGCAAAGCTGGGGACCCAGGGAGAGACGTAAGTAAGGGAAGATGCTAGGTTGGAGGGTGGCCCAGGAGTCCAGCTCAGCTGGATCACTGTTGTCACAAAATCAGCAAGAACAGGGGGAGCTGATGCAGCCCTGTCCTCACGGGGGTCCCCGGCTCTGGCAGTCCTCCTCTCTGACCGTCCATGTCAAGGAGGTCTTAGCAGGGCCCCCAAGTTCTGCAATTTCTTCCCTTATGAATCTCAGCAGATGTCCCCCTAACCCATGAGGTCTCTGGAGATCTCAACAGGACCTTCTAAATTCTAAGGGTTTCTGCACTGGAGAAGAATTGGATTCCTCCATCTTGATTCTAGTAAACATATTTTCCAGGGACTTCCAGGCCTCCGAGGAGAACAGGGACCTCCCGGGCCCCCAGGACCTCCTGGAACAGTGGTGAGTCCAAGCTTCCACCTTACCCTCTTACCTCATGATTACCATTTCTCTAGCTCTGACCTCTAACCTGTTTCCCACAGGGAAAGCCAGGGGACGATGGCAAACCTGGTCTGAATGGGAAAAACGTGAGTGTCTGGGGCAGCCCTGGTGAAACTCACCAACACCTACCTGTACAGAACCTAGAGGCGCAGATGCATGGGGGCACACATGCAGACTGGTGGGTCAGTGCCTGTGCCCAGCCTAGACCGACAGCTATGTCCTGAAACACACATCCAAGTGCACATGTACTTAGCCTTCCAGACAGATGCATAACGAGGAAGGTGCATGGGTGACTCATGCCGAGATGGACCTCCACTGACTGAGACAAGCCATAGGTGCAGGTATAGGCTAAGAGTCATGCGGTCAGGTTGAGATGTGCAGATACACTGGCATGAAGCTCTGTTCAGGGACACTTGGAGGCACGTTGAAACTCAGACGGCTCCACCCTAGACTCCTAAGTATGTGCTAAGACACAGGTACAGTGCTCTTTTTTTTTTTAAATTATTTTGTTTGTGTGTACCGTCAAATCAGATCTGACTGGTACAGGAGGAGATTGCTCTTCCTTCTCCAGCACAGCATCTGGTGGATTCGAACCTCTGGGATTGCAGTGCAGCTTCTTGCCACCAGGCCACCAGATCTCCCTGGTGCAGTGCTCTTTTGAGGCAAAGATGATGAAGCTTCATTTGACACATTTTGGGCACGTGATTAGAAGTTATTCCTTGGAAAGGGACATCATGCTTGAGTAGGTAGAGGGGCAACAAAGAGAGGAAAACCTTTACCCAAATGGGTTGACGTGGTGACTGTGGCACTGGGCTTGAAAAGTGTCAGAGGTGCCGGGAGCTCTGGTGGCCTAATGGCAAAAAGCTGCACTGCAATCCCAGACGTACATGGTTCAAACCTACCAGATGCTATCCTGGAGAAGGAGGCAATCTCCTCCTGTGCCAGTCAGATCTGATTTGACTGTACACACACACACAGAAGAATAATAATAAAAAAAGAAAGTGTCAGAGATGGTGAGGATGGTATGAATTGGACAGTGTTCAGATCAGTTGTTCATAGGGTCACTATGAATCATGCTTGACGGCACCTAACAATAACAACAAGACACAGATTTAGAGACATTTAGGGACCTGTGCTGGGACATGAGGGCAGGACACACGTCCATGATCCTGACATTTGACACGTGCATTTATGCCTATTCATGCTATACACATAGAGGTTACACAAGGCTTACAGACAGACGTTCCCAGACCATTATCTAGGCACCAAGGACATGCAGACACTTATCTCTCCCATGCAATCTATTCCCTTCTGTGCCAAGGTGTGTAGACAGGCTGAGACCCACATGTCCACCCGCTAAGACCCACACGCACCCAGCACCTGCAAGTACTCACCAGCCCTAGAGGTGGATTTCAGTCTAGAAAGCCCGAGTCTGGAGTCTGTGTGCAGTGACACATTGGGGTGAGCACATCCAAGCAGGCACACCCTTAAACACACACCAGCTCACTCAGACATACACGGGGCACACTCCCCAGACACGCAGAGGCGTGGAGTGACACGTACAGACAGTCATCTCAGATCCGCCCAGACAACCTCGCAGCCAGAAGCTGGAGGGTGTTTGGGTTGATGCGAGTCCTCTGCCTGCAGGGAGAACCCGGCGATCCTGGCGAAGACGGGAGGAAGGTAAAGCCCTCCGGCCTGGGGGTTTGCTCTGATCTCATATGGGCCCATGTCTGAAGCACCATTGTCTTCTATAGGGAGAGAAGGGCGATTCGGGTGCCCCTGGGAGAGATGTAAGTGCTGAGCTGAGCTCTCCTTCCCTCTCTGGCCTTGACCTTAACCCTGAGAGACACAGCTCTACTCTCTAGGGTCTCAGGGTCCTGAAACTGGCTGCATCCTCCACAGGGTCGTGAGGGCCCCAAGGGTGAGCGTGGAGCTCCCGGTAGCCCTGGATTCCAGGGTCCCCCGGGCCTCCCAGGGCCAGTTGGTCCCTCTGGTCAGGTGAGTGGCCCTGGTAGTTCTGGGACTCGGGAGCAACAGAAGCCATGGATTCTGTGTGACTCCTTTGTCTTCTGTCATTTCTCAGGGCTTTCCTGGCGTCCCAGGAAATATAGGTCCCAAGGTGAGTCTGTGTATGCTGGTTAGAGGTACAGTGAGGGACTGACCAGAGTTGTAAGGCATTTGACCTGGTTGATTATGCTCTGTTCTCAGGGTGACCGTGGGGAGATTGGTTCCAAAGGGGAACAGGT
Source organism: Elephantulus edwardii (assembly GCF_000299155.1). NCBI lineage: Eukaryota > Metazoa > Chordata > Mammalia > Macroscelidea > Macroscelididae > Elephantulus > Elephantulus edwardii. The sequence continues at coordinate 2,165,189 of NW_006399871.1, forward strand.
GAGGCCCTTACTCTTTTCTTTTGTCCCAGTGGCCACAGCCTACACACACACACACACACACACACACACAAGCTGGGTCCTAGCAGCTTGTCTCTTGGCCCCTAGGGCCTCCCTGGAGAGCGTGGCCCAAGAGGAGAACCTGGGAGCACAGCAGTGAGTGAACCTTGGGGCTCCGTTCCTGACTCTTACCTGGGCGCCACATGGCCCACCTCTCCATCCCCTTGCTTCACCATGATGCTCTGGGATCTCCCCTGTAGACTCAGCCCCTGGTCCCCTTGGGGACTGGATAGCTTACACCCAACTGGCAAGAAGGCATGTCAGAGAGAGGCTCCCACCTTACGTCATCCTTCATTTGCTTCGACCAAGAGATGAAGGACGGTCTGGGCAGGAGGCCTGGACGAGGGCATGCAGTCTGCCTGAGGGGCCAATGTGGGGAGGAAGCTTTCTGTGGGTGTCTCCTCACTCAGCTTTTGTCCCCAGAATGTGGAGCGGTCCCTGGAAGCTGTTGGGATCAAGGTAGGGTGTTTAGGGACTGAGGTTTGGGGCTGGTGGTACCCTTGGGACCCAGGGGAAGTTGTGGTTTTGAACCTTGTCGTCTCTCAGATGTCTGCTCTGCGGGAGATTGTGGAGACCTGGGATGAGAGCTCTGGCAGCTTCCCGTCTGTGATTGAGCGGCGCCGAGGCCCTAAGGGGGAGCCAGGAGAGCGGGGACCCTTGGGCAAGGAGGTGATTGATTGGTGGCAATTCAGTGGGGTGTGCCCCTGGGAGGTGTGGCTGTGTGGACCCCAGCATTCACTCTTATTCTGCAGGGTCCCATCGGCCTTCCTGGAGAACGTGGGCTGAAGGGAGAGCGTGGAGACCCTGGTCCTCAGGGGCCGCCGGGCTTGGCTCTTGGGGAGAGGGGCCCTCCTGGACCTCCTGGCCTTGCCGGGGAGCCTGGAAAGCCTGGTATTCCTGGACTCCCAGGCCGGGCTGGGACTGTGGGGGAAGCAGGAAGGCCAGGAGAGAGGGTGAGCTGGGGCTGGCCTTGGGGAGGGCCGAGAGAGTGGGGTCTGGACTCTCTATGAATGGAGTCCACACATTACTGTTTGCATTTTAGGGAGAACGGGGAGAGAAAGGAGAGCGTGGAGAACAGGTGAGTTGGGATGAGGCTCCCCAGAGTGGGGGCTGCTGGAGTCTGTGCTTGAGGCCCCAATCCACCAATTTCCTTCTCTGCAGGGCAGAGATGGTCCTCCCGGCCTTCCTGGACCCCCGGGCCCCCCTGGCCCCAAGGTGATCACCCCAGCCCTCTCCTGATTTGTGTCTGCTGTCACCAGGAGGTCGTCTTTGACCTGGACTCCAGAAAGTTCCAGTGTCTCTGACCCCAGAACTCTGCAACCTTGTGATCTGTGATGATCTTCTGTTGTCTCTGTGACCTTGACTTTATGCTTATAGGTGGCTGTGGATGAGCCAGGTCTTGGACCCTCTGGAAAACCAGGACCCCCTGGACTGAAGGGCACTAAGGTCAGTGGGATTCCCCCGGACGGGGTCCCCGGGTTGGAGCACCAAGGCCTGACTTGACGTCTCATTCCTGCAGGGGGAGCCAGGCATCGATGGTGACCGAGGCCCCAAAGGAGACAGGGTGAGGTCTCCCGCGTGCTGCCCAGGCTCTATGGGAATGTACCAGGGGCAATGGGCCTATGTACACAGCGCACTGGAAGAAGTGAGCACTCAGACCTGATGCTCTGCTTGCAGGGTGTGCCAGGTGCCAAGGGAGACCGGGGCGAGCTCGGAGAGAGGGGGCACACTGGCAGCCCGGTGAGTCTGTGCCCTATAGGTCACACACATACAGAGACAAGGCTCTTACAGGTGCTGTCCTATGTCCCTTGTCCAGGGGGGCTCTGCTGCCTAGAGGGAGGGTGGGTGGAGGAGAAGCAGGGCCTGGAAGACAGGGGCAGTGTGGCCTTACTCCGTTCTCTTCCCAGGGACTACCAGGAGAGCGGGGTGTGGCTGGGCCTGAAGGGAAGCCGGTAAGTGAGGGGAGAGGTGTCCTGGCCCAGGGTCCGGGTAACAGTAGTGTCAGAGTCCTGAGCCTCGCCCACCCTCTACTATGTGCTGGTTGCCGTGTGTGTGTGTGTGTGTGTGTGTGTGTGTGTGTGCGTGTGCCTGTGTGTGTAGATGGGTGATGTCTGAAGGAGGTAGATCATCTGTGTGCACAGGCTCCTGCTATGCCCATGGGTGCCTGGTGCCCTCAACAGTGGCCAGTGTAGTGAAGGGCTGCGTCTGGGAGGAATGGAGGCTTGGAAGACCCCTTCAACAGGCTCAGGTGAGGGCCAAAGTGAGGCTCAGCACCCCCTTCTCTATCTAGGGCCTGCAGGGTGAGAGAGGAGCCCCTGGCCCCATGGTGAGTACCCTAGAACCCTCACTCTTCTTGTGCCCATCCTATGCCCAGCCTCAGCAAGGTGCTGTCCTGCCTGTTTCCCAGGTGAGATGAGACTGACTCGCCTCAAATTCTCCCGTCTTCATACTCTTTCTCTCCTCAACAGGGTGGCCATGGAGACCCTGGACCACCTGGTGCCCCGGTGAGTGACAGAGAGGACCGCCTGGAGGGATGGGATGGACATTGTCCCCACTAATGAGCCGGGTCTTGTTTATGCCTGTCCCTGATCCCAGAACCAGAACTCTGACCCCTGACCTTTGGCCTTGACATTTTTCTCTAGGGTCTTGCTGGCCCTGCTGGCCCTCAGGGACCTTCTGGCCTGAAGGTGAGTGTGTGCGGGCATGTTTAGGTATGTGGCTGCACCTCAGATGACATCTGCCAGCCTCTTGGGGTGTCCCTGTCCTGGAGTGAAGCTGAGCACTGAGGTGTTCCCCATTCTGTGTGTGTGACCTTGGTGGGAGGAGCTGCTGGTCCTGTGGGATCATTTGATCTCTGTCCCTTTGCAGGGGGAGCCTGGAGAGACAGGACCACCAGGACGGGTGAGTGGCCCAGTCCATGGTTTGGGTCACAAAGGGACGGGCAGGATTGGAGCTGCCCTGACCTTCTTCTTCCCTCAGGGCCTGCCTGGACCTACGGGACCTGTGGGACTGCCTGGCCCCCCTGGCCCTTCAGGCCTTGTGGTGAGTGAGTCCCCTGTGCCCTCTGAGGAGATACCATGGATATCCAGGGTATCTTGGGTTCCGGGTTCTACCATGTCCTTTATCCTTGTGCCCCTTGTCACCCCTCACTTTCCTCCTAGGGCCCACAGGGGGCACCAGGTTTGCCTGGACAAGTGGTGAGTCCTGGGGACAGTGGCTGGGCTGGGTCCCGGGGATCAGAGCTCAGTGGGCTGGCTCCTGACAGTCTCTCTCTCAGGGCGAGACAGGGAAGCCGGGAGTGACAGGTCGAGATGGCACCAATGGGAAGGATGGAGACAGAGGAGCCCCTGGCGTGCCGGTGCGTTCTGGGAGAGCTTGCTCCAGGCCCGTTGTGGGGCCCTGTGCCAGCTGTGGGCCTGAAGGGGAAACAGGCCACAGCAGCAGGGTGCTGGAGAGGCACAAGTTCCTCATTTTGTTTTTGTGCAGGGACCACCAGGCCTGCCTGGACCTGTCGGACCCAAGGGAGAAGTTGGACCCATGGGCCCTCCCGGACAGGTGATCTTTGACCCTGCTTCCCACTGTAGCACCAACTCCCTTGACCACTCCTTCAGTTTTCACTTCCCAGGGGGGACTTCAGGGTTGACGGGAGAGGGAGTAGGCTGGGTAGCTCACTAGGCATTGCCCCCAGGCGCTGATTGGACCTCCTGGAGCAAAAGGAGAGAAGGTGAATATGTGGGAGGCCTGGATGGAGGGGCCAAGTGGAGGGGAGGGGCCAAGGAGCCCACTGACCCCTCTCCTTATCAGGGAGCCCCTGGAGCCTTTGCTGGAGAGCTGGTGGGTGAGCCGGTGAGTGTGGAACCTCTGCTAGTAGATGGCATTTGACCCACCCTTGTGACCTTTAACCTCCACAATCTGCCCAGCATCCCTGGCCTCAGGCCTCCTTCCTTGAGTCTCCTCTGCCTCCTGGAGCTGATGTTCCCTCCTGTCCCCCATCTCTACAGGGAGCCAAAGGTGACCGAGGCCTGCCAGGACCTCGAGGGGAGAAGGTAAGGTGGTCCTAGTTCAGGGTCTGTGCGCTGGGTCCAGGGGTGACTGGGCCGCCAGACCCCTCACAATTCCATCTGTGCAGGGTGATGTCGGCCGTGCAGGGGAGCCTGGAGATCCTGGAGAAGATGTGAGTGTGGGTCCTGGGTCATTCTCGACTCAGGCTGAGGAATGTGACTGTAGACATTGGGGGTCATTTCAGGGCCTGTGCGTGTTAGAATCACTGCATCTGGCTACATCTTCTGGCATTCAGAAGCTTGCTCCTTGCACATGAGATCCTCGGCTTTCACACATCCAGGGCTTGGGAACCCTGTCTTTGCTTTCATATGTCTCTTGTTGGTCCATGTTCCTCACCAGGTCTGAGCACATGTGTGTCTCCTGTTTCACTTCCCAGGTCTCAAGGCCACATCTGAGCCCTTGTGGGCCTCTCAACGGCCATGTGTTTATAATCATCCCCTCGTTAATCTGTGTTCCCATGTATCTGAATTCGTGACCTTCCTGTGAGCACTGAGTCTCATGTCTAAGTCTGTTTTTGTGCTCCTGTCTGAACTCCCACGGGCTCGTGCTCATGTCTGGGGCCCCATGTGGCTCACGTGTGAGTTCCACGTGTCTGTGGCCAAGCCCGAATTCTCTCCTACGTATCTGGTCATATCTGAGCTCCCGTGACCTAATCCTTGCTCACATGTCTGTGTCCTCATGTCTGTGATCACATCTGAGTGGCTCTGGGATGAGCTGGGCCAAACCTTGGGTTTGTGGTCCAGTTCTTACCCTCTCAAGTGCTGTTTGCTTTCTTTTCAGGGTCAGAAAGGAGTGCCAGGATTGAAGGGTAGCAAGGTACATGTGCTGTAGAGTTCCTGATGGGGGGACATGACCTTGAGATGCTCTCAGCCTAATTGGACTCTCTGTCCCCTGCAAGGGTGACCCAGGAGTTGAGATCCAGGGCCCTCCTGGGCCAGCTGGTCCTCCAGGTCTGAAGGTAAGTGCCCATAGCCATGATGTAGGTGTCGGACAGAGAGGCCCTGGGGGTGGAAGAGGAGAGGATTCCACGATAAGGCCTAGCGGGATGAGGGGGAGGAGTGTGTGGCAGGGACCACGTTTCTCTTTTCTGTCTCTGTTTCAGGGAGAAGCGGGCCTCCCTGGACCCCCTGGCGCTCCTGGTGTTGTTGGGTTCCCAGGTCAGACAGGCCCTCGAGGCGAGACGGGCCAGCAGGGCCCTACAGGAGAGCGGGTGAGGGCTGGGAGCAGCATGTGGGACCTGGGGTGAACTTTAGGATCTCTGAATCCAGGCACTGGAAGGAGACCTAGGGTGTCTTGGGGACTCTCAGTTTTAGAGAATGCAGGATTCCTAGGTCACTGTCTATCTCTCTTGCCCCTTTTCTCAACACCCCATAGGGTCTGGCAGGCCCTCCAGGTAGAGAAGGAGCCCCAGGCCCTTTAGGGCCACCTGGACCCCCCGGGTTGGTGGTAAGTAGGAGTACCCTAAGTCCCCCCATGGCTGATTCACCGTGCTGGAGTCTGCCCACATGAGGGTTTATGTTGGGGGCTGTCACTTTGCACAGTTGAGCCTGTGCATGTGGGTTCTTGGGGCCAAAAGGACCCTCATTCACTCTGACCCTTAGGGAGCACGTGGAGCCTCGGGACTAAAAGGAGACAAGGTAGGTGTGACAATGCTGCTGGCTTTTATGTCCCTGCTGACTCCCTGTGACCCCTGTCACCTCTGTCCCCCACTGATTCTCCATGATCTTACTGATGATAGTAATGACCTTGCACTGATCCCTGATCCTCTTCCATTCTCTGCTTATCCTGGTGTCTTCTCAATGTCCAGGGAGACCCTGGAGCAGGGCTGCCTGGAGCCCGAGGGGAGCGTGGAGAGCCAGGGGTCCGGGTACGTTTGTCCTGCTTTGGGGCCAAGACCCCCCGGCTGGGGAGCAGAGTGGGACTCCCTTCATCACTGGTCTTACCTTTGATTCCCAACCTCTGAGCCCATGACTCTGATGTCACCACCCAGGGTGAAGACGGACGACCTGGCCAGGAGGGAACCCGAGGACTCATGGTGAGTCCCCTTGGGAAGAGCACCCCTACTTGTACCATCTGTGTTTTCAGGGCTCATGCAGTGGCCTGCCCCCCAAACCCTGCCAGGCTTCCCTGACCTGACCTTCTAGGGGCACTTTCTGTCATCTTTCCCCAGCTCCTGTCTCTGTTCTCTGTTTACCCTTTAGCTCGCTTTGCTCCCCTAGGCACCCCCAGGCCTCCCTTGCCTCTTAAGTTGTGTGTCTGCGAATCACCCCACATTCCCACAGCTCTCAGTCTCATTATCTCACACAGGGGCCTCCAGGCGGCCGTGGGGAGCGTGGGGAGAAGGTAAGAGTGCGGTGAGAAGGTCCCAGGAGATGAGCTGGGGTGAGGATGGAGCTGTGTTTCAGGGCTGGGAGCTTCCTTGTCCGTGTGGGACTCACATTCTTCCACCCAACAGGGTGACACTGGAGCTCCAGGTGTGAAGGGTGACAAGGTCAGTGTGGACACGAGGTGGGCAGGGGTGGAAGACTAAAGGCGATCTCATTCCTCTGACTGACCTTTGTTCCCTAGGGTGACTCTGTCATGATCGAGGGGCCTCCAGGGCCACAGGGTGCCAAGGGGAACATGGTGAGTGAGCCTGGTCCATGAAGAAACTGGGGTTTGCAGGGGGGATCCTGTGAGGCTGGGCCTTTGGCTCTGAAAACACAAGTCCCCAAAGAATGAGGGGAACCCAAACCCCTGGCCCTGACTTCTAACCCCTGCCCCAGGGTGAACGAGGGCCTCGAGGCATAGATGGTGACCAAGGACCTCGAGGAGATGCAGGGATCCCTGGAGAGAAGGTAAGGGGAAGAGGGTAGGCAGGGTGCTCTGTGAGAGCGGGGTTTCTGTGGGTTATGGGGACTCTATAGGGGTCTTTGAGGGCAGAATAAGGGCTTTATGGGAGTTGTAGAGAGGAGCCTTTTGGGGCTGTCGCAGCTCTTTTTCATTTATTTATTTATTTATTTTTAGAAAATGTATACTTTATTTGGTATTAACAGGTTTGAACAAATTATTATTATTTTAAATTTCCATTCATTCCTTGGAGGCAAGGATTCTAAGGCTCCGTCTAACTTACTTTGGACATGTTGTGAGGAGAGACCGGTCCTTAGAGAGGGACATCATGCTTGGGAGGGTGGAGGGACAGCGCAGGAGAGGAAGGCCTTCTATGAGGTGGATTGATTCAGTGACTGGGGTAATTGGGATGGGAGTGTCAGAGACGGTGTGATTGGCACAGGACAGAGCGGAGTTTAGGGCCGTTGTACATAGGGTCGCTATGAGTCGCAGGCGACTCGACGGCACATAACAACAACAACAACAACAACAACATTGTTACACATTTTCCTCCCTGCCCCCTCGCCCCCAGTTTGCCTTTTTCTTTGGAAAAAAGTTCTTTCATTGTTATACAGTGTGTGTCCCTCGATCCTGTCTCTCCCTCCACCACCACCCACCTCACCCCCACCCCTGCCGCCAACAACTTTACTACCCAACTCTTATTCTGGACTCTTTTCATGCCAATAATACCTAATCACATGTTCTTTTTATACAGTTCTCTTCCTAGTCTGTTTCAATGCCAAGTACATTATTTATCCCCTCTTTTCTTAGCTTTCTCCCAAACCCCATATCAGTCCTATTCTATAACAGTGGCATTACACAATATTTGTTTTTTTGTGACTGAGATATTTCACTCAGCATAATGTCCTCCATGGTCCCCCATTTTGTATAATATTTCATGAGTTCTTTGTTTTTTAGTGCTGCATAATATTCCATTGTGTGACTATACCAGAGCTTTTCTATCCATTCATTTGTTGATGGGCATTTGGGCTGTTTCCAACTCTTTGCTAGTGTGAACAACACAACAATAAACATGGTGTGCATATATCTGCTTGAGTGGCAGTTCTGATTTCTTTAGGGTATATTCCCAGTAGTAGACTTGCTGGGTCAAATGGTATTTTTATTTGCAACTTTTTGAGAAAGCGCCATACTGCCTTCCATAGTGGTTGCACCATTTTACACTCCCACCAACAGTGAATAAGAGTTCCAGTCTCTCCACAACCTCGCCAACATTTGTTGCTTGCTGCTCCATTAAATTTTGCTATTTTTACTGGGGTGAGATGATATCTCATAGGTATTTTGATTTGCACTCTCTTAGAACTAGGGATTTTGAACATTTTTCATGTGTTTGTTTGCCATCTGAATGTCTTCTTTGGTGAAGTGTCTGTTTATATCCTGTGCTCATTTTGCAATTGGGTTGTTTACCTTTATCTTTTTGTGGTTGCCACAGCTCTTGAAGTGCTGAGGGTGGGAAAGAATGCTTGAGAGTTTGATGGGTACCCAAGAGGGGAGCTCTGTGGCCTGTGGGACTTTATGAGGGGCCCTGTGGGAACAGCAAAGGAAGTCCTAAGTGGGGTTATGGGACCAGTAGTATGGAGATGAGGTGCAGTCAGGGAATCCTGGGTGATAAGTGAGCCACTCCCTGGGCTGATGCCCCAGCCCCTTCCCGCACTGACATGGGGCTGGGGGCAGTCTTGGAGTGACACTGGACTCCCCTTTGCCAGTTGGCAGGTTCCGGCTGTATTCCCAGCCTCCATCCAGCCTGATCTAGTCCTGACTTTGTTCCTTTCCTGGTCTCTCCACAGGGCGTCAAGGGGGAGCCTGGTGACAAGGGCTCGGCGGGGTCCCTGGGAGCACGTGGACTCACGGGACCCAAGGTGAGCCCTCACCCCTGGCACAGGTCTAGAGCCACACGAAACTTGCCTCATGGGTGTCGTCTGAGTGCTGAGGGTTTCCAGCCTCTCTCTCTGTTATCCACATGTGTGTTCATACATGACCTGTGACCCAGCCAGAGCCACCCATGGCTGTGTGTGTGCCACGTACAGTCCAGCACACAGGAACACTCACGCCGAGGGGCTGTCTGATCCCCTTTTGACCTGTGTTTCCCACAGGGTGAGCCTGGTGCTGCGGGGATCCCTGGTGACCCGGTAAGATACCTCTCCTCCCACAGCAACCCCTCTATCCTGACAGAGCCCAGCCCTGGTGACTGACTGCCCGTGTGCCAGTCTTTGACCTTATAGTGTCCACTGTCCTCATGGTGGCCTCATGTTGCCCAGCAGCCCCTCCCTCCACTGCCTACAATGGTGGTGATCCCCTACCCACGTTGATGCTTTTCCCTGTGGAAGGTTCTGGACTTCCATATGGCTCCTGTCCCCATGGTATTCCTTGCCCACTGAATTCAAGGTGGCTCTCTTTGATCCCTCATTGATCTTCCTTGGCCTCACATTGACCCCTTCTCCCCACAGGGACCCCCAGGGAAGGATGGAGTCCCTGGTGTCCGAGGAGACAAAGGAGATGTCGGCTTTATGGGACCCCGGGGCTTCAAAGTGAGAGAAGTGGGATTTTTGGTAGTTGTTGGGAGCTAGGGGGGCGGCTAATGCTGGAAGGTGCCTTATCTGGAGTTAGAGATAAGTTGGGGATCTGGGGTCAGATGTTGGTGTATCTGTGGTTGAATGTGGGTCTTGGGTCAGAGGTTAGAGGGTCTGGGGCCAGTTTGGAGATGTGGGTTCATTCAGGGTCATGGGGTCATAGGATGAGTTATCTGGAAGCTGGTTATTTACCTGCTGTTCTCTCCCAGGGCGAACGAGGAATGAAAGGGGCCTGTGGCCTTGATGGAGAGAAGGGTGACAAGGTACAACAGAGGTAACAGGGGTATGTGGAGGGCCACGGGACCTGTCACTTGTAGGCTGACCCTTCACCTGACACCTGCAGGGAGAAGCTGGATCCCCAGGCCGCCCCGGGCTAGCAGGACGCAAAGGAGAAATAGTGAGTGTGGCCACACCCAGAGTGAGGGAGGTGCACGTGGGCTCGAGCCCACCTCATGTCTCTTCTTCTTCAGGGAGAGCCAGGAGTACCCGGCCTTTTGGGGGCCCCCGGAAAGGAGGGCCTGATTGGCCCCAAGGTATGGGATCTCAGGACAGTGGCTGTAATGGGAGGTCAGGGTGGGCTTGAGGAGGTCACAGGGGGGTCATGAGCTTGAGAAGGTTTTTTTGGGGTTGAGGCAATGGGAGGTGGAGTGTTGATGTTTCAGGGTGTGCTGAGGTCATAGCAGTGGAGAGCATGAAGATTTAGGATTATAGGATAGAATGCAGGGTCTTGGGGTCCTGTGAATGGACTGGGGCTCAGTATGAGTGTGAGTTGGCATGGGGGAGATTTAGGGGTCCGGGCAGTGAAGTGATGAGGTCAAGGTGATGAGGAAGTTGTGGGTTGTGAGGGGCTGAGCTGAGGGAAGTCAGGGCACAGGGTCTCACATGTCTTCTACCCCTAGGGTGACCGAGGCTTTGATGGACAATCAGGACCCAAGGGTGACCAGGGAGAAAAAGGAGATCGGGTGAGTTACCTGCGAGGTCAGAATGACTGACAGGATTATGCTTCCATTAAGAGTGTCTATTTCTGGATGCTCTCATCACTTACTGTGTCTGTCTCTCCCCAGGGACCCCCAGGAATTGGGGGCTTCCCAGGCCCTAGAGGCAATGATGGCTCTAGTGGGCCACCCGGACCACCTGGCAGTGTTGGTCCCAAAGGCCCCGAAGGACTTCAAGGCCAGAAGGTGAGAGGCCCCAACTCTGACCTTTGACCTCTGAACCCTTGCAACCTGTTGACTCTTGACTATAACTTATCCCTCTGTTTCCCTGACCCACCCAGATCCCCCACTTTCTGACTCTGACACCCAATGCTTTTGACTCTGCTCACTTGTGTCTAACAGGGTGAACGGGGACCCCCTGGAGAGAGTGTGGTGGGGGCCCCTGGAGCCCCTGGGATGCCTGGTGAGAGAGGGGAGCAGGTGAGTGGGGAATCTGTGGCTTGAGATCAGGGATTGTTGTGACCTCTGATATCTCTGAGATCAGAGGCCACAGCCTGATCCCATCTGCCACCTACAGGGGCGACCAGGGCCCATTGGTCCCCGTGGTGAAAAAGGAGAAGCTGCGTTGACCGTGAGTGAGGGCTGAGGTCTGACCCCTGGGCGGCTCTCCCTGCCCCATGGACCCCGTGGCCGCCCTGTGATTCCTTGAGTTCTTCATGTTCTGTGCGGTCTTGTTCCCCCAGGAGGATGACATTCGGGCCTTTGTACGTCAGGAGATGAGTCAGCATTGTGGTGAGTGCTGACAAACCCAGAGTCCTCGGGACCCATCCCCATCCCACCCCACACTCTTAGACCAGGGCGGGCAGGGTCCCCAGAACTTGCAGGTGGCAAGCAGCCAGGGAGCTGGGTGGAGCAGAATGGATGTTCAGAACACATTTGCCAAAGGGCAGACGTGCTGACCTTTCCTCACCCAGACACACAGGCAGATTTGGGTGGACACACAGGGCACTTACTGGTGCCTGCAGCTGTGGGTGGACACCCAGGGAGAACGGGCATGACAGACTCATTGGTGACACTTGTGCTGCTGGAGGGGGACAATGAACACACAGATAGAGCCCACAGACAGATGACTTGCAAGAAGACACATGTCAAAAAGCTGCACTGCAATCCCAGAGGTGCATGGTTCTAATCCACCAAATGCTCTGCTGAAGAAGGAGGGACAATTGCTTCCTGTACCAGTCAAATCCAATTTGACAGTACACACACAAACAATAATAAAATAAAAATTAAAAAAGAAAAGAAGACACATGTCCTGATAGACGGCCACATCTGACAGATAGCAAGGTGGATGCATGCACAGCTGGGGGCTCCTCGTTCTTGGATGCTCACTGTGGTGGGGGGAGGGCGGGATAGGGGAGCAGACCTGGTCCGTCGGGGCCTGACATGGAGACAGGGGTTGTGATGGTCCCGAGGGGCGTTAGTCAACGTCCTCTCTTCCCCTCTCTCTCCCTGTAACCACTTCTGCTCGCTCTGACTCTTGCCTTTTGTTGTTGGCCTGTTTCCACCTTTTCTCTGTTCTTTACGCTTCTTTTTTTCCCCCTCTCACTTTCTTTTCTTCTCTTTTCTCTCTCCTATTCTGCTGTCTGTATCTCTTTCTACTGCATTGCTCTGCTTTTCTCCACCTTCCCTCTCTACCTCTTAACCTGCCATTGTCTGTCTCGTCCCTCTCTGCCCCCTCCAGCTTGCCAAGCCCAGTTCAGTGCATCTGGATCACGTGAGTACATCTCCAGGTCTCCTCATTCGGCCCCACCCTGCCCTGGGTGCTGTCAGCCGAGGGCACGGCTAGCTGGTCTCCATGCTGACCCCAGGACCTGTCCTCCTTGTCTTTGCTCCAGGACCCCTCCCTAGTTATGCTGCAGACACTGCCGGCCCTCAGGCCCACCATGTACCCGTGCTCCAAGTCTCTCATGCAGAGGAGGAAGGTGAGGACGGCTGGGTCTATAGTGCGTGTGCAGGTGGGGCACTGACAGACTCAAATGTGGGCACGAGTGTGGAGTGTGCCGGCAGGGCACACGTCACATACATAGGTCCGCAAGGAGGGCACTCTTGAGCACATGTGGGGAGATGGGTACGTCTTAAGGGCCAGGGCTGGGCAGCACCCACTTGGGCCAGCAGCAGCCCTAATCATTGCACACCTCACCCTGCGTACAGGCCGGCTGCCCCCCGAGGATGATGAGTTTTCAGAATACTCTGAGTATTCTGTGGAGGAATATGAGGACCTTGAGGTGCCCTGGGAAGGTGATGGTGAGGATGGGGGTGCTGAATCCAGGGGGGGTTTGAGCAGGAGCAGATTCCCATCTCTGCTGACCTCTCACTGACCCATTATACTTCACTCCTGCTGATCTCTGACCCCACTAGCCCTAGATCCTTGCTCGTTACCACTGGATGAGGGCTCCTGTACTGCCTACACCCTGCGCTGGTATCACCGGGCCGTGGCTGGCGGCATAGGGGCCTGCCGTCCCTTCGTCTATGGCGGTTGCAAAGGCAATGCCAACCGTTTTGGGACCCGAGAGGCTTGTGAGCACCGCTGCCCACCCCGTGTGGTCCAGAACCTGGGAACAGGTATGACCCTGCCTGCAACCCCACTACCTCCACTAGAACAGCTCCTGGGGTGAATCCCCCCACATCAGGGCCCTGGGTGAGACCCTGGACCTCTTCATATGGGGGTCTAGGACAGAATCACAGGCCAGAGAAGTGAAGAAAGGAAGCCAGCTGTGGGGTCCCCTGCATGACCACTCCATGCCCTCCCCTGTAAGGACCTGACTCTGGAAGCCCCACTCCCTCTGTGGCCTCAGCTCTCTCCCCCCTCAGATGCCTTTGTTCGTGTGTTTCTGGGGTGCACACTCTGGGTGAGAAGGTCAGATGACTGAAGACTGCTCCTACCCACCCCACCCAGGTGCTACCCAGAGCTGAGGCCCAGGAAACGAGCCGAAGTTCAGTGTCCCCTGGAGGAGTCTTGGTCCCTGCTGGACCCTGCGGTCCCTCCCCCTTGGTGCTAGAGGCCTGTGTGCACGTGAGCGTGCGCGTGCGTGTCCGTTATTTCAGTGACTCGGTCCCCTGGGTCTGGCATTGCCCCCTGTGGACAAATCCTCATTGTGGCTTCTGTCTTGTTCGCAGCTGACTCACTTGGGGGGGTGCTGTGGGCAGCTAGCGGATGTGACTGGTGTCTGACTGCCCTTTGACCCAAGCCTGTGATGACATGGTGCTAATTCTAGGGGGGCATTAAAGCTGCTGTTTTCAAAGACTCCCATTGTGTCTCTTTGGGGGAAATATTTGGGGGGAGAATAGGGCTTCCTAGTGGGGGGTCAGTGCTGTCCTTCATGGGTGCAGAGTACCCCTGCCCAGCCATGATGATCAATACCTGTGACCCTCAGTCCTCAACTTGTCTCTCCAGAAAGGAATAATTAGGGTAAGGGCTGAAGATGAGTCCTGGCTGCTCCCAGAAGGGATGAGTCACAAGTGGGGGGCTGCCTGATGCCAGGAAACATGTCCCAGTCTCCAAACTGGGGGGCAGAGGGAGATAAATGGGCCCTGAGGTGGGGCAGAGGGTCAGACCTCAGGACAGCGCTGCCTGTTCTCAGTCCCAGACCCCATCTTACCCTCACGGAGGCTGATCCAGGTACACCTCGTGTCCGGTTGAGATGCAACAAGTGTTGCGGGTACAGCAGACTTGGGGTTGGGTTAGGGGAGGTCTCTCAACCTGGTGGGTGGTGGTCTGGGACCTCTGACCCCCATCTCTGAATTGAATGTACTAGAAGCTCTCTTAGTCAAAACCTCATCTCTCTTTGTCCTTCTGTGTTCCTACCCGTTTCTTTGAATCTTCTTATTTCCATCATCCTACATGTCTCTGAGACGATGTCTGCTTGTCTTTCTCCTCCAGAACCCTCTATTTCCCTCTGTCTTGAATCCATTCATCTCTTCTCACCCACCCCTGCCCGAGTCTAGCTCTCTATTTTTATCTTGGTCACTTTCTGTATTTCTGTCTCTCTCTGTCTTTCTCTCTGGATCCCTTCTCTGTCTTGATTTTCCCCATCTCACTCTGTCCCTGACTCTTGTCACTTCTTTCTATCTGTCTTTGTCCCCAGCCTGGGCTCTCTGATCTCTTGATCCTTCCCTCTAATTCCCCTCCTCCCTCTCCTCCCATCTATTCTCACCACCAGTCTGCCTGTGGCTCAGGGCTGACTGGAGGAGCCCTTCTCTGAGCCTGTTTTCTCCTCACAGCCCGACGCCACGATGACCAGGTGGGCTCTACTGGTATTGATGGTGCTGATGTTGGATGGGGTCTTCAACATCCCAGCCACCCCCATCCCAGCCTTCCAGCTCTCCCCTCACAATTTCTCCCAGGCCACTCCAAACCCTGTGATCTCAGAGAGGCCCCTGACCACCACCACAGGAACCTCAGCTACCCAGGGCCACGCCAGCTCTGGTCCCCGCCTTGGACCACGCATCACCCTCTCGCTGGATGTCCCCCTGGGCCTCCTGAAGATTCTGCTGGAGCAAGCTCGGATCAGGGGTGCCCGGGAACAGGCTGCTGCCAATGCCCTCATCCTGGCTCGTGTTGGCCGCCGCTGAGCCCGAGGGAGGACGTCCTAGGGGCCAGATGATGAGGCTACACATGGTTGGGAAGAATTGGAGAATAATGGGGGAGATGGATGGCACTACATCTGGGCATCACGCATCTGTCCATGGCCATGTGGGATCACAGCTAGGTGGTCTCTGGGTGCCTCATAGTTACAGGGTGATGGGTTGGCAGTCCAGCTGTCACACTTGGGGTCACTGCTGAGTGGAATCTTGTCATGTCTGGGTGCCTCGTGGCCACACAGCACCCAGACACTGTCATGTGTGGCCACCACTGTACCACTTTCAGGAATCCCATCCCAGGGAGACATACTGGATCTGAGGGCCACCTCATGCAGACACAGCCTGTCCTATCTGCTTGGAAGCCAGACTCAGTCCATCTAAGCCTGTGGAATGGAGCCCCAGCACGCAGGGCACCCCAGGGATGTCCTGGGGCGGGTCACAGGTTTCCTGCTCCATGAGACAGCACCTGCCCAGGAAGATGGAACCACCTCTAGACCATCTCCCAGGATGGTCATGTTGGAAATCTGTGGCTGTGGCAGTCTTCCATCGTGAGGTTTATGTGTAGGAGTGACCGAACCTTTGTATGCTGCCTCTGTTACAAGTCTGTATCTGACAGCTGTGAGTGTGTGCGAGGGAGGCCAGTGGCTTGTCTCCCAACTCGCACAAAGTCTCCAGGGCACGCAGCCAAACACAAGCCTCCCACAGCCCTAATATACATTCTCAGTCTTAAACATATGGACTCAGCCCTCATGCCCAGCCATCAACCTTGGATACGTGGACCCGGAGAAGAAGGGGGCCAGGACACCAGGCTCTAGCGCATCTCCATCCCGTCCACACTGCGATGTCTTGGCCAAAGGCACTTTCTTAGTCAAGCCAGTTTTCTTACCTGGAGAGCAAGGTGAGGCCGCTAAGCTTCTGGTGAACACTAGGTGATAAAACGTGTCTGAAAGTTCGGATGTGCAGGAAGTGTTCAATAAACACAAAGTGGCTGAAGGGTGGCATGAATGAAAATCACAGTCACGTGCGCCAGTGACACATGAGGGCTGACTCATAGCCCGCCCCACTGGCCCTCTGCCTCCCTCTCGCCCCTGTTTCACCGATTCTAGTTTCTTGGTTGAAGAGGAGTGGATTTGCACACCCTCCAACTCTATTGCTGGTGGGTGTAGACCACCGCCACTGGAGGTGGGGGATAGGATTGAGTTTCTGTCCCGTGTGGACAGTCTTGCCTGGGCACGGGCAGGAGCTCCGGGCAGCGTACACAACACAGCCCCAGCTGGGCATGAGGGCGGACCCTGGGCTGAGTGGACAGCTCTGGCTGGAGGGAGGCTCTTGAGGAGGGAAGCAGGGCTGCCTGTGGTGGGGGCCCTGAAGTTGACCTCCCCGTTTGTAAAGAGGCTGTCGGAGCAGCCTTGGGGGGCGGGCCTAGGGCGGGGCTGGGAGAGGCGGGGCGTGGGACAGCCTGCGACTGTCTTCCCAGCAGCCAGCGGCCTGAGTTGCTCACTCCAGAGTCAGGGGGCAGCAGGCTGTGACCAGCTTGTTTGCGGGATGGACAGAGGCATGGAAGAAGGCAGCTCCTCGTCGGACCCGGAGCCGGGGAGCAGCGGGCGGGGTAGGCGCCCAGAGGTGTAGGGAGGGTGAGGGGATTGGGGAAACACCTGGGCCAAGTGAGGGTGGTGTTGACGGGACAAAAGGACATGGGGGATCTCTCTGGATATAGGGGTGCTCTGAGGGGACATCAAATGTCAGTGGCAGGGAGTGGGGGGAAACACTTGCTTTGCAGGAGAAAGGGGGCTGGGCTAAGGGGAGCTATAAATAGCGTCTTCCTCCAGCCCAGGGGAAGGGAGGCCAACTGAAGCTGCCTCCGGCCCTCCCACTCTGCCCTTTGCTGGTTTCCAGGGGGTCACTTCTGTCCAGGTCCCTTGCAGGGGTCACACCAATTTAGGGAGGTTCAGAGACTCACTTGGAAAGTTTTTGATGGGACTTTTGCCCCTAAACCAGTATTTCTAGGGTGCCTGTTGTTTGCCCTGAACTGCTCTAAGCACCTACTGTGTGCTCTGTCCTGGTCATGGGCCTCTCTGAGCACATGCTCTGTGCTCACACCTAAGCCACTTTGGATATTGCATGTACTGGTTGATCCCCTGCTGGTCTGAGTCCCCACTGTGTGCCCTGTGCCAGGCTGGAAGCAGGAGGTACAGGCCAGGGTCCACCAGGCTGCTTGATCACATGGCTTTATGCCCCCAAGTTATAAACAACACCTCCTCGTGACCTTTAGGCCTCAGTAGATGCCAAGAGTGATCTTTGGCTGGAAATGTCCAGTCAAGGCTGGAACTCCTGGAACCTCCCAGTGACGGCAGAGGAGAGGGAAGGGGGACTCAAGAGGGAGGGAGGCAGCGGAGGATGGTCTGCCTGCCTCTGTGCAACGTATCTGGGTGCAGCGCTTGTTTGTGTATGTGCTTTTTTATGTGCGCACGTGTGTCTGCATGCACCTGCGTGCGTGGTGCACCAGCATGTGGATTGGTGAACCATGCATTGAGATCTGGGTCTGGAAGCTCCAGAGGGTGACTTGGCAACTCTGTCGGGACTCCATTCAGGGGCTGAGAGAAGTCTGAGCTTTGAGAACTGAGGATTGACTCTTCCAGCCACCCTACCATCCCACAGTCTGAGAAGAAGCCCAGTGGTCAGTGCAGAAAGTACCATGGGAGATTCCAGCTGGGGTCAGGATGGGCACAGTCTTAGGAGAAGAGGCTGAGCAGGACGTGTCCACACATGAGTGCATGCTGACACCTGAGCAAACTCACCACCACAGCAGGATAGCTGGCTTGCTTTGGGATGCTACTGAGGAGGTGGAAGCTAGGAGAGCCAGTTATTCTTTGGCCTTCTGCTGATGCTGAAGGAACAAGAAGCATTTCTCTGGAGAGAAGTATAGAGCTGGGAAACGTGGTGTTAGTGGGAGGTGTGGGAGGGGAAGTTTTGAAGAGCTGGCAGCTGAGTTGAACCCATCCCACACTGTAGACTGACTCAGTGACCCTGAGCTTCTCTTCTGATTCTCGGCTCCCTATCCCAAAAATGGGGCCATAGGAGGGACTGTGGACAGCATCTTCAAGGGTGGATGCAGACTCTGGCCTTGGAGAGGAGCCCTAAGCATCTCTTTGCCTTTGATTCATTGTCTCTTGGAAGGGTGTGTCAGATCAGCCCAGAGTCAGGAAACCAGACTCAGACTCAGGTCCCCAGATGGTCCCCAGAGATGGCCATGGCCTTCTGCCCTATCTTGGCTGTCTCGTACCTTCGGCACTTTGACTAAATTCCATAAGGATTGGATGGCTTCAGCTGGTGTTGGAGGTATGTGGGTGTTAGAGGAAAGAGTCTTCATTATAATTTCTGTATTGCATGTTGGACAGGGTGTGGACTTTATGAGGTCTTTGAGTCCTTCTTGTCCCCAGAATAGCCTTGGCAGTGGCCAGGAGGCAGGAAGATATGACTGTGTTAGGAGTGGAATGAGTGGCCTTGGGGAAGTAGAGAGTCGAGGCTGGTCACAAAGGGCACCCTGCTCACCAAGGGCCAGCATGGGTATACTCAAAGCTCCTGGGCATGAGTTGGGGTGGTGGACCCTGCAGAAGGAGAGCAAGGAAGGAAGATGTGGTTGGCCCTGCCTAGTGTGTACCAGCTACAACTAATTGTAGGGAGCATCTAGTCCAGGTAGGCTTCCAGCAGGTGGACCTGCAGAACTTTCGTTTCTTTTTTTTTATTATTATTTATTTTTGTGTGCGTGTACCGCCAAATCAGATCTGACTGGTACAGGAGGAGATTGCCCCTCCTTCCCCGGCAGAGCATCTGGTGGATTCGAACCGTGCACCTCTGGGACTGTAGTTGCAGCTTCTTGCCACTAGGCCACCTGAGCTCCCCTAGAACTTTTGTTTCTTGTGACATAGGCGAAGCATCTATTCCAGGGTTGTCTTCAAGGCCAGTGTCAGGCTCTCAAGGGCTGGATCGATCATTACTTAGAAAGTCAGGGAAGACAAAGACACTGAACTTCCTGTACTTGGGATCAGCCCTATTCTGCTCTTGGCTCCTGGTCCCGGTTGGGTTTTACATTTGTGCAGAGAACTGGAGGACAAAGGGACCTTGCCTGGGAAGCAGAGAATAGCATCACTAGGGGGCAGTAAGATTCACTTCAGAGCAGTGTTAGTGGGGGCCAAAATGTGAGCTGAAGAGGGACACTGAGATAAGGTAGGAGCCTGCAGGGAATGAAGGGGGACCAATCATGAGAGAGTGAAGCAGAAATTGCTCCATTTCCAGATCCCTCCCTTAACCCACTCCTTCTCCTACTACATTATCATTATTAGAAGCAAGAGTGATACAAATGATGTAATAAACAACATTAATATAGAGTCCCTGTGTGCAGACAGTTAATGGGCTCAACAGCTAAAAGTTGGAGGTTCAAGTCCACCCAGAGGCACCTTCAAAGCCATTGAAGACCCTCTGGAGCCTTAGTTTTACTTTGACATACTCTTGCCATTAGTTGAGTTGACTCTACAACAACTGGTAACACTAGCATGCTTTTAAAAGTTATTTCTCAGAGACTGAGGTGTTTCATTTATGCCTGATCTTGAAAGCTCTGGGCGGGGGGCCTACTAGGTAAGGAGTTGTGCTGTGGTTCCACTAAAAGCAAGTGGTTCCAATCCACGGGAGAAAGGGGGATAGTCTTCTCCTGGGCACTTTACAGCCTCTGAAAACTGACTGGAGGGTCACTATGAGTCAGTTCTAACTGAGCGGCAATGACTTGATTGGACTTGACTTGTAAGATCAATGACCCGTGCATCCCATTTTGCTAATCAAAAGATTCAAGCTCATTTAAAAAATGTGAGCACTCATGATTAAGGATTTAATTGGTAAAAATGAAATCCTGGAAGAAGTAAGATACTGCTGGGACTTTGTGTGTACACAGAGTGTGATTACACGCTGTCCTTGTTTACTTGTACTTGCTCCAGTTGGCGGGAGTTTCAGCAGCAGCTCCTTAGCAGCCGAGGCAAAGAGGGGGAACCGTGAATTCTGAGATTCATCCTGTATCCCTAAGAGAAAGGTCGCGGGGCGCTTGGAGCAGACGACGAGGTCCTGGTACTAGTCTTCCCAAAGCAGCGACTTTTACTATTAGGATCCATCCCGACCAATCAATCAGACCTGCGGGTCACTGAGGCCCGCCCCACTGCACCAAACCCCTCCTTCCCGGGGGGGGGGTCCTTGGCGCGGAGTGTAGCGAGGAGGGGCGTGCCCGGGTGGGGGCGGAGCTTCGCATCCTGGGGCGGGGCTCCTGGGTGACGCATATGCAAATTAGCGCGGTCGGGTAGGGTGTACTGGCTTTGTTCATTCAGAGCGGAGCCTGCACAAACGGGGTCTTGCGAACACGAGGAGTTGGACGTACGCGACCCCAAGCCGGGCTCGAGACGAGCGACCTACTGGGTCCCTAACGGGCCCACAGACGAGCTGGGCATGCGCAGTCTGTGACCGGCCCTCTTCTGTTTGGGCGGAGCTTATTTCTAGGAGGCGGGGAAATGCAGGGAGCTGGGCATGCGTCCTCGTGCCTCGAGGAGGGGCGGGGCCCAAGGGGCGGGGCCTCGGTGGCCCGGCCGCTGGCTGGCATTCGCGCAGTCCAGCTCAGCCCGGCTCCGGGATGGCGTCTCCACGGGAGCTGACCCAGAACCCCCTGAAGAAGATCTGGATGCCGTACAGCAATGGTCGGCCCGCCCTGAACGCCTGCCAGCGCGGTGGTGAGGAGGGGTTCGCGGGGAGGGGAGGGAGGTGCCCAGGAGTGATCGGTAAGGATGGCCTGGAAGGAGGTCTCCCGTGGAGAGAGGGTGGAGACAGGTGAGCCAGCCTTAATGATCAAGGACCCGGGACAGGTATGGCAGTGCTGGAGGGCAGAGACAGCTGTGTCAGTATCTCGGCATGTCAGGGGCTAGCCTGATTGTCATCTCTGGGAGTGTGCCCACTCATACGTACCCTACCTTGTCCCCTCATCACTGCCAGCCAAGCAAGGACTCGGACCCATTGCGGTCATAGCCTACCCCTTTCCTCTCTCCAAGATAGAAATTAGCCAAGTCTGAGCTGTGTGACAATCAATCTCTTGGCCTCTCTGAGCCTGGACCTTTCAAAGGCCCCAGGGAAGGCGAGTCCTCTAGTGGGAGGAAGCATGCCTATTGGTCTCCTGCCACGGCCCTTGGGCTTAAAACCGAATTTGTGGAGGAATTTCAAGGTGGTACATTTGTTCTCAGGGATAGGGAGAGCAGGGACACTATGCCATGTGGGCCTGTCTTTGAGTGCATCTGAGTCTATGTCTGCTCCTGGGATCCTGTATAGATAGTAAAACTGAAGGATAAAACTTGGAGAAGACTTGTAGGGGGAGCTCTGGTGGCCTAGTGGCAAGAAGCTGCACTGCAATCCCAGAGGAACACGGTTCGAATCCACCAGATGCTCTGCCGGAGAAGGAGGCGCAATATCCTCCTGTACCAGTCAGATCTGATTTGACGGTACACGCACACAATAATAAAACAAAAACAAAAACAAAACTTGGAGAAGACTTGTGACATTACTAAGAGAGCTCACCTCTCATGGAGTCTTAGATATCTGTTTATACCCTTCCTTGACTTTGTCAGTTCTTAAATGAATTTGCAGCAGTTTTTAATGCCAGGAAAAAAAAGAGAAGCTTTATTCTTAGAAGAGTATCTGCAACATTGTAATGAACTTGTAAATTGGCAGGAACCTCAGAGACTATCTAGTTCAACTCACAGCACAATATGGAAATGGAACTTTGGAGACTGTGTGATGTGCCAGGGTCTCCCTGCGCTCCTGGCCTCTGCTTGGAGATGATAAGGGAGAGTCCTCCCCTAGGGGCGGTGACTTTGACTATGGTGTGAGTCCCAGGGGAGACTTTTAGGGCCTGTGGCCAGGGTCCATTGCTCTGATTCCTGAGACAGTCTGTTAGGGGGATGTGGTCCTGACTAGGAGGACCCTGCTGTTTCTGCGTAGAGAGGAGGAAGTAAGAACCTAGATGCTGAAGGCAGGAACATCATGATTACTCAGCTGTGTTACCTTCAACCACTCGCTGGCCCTCCAGACCTCTGGGTCCTCATCTGTGGTATGGAAGCTGTCATTGTCATTTCTCTATGTGGCTGCTATGAGCCTCAGTTAAGCAGCTGCTTGATAGATATTAGCGGGTCATTTCATCATCTCCATCACCCTCTCTTTACTTCTTGGCACTGCACTTAAGATTGAAGTTTTCCTGCTCTGGGAAGGGCACTGCTGCCCAATTGCAGGGAAGGATGCTGCTCGGCTATTGCAGGCCCCAAGGCCACAAAGGTCTCCCTACCTGGAGCATGGCTTGTATTTCTCCAGGCTCCAAATATGGCATTAAACATTAGTTATTCCCTGAGAAAATATTGGAAGGTTTTAAGATGTTAGAGTGGGTGGAACTGTGGTTACCTAGCACAGGTAACTTGATGCCATGTCTGACTGTGGCCTGTAGCCTCTGAAATCCCTTCACTATCCATACCTTCATGGGCCAAGTGATCGTATGTCTGGCATCCTTGATGTAGACAAAGACATTGAGACTTGGGGAGCCAGGGGATTTGCAGGAGCACTCGCTTGGGAGTTAGAGAGCTAGGCTCACACGCCAGCCCCACTCAACCTGCTCAGCCATTGTGGTCACTTTCCAACTTAACCTCTGGCCTAGTATCCTCTACGCCAAACAATATTTGCCTATCCCTGTGTGCCCAGATGACCTTTCTACACTAGACTCACTTTATGATATTTCTCCTAAGTAAGCCTCATGTCCTGCAAAATTATCTCCCAAATAGTACTGGCTCGGGAAGTTTCCCCCATTTTATTCATCAGTGATGTAAACTTCAATGTGAGCTTCTAACTGGAAAGATGCAGAGGCTGGATCTGTGGGCAGCACTGTGTCTGGAGTTCCTGAGACTGCTTGCCTTTGGCCATCTCAGCTCAAAATGTGAGGTGTCCAAGATTGGGGCTTTACATCCCTTTTCTGGTATTAAAGCCCTCTTCAGAGCTACGTTCAGCTGTTGTGTAATCTGTCACCTTCAAGAGTGATTTCTCTCGCGGTGTGGAAGAGACGTTCTTAGCTACAAGTTTTCTGAACGTTCTTGGCCTCTTACAGACATGTTCAGATGACTCCATTCTGACAGGGCTTGCCACTTCTCTCCCAGCCTTGTACCCTCATGCAGTTCATGGTCTAGATAGGGAGACAGGTAGATTGATAGTGACCAGGAGACAACAGTCCTGGCTGTAAATAGAGAATAATTTAGCCTGTAGAGAAGCCCCAGGAAGGCTTCCTGGAGGAGGATAAGGAACCCCAGAGACCGAGGATACAGACTACATGCCGTTTAGGACTCTAAGCTAGAGTCCTCAGAGTTCACAGCAAGGAGTGAATGAGCAGGGACCCACCCATGGAAAACCTCAGACTCCCAGCCATGTAGCAAAGATGGACTTGTGACTGGGTTCAAAGACCACAAGGACTGGAGAAGACCCTCAAGGGAGTGAGTTGACTTGATTATAGAGCTTTGTAGAGAGAAGACCTCAGGGCTGGGGAGTGGTGTCTGCTGATCAGTGAGTGTGCAGAATTGACTGTGAGGCTAGACCTTTGAGCCTCAGGCACTATGAGCTGTCAGTGGAGGAGTGCTCCAGGCTGACTGCCCATGGCTCCATTTGTACCTTTTCCTCCCCTTGATGAAATCTACCCACCTGAGGGACAGGACACTGTCACCTTCTCCGTTATTGCCCCTCAGCTCAGACCTGGAGGGGCTCTGGGGACAAGTGGGACAGAGGATGCACGGGAGCCCCAAGGAACACAAAGGGCGTTGTGTGTCTGGTGGCTTTTCTCAGCCCAGAGGTGGCAAGATTCTTACTGGGTGCAGGACCACAGAAGAAACAGCTTCCTGTCCCCTCTGTTGGGGTCCGTGATGCTGCGTTGTCTCCTGTGCACAGAACTCTTCCTTTCCCAGCACAAGGAGATGGGATCTGGCACAGTCCACGAACAGATTGTGGAAGCTACTCTGGGGCCTCATTGATGGCTCTTTCCATGGTGCCCCCATGAAGCAGGCTCTGTCCAGTGCCTCTTGGACCGAGTGCTTCTTGGCTCCTACAGTTTCTTTGGCCGTGAGCAGATTTACAGGAAGTGAAGCCAGTGTGGACACCTGGTTGCCATGTCCTCACGTTTCCTTCTGCACATGCTTTGTGTCAAAAGCAGTATTCTACTGCCTGGTTTGCTCAATGCCGGCTCCAGCAGGCTCTGAGCTGCAACCCAGCGGTGCTCTGTCCCCGCTCACTCAGTCCACGTGCTCAGCTTTCTCTCCTTGTGCGCTTCAGCTGCAATCTCTCCGCTGCTGGGATTTCCCCAGAGTTTTCCTCTGGTAAGCAGGGCTTGCTGTAAACATACTTGAACTTTGATTTTTCTAGTGGATCATTCCTCAGAAGCTTATCTCTAGGAACAGAGGGTAAAGAGGTCATTTATTGCCCTTGTTTTGCATGATCAGATTCACCTGACCTTCCCACCTTGACCTCTGTGTTTGGGGGGAGGGGCAGGGAAGGAGCACTTTGTCACATCTCCAAGGAGACAGAAGCCCAGCCTCTCAATCCTGAGGGTGTGGGTGTGCCCCTGAGGGAGCAGTGGGTACGGGTGGTCTTGTTAGACTGATGCACCTCACATCTGGTGCAGAGCGCCCTGGCCAGCAAGCTGGCAATTGTGCAAGTGTCACAGGCCCTGATTGTCCCCCATCCCTCTTAGAACATCAAGCCTTGCCCAACTTGTTTTTCTCACTTTGGCCAATATTGAAGTTTTAGCAGAGTTCCTCTTTCTTGCTCCCTGCCAGCCTGTGTTCTGTTCTGTGGGTCTCCTCCCCACTCCCCCAGGGCCTACAGATTGGGTCATCGCTGCCCCAGAGGCCATGCTTTGGGGACGATGTATCCCTGGCAGGGAAGCAGGGCCCTTTGCTTTGCCAGGGGGGGCCTGCCTGGGGACAGTGCTACTCCCATGCTGTAAGTCCCAAGGTCAGTCAGTGCTGAATTATAGCTGCCTCCCCAGGTCAGCGTGCTGCCAGGGCAGGGCAGAGGGCACAGCCTCTCTGAAGTGCGCAAGTTTCTACATCAAGATGGCTTTTAGATCTCACTGAAGGATTATCATCCCATTTTACAGATGAGAACACTGAGATCCAGAGTTGCTAGTAAGTGTCAAAGTCAAGGTGGGAACCCAGGCTTGTCTGATCCCTGACTCCTAGGCAGGGCCGCCCCTCAGGCCTCTGCTTGTCAGTGAGACAGAGAGAGAGGGCTGTGGCCTGGCTGATGGCCATTTATAAAACTAGCTGGGTGTGGAGGGCAACTGTCTGTCTGCCTGTCTACTGTGGCTTTACCCAACACAGGTTCTGAGTATCCCTGAGGCTTGAGGCAAGGCACACTGAAGGCTGGGTCACATGAACCTGGCATTTCTGCTATCTAGGGGGATTTGAGGGGCTGCGTCAGGCCCGTCCACTCCTCCAGCTTCAACAGCTTCTTGGATTGGCACAATGACCTGACGACCCATATGATGGTGGTGGGTAGTCTACCAGGGGACCACCTATGGGCATTGGCCTTGAGTTCTAACTCACCCCCTTGTGGCCTTCACCCTAGTGGGCTTCTCAGTGCCTCCCTCCCTCCTTCCCCACTCCTGCCCCTAATCCCTGGGCACCAACTCTGCCAGGCTAAGGACCAGGATTGAGGGTGAAGGTCCACCATGTGGACTTGGAGGTGCCTTGGAGATGGAAGTCATGAAAGAAGCAGCTTCTGAACTGTGTGGGCTTTGTAGGATGATGAGAATCTCACCACAGAGAGGAAAGCAGTTGCTGGTGAACAAATGTGTGTCAACAGCATGGGGTGTGTGTGAGAGATTAGGGTTTGGGTTCCTGGGTGACCTGGCTTTGGTCCTGTGTGTGCTGGGGAACCCCGGAGGTGTTTAGCCAGGGTGTGGCAGGTCCAGCTTTGTATCCGGTTGTGTATACCAGGATGAAATGGGCTGGTGACATCACACTTCCTGCCCACACAGATGGCTGGGTAGCATCTGCCAGAGTCCGAAGAGGCCTGAGGAAGGAGGACGTGCTGGTGCTGACTTGAACCCAGGGCCTGGGGAGCTGTCTCATAGGAGGAGGTTGGGAAGGCCCATCTGGAGCCCAGCCTATGCCCTGGGGCTCAGCAGCATGGCCCTGGCCCTCATGTAACATCGTCATATGCTCCTTTGCCTTTCAGTTTGCATGACCAACTGCCCTACACTCATTGTCATGGTGGGCCTGCCTGCCCGGGGCAAGACCTACATCTCCAAGAAGCTGACGCGCTACCTGAACTGGATTGGAGTGCCCACGCGTGGTGAGGCTCAGCCAGGCAGTCCAAGGGCCTGGTGGGGCTTTCTGAGGGAGGGGAAGGAGATGAGAAAAGGATGCAGTGTGGGTAGAGCCCAAGGCTGGGGAGGCGAGTGGGGGTCAGGAGTTGACCAGAGCTGTCATGACCATCAAAAGCTGAGCCTCTCTTTTCTCCCAGAATTTAACGTTGGCCAATATCGGCGGGACATGGTGAAGACATACACATCTTTTGAGTTTTTCCTCCCAGACAATGAAGAAGGTCTGAGAATCAGAAAGTAAGTTTGTGTGTGTATGTAAGAGTCAGGGGACCGGGCCTGTACAGAAGGCTAATGAGTTTCTGCCTTTTATGGAGGCCCCTGAAGCTTTGGAGCCCAGGTGCTGATGAGAGACCAAGTTACCCTGGAGCCCCAACTTCCTGCTCGGATGACTGTGTGGCGGGACTGACCCCTGACCTCTTGGGGAGTGGGTTGGGGGTGTAATGGGCCTGGGGGTGTGGGGAGCATGGTGGCTGCCCCTGACCTGCTGTCCCTGAGAGAGGAGGACAGAGTGTCAGGAAGCTGAGGGAAGCTTAGGCAAAAGTCCAGCCTGGCCAGCGAAGGTCAGGGGTCAACTTTGTGAAGCCCACCCCTGGAGAGTGATGACTAGTGGGGAGTGGGGTTACTCTGGCACCTTCTCACAGAATCAGAAGGGGAAGGCCAGGATCCTTCTCCCCTGCCTCGAGTTAAACCCTCTTTGTATATTTAGTTAAGTGCTGAGCTGCTATGGTTCGAGCAGAATGAGCAGAATGGTTCGAGCTGGTGAGCTACTCTGTGGGAGAGGATGTGACAGTCTGCTTTCCTGACTATTACACCCTTAGAACCCTGTGGGTTCTGCTTGGCCTACAGGGTCGCTATGAGCTAGAATCAGCTCGATGGCAGTGGGTCTGGATTTGGGTTGCATGGTGTGCTTGCCATGCAGTTCTTCGTGCATGTGGAGTATGCATGCCTTGGCTTGGCTTTCAAATGGCTTCAATGTGCTAGGGGAACAGTTCACGTTTCAGAGAGGGAACTTTGTGTCTGATAAACCCTGACTTAGACTTTCGTCAGAGGAGCAGATTACTGGCTTGGGAACTGTGTTCTTTTTTGGCAAGTGTCGGGTGAAGGGGATCAAGTAACTCCTTGTTAACCCATGGTGCACCAGGCCAGAGGCCACCAGGCTGCTGCCAAGTATGGACACTAGGCGTTACTTTTTATTTTTCTGTCTCGCCACCAGGGGGCACTAATACCTCACTGTGGGGCTGAGCTCCTTTGCCTGCTTTGGCTATTGGGCCAAGGAGCCTAGACCAATCAGGCTCTTTACCAAGAAGCGGAGATTTTCTTGTCCTGGTGGCTAAGTTGTAGGTTAAACTTCAGACCACACTAGCTGGTGATACTGAGCCAGACTAAAAGGAGGGGACTGAGAGTTGACATGTATGAAGTTCTGAGTGCTTGACACCTGCTATTGCCATCCCCTCCCTTATTTTATAAGGATCTCTGATGGGATAGTGTATTATGTGTTGTGCTGCTCACTGAAAGGTCAATGGTTCGAATCCACCAACTGCCCCTTAGAAAAGACGGGCAATCTCTGTACTTCAGTGAATGCTATATTTTATTAAAGAATCTGTATTGAGAGAGGGAAGGGAAGGGAAGGGAAGGGAGGGGAAGGGAGGGGGAAGGGGAAGAAAAAA
>NW_006399871.1:2193540-2224533 GCF_000299155.1 Elephantulus edwardii
GGAAGGGAAGGGAAGGGAAGGGAAGGGAAGGGAAGGGAAGGGAAGACAGACAATCTCTGCTTGTAAAGATACACAGCCTTGGAAACCCAGTGGGAAGTTGCTGTGAGTTGGGATCAACTCAGTTTTATAGGAGAGGAGACTGAGGTTCTGAAAGGCCAAGAGGAACTTTAGATTCAGTGAGTTACTTGATAGAGCCCTGACTTTTAATACAGGACCATCTGCCGTTTAAAACTCTTCTGGCCATCGCTGTAGTCTTAACTACAGGTCCAAACTTAACTGTATGTAGGTCCAAAGACACATCAAATGCAAATTATGAAACAGCCCCAGGTTGTAGGCACTGCCAGACTAACTTCATTCCCGTGGCCTGTGTGGTGGCTGGCAAGGTAACTAGTCTCAACTTCATTCCCGTGGCCTGTGTGGTGGCTGGCAAGGTATCTAGTCTCCCAGACACTGACAAGGTCACAAAGTGATGGGATTGTCTGGGTTGCTCAGGGTTTGAATTTGGACCTAGGCTTGTCTGAATCCAGATTGTTTATGGAAAGAGCAAGGAGCTGGTGATCTCAGACCTGCCAGCTTCTGCTCAGTCCACCCCTTGAAAGTCAAAATACAGAGATTCATTCAAATGGGGAAAGGTTAGTGCTCACAGAGTCTGTGGAGCTGGTCCAGGGCTGTCCAGCTGGTGTGGAAGACTCAGCAGTAGAAACGGAAAACCTGGCCCCTCCATGGGCATACCGTCTGAGTCTAGAAATCCTATCACTGGCGTCCAAAGCTGGAGGCTGGCCTTGGGGCTACTGGACCATTCTCATAAATTAGCCCCAAACTTCCCCTTAAATAACTGGCAAAATAAGAAGGTCACCATTTTTAAAAAGATGAGGGAATGAAGTACAATGTGAATGAAGGGTAGTGTGAAACACAATGTGTATGAACTTTGTAAGCAAGCCAACATAAACTTAAAAAAATAATAATAAAATGAGGAGAGAGAGCTGAGTGCATCTCATGGACGCCCCATTTCCATTGTTTCCATAATGTTGAGATCGGTCTGCTACTGCACACAGTGGAAGGTCTAGGAAAGATTTCCTGTGATCATATATGCACGTGCAAGGGCACATGTGTAATATACAATCAGACACACACATGCTGCGGATGAGTCCCATACCAGGCACACTTGTGCACCCCTATACCCACATGTGCTCACACGTCCCATTGGAACACATGGGTGCGTGCACACAGGCTCACACACTTCATCTGCATATGCATTTACACACGTAAGTGCACATCCGCACGTCTTGACACCTAGACACTTCCAGGCGTGCGATCACTCACATCCACAACTTAC
Source organism: Elephantulus edwardii (assembly GCF_000299155.1). NCBI lineage: Eukaryota > Metazoa > Chordata > Mammalia > Macroscelidea > Macroscelididae > Elephantulus > Elephantulus edwardii. Next base: position 2,194,877 of record NW_006399871.1, read on the forward strand.
ACACAAGGGCAAGTGTACCCCACTCGCATACCCCTCATGTACACGAAGGTGCTCATCCTCTAAGCACACAGAAACAATCGAGTACGCACATACACTTTGTATTGGGATGGCCAAGACTGCCTTCATGTGCAGGGATCTGATAGACTCACAGGATTCCCTGCTAGGATTCATCACAGCAAAAGGGAGCAAAATTAGCAAAGGGAAGAAGTGCATGGGCCTGAGAAGTCCAGAGAAAACCAGGCACAAGTGCATGTAAGTTCTCTCCCCAGGGAGTCACCCAGGACTTATCTCCTTCAGTGTGAAACTATGTATCTAAAGTGTTGTCTTGTGGGGTAGCCCATTTAGAGGATTGATACCCGCTATTTCTACGAGGGACTGCTCACGTGGCACTCTGCCTTGTGTGTACCCAGATCCCAGACTCAGCATAAGAAAATCAGCATAAACCACATCACACATACAGTCTGCACACATCGAGCCACTCCGTAACTTCGTGAGACTTAGATTTTGGTATAAGGATCTGTTTACTGTTTTAGCATCTGGACATCAGTTAAGAGAAAGGAGAGGGGAGATCCAGGACCCATCCCCTTTCTTGTCTAGGGTAGCATGTGACCTTGCTCTAGCAACCTCCCGCAGCCAGGGTTGGTGCCAGGCTGACCCTGTGTTTTCTCTCCTGAAGGCAGTGTGCCCTTGCAGCCCTCTGTGACGTCCGCCGGTTCCTTAGTGAGGAGGGGGGACATGTGGCGGTGAGTGTGACACCCCAGTAGCAATTGAAACTGATCCATGGGACCCACACAGGGCTGCCCCTTTGAATATGTAGCAGATAGAAGACAAGGCAGAGCATGTGTGCCCCCAGATGCCCTGGGCCCCAGTCTTTGGGCACAAGTCCAGCACAGCTGTTCATAAGCCAGGGGCTGGGGCTGGGCCAGAAATTTCCCTCTGGGCTTGTGGCTGCATTAGACCCCGCTGGACCTCCATCTCAATACCCACATTGTTGGTTACCGCAGAAGTCAGGAATATCGTGTTACCAAAGTCTTTGGCAAATGTGATTTCTCCTGGTGTGCGGAGGAACCTTGCCCAGAATTTACTGGCTCTTCCAGGAACCAGCTGACATCTGAGTAAGGGAATTCCACCTGCGTATCAACCCATCCAGGCTGCTGGAAGGGTGGGCAAGGCTGGGACAGAGGTATCTGTGGGCAGGGGCCATACCTCAACCCAATCCAGTCAAACACAGGAGCTGTTCTTTCCTTCTGCTTCCTCCTGATGGTTCCTCAAGCTTCAGTCTGGATCAGTCACCCTCTACATCTGTGGCAGACCTGTCACCCTGGCTCCTCCTTCGTGGATTGACTGTCCTTCTGATCCCAGTTCATCTTCTTCCTTGATTAACCGACTTGTTTTGGTGAAGTGCACCCTCTGAGCAGAGTGCATGGGGGATACTTTGTGTGATCTCTTGCGTGTCTGGAAATATCTCTGGTTTTGTCTCTGCATTTGATGGTTGAGGATAGAATTCTTGGTTGGAAGTATATCGTCCTCAGAATTTCCATGACTTTGCTGAGGTTTTCTGACATGAGTGTGTTTGCACAGAAGTCTGATGGCGTTCTGATTTGCTAATCCTCAAAAGCTTCCTTGAAGAGGAGAGGGGACATCGTCTCCTGTCTCTACGTCACAAGGGATTTTTAGGGTGTGCAGAGGGACCCTAAAGGAACATGTTTAGCCTTGAGTAGGTTCTTTTCACCAGGGAACCTTTGTCTTTCAGAACCTGGGAATTGTCATGTAGTATTCTTTTATATTCTTTTCCCCCGATAATTAATCCTCCATTCCACATTTCTAAGCTACTTTTTCTACAACTCCTGGTGATTGCAGGCTAAGCTTGATCCCTAATTTTATCCCCTTCCCCTATTTTCTACCTCTTTCAGCTTTTTTGGTGGTGGTTCTGATTCCTCAATATTATCTTGAAAGCATTTGGTTGAAAGGAAAAAAAAAAGAAAATTCAAATTCCATGATTGTGTTTTAAATTTCCAAAGGTTTGTTTCTTGTTCTCTGAGTTTTAGGACTTTTGTTTTATGGTTACGCATCCTGTCTCTGGATGTTAACTGTAAGTGCTTTTTTAATTTAATTTAATTTTTTTTTTAAACTGTAAGTGCTTTTTGGCCTCTTCTGTTCCGTTTCCTCCTCTGTCTCCTTTCCCCCTGGAGTGTCCTGGCTGTATGCCCTTTCTGCAAAGTGATGCTGTAAGAGCTGTCAGGCCAGTGCTGGTGGGTGGGTTTTAGTGTCCTGTAGATGCTAGGCAGGTCTGTCCTAGAGAGGGTGAAACCAGGCTGCTCCTTGGAGGCAAGGATTTTGAAGCTCTGTCTCACATACTTTGGGCATGTTGCCAGGAGAGACCAGTCCTTGGAGATGAACTTCATGCTTTGGGAGGGTTAGTACAGGAGAGGAAGACCTTGTGGAGGAGAGGAAGCCCTAGTGCAGGAGAGGAAGCCCTAGTGCAGGAGAGGAAGACTGTGGCAGTGGGGTCAGATGTGTCAGAGATGGTGAGATTGGCTCAGAAGTTCAGAGCTATTGTTCATAGGGGCGCTATGAATCATATTCGACTTGACGGCTCATGAAACACAACAACAGAAGCTTAGGCAGGTCAGTGCCTGGCTGGCTTCGGTGAGGAAGGGCCCTGGGCTCCTGCTGCTCTGTTGCTTGTCCAGCTGTTTCCTTTGCACCTTTGCCTCATTATTCATTGAGTGCATCCGTGCCTCCATCTTTTGCAGAAATGGGAGTGCGTGCGCGCTAGTTGGCTTTGCCCCCTCTGTGAGCTCTTACATTTTTACTGTCTCCACCTCTCTGAGTCAGTTAGCACATGACAGTCTTGCCAAATCCACTGGCATCTCCCATCTGCTTCCCTTTCCTTTTCTATTCTCCCCATCCTTATGGTTTTATATGGTCTCTGCCCCCATTTTATTGGAGAGATAGAGTAGAACTACGCATGGGTTCAGCTTGACATATTTAGCTGGAAGTCCTGGTGGTCAGACCTGACTTGAATGTTTTGTGCAGGGAAGTACTGAGTGTGCCCTTCTGTGCTGGGTGTGCTCCCCTGGAGCCCAGGACTCCCAGATCCTTTGGGGTGCCCTCCTCATTCACACACTCCGCTCTTGCAGGCATGATGGTAACTGTCCAGGCAGGTGGCCCAGGCAGCATCTAGTCTTGGCCAGACAGCCAATCCCCAGAGATGTCCTTGATGGTACTCTGAGAGCCAGAGACTGACCAAACCCTTTATTTGGTCCTAGGTTTTTGATGCAACAAATACCACTCGAGAACGGAGAGAAACCATCTTTAATTTTGGGGAACAGAATGGCTACAAGGTGAGGCCTCCCAGTACACCTGGTTCAGGTTGTAGATGTCCCTTCTCTGGGGTCCCTGGGGTTCCTTCTACAGGTTCCTGGTATGAGCAGGACATTTGATTGGCATGGTTCCTGTGTGCTTTGGGATGAAAAGAATTGCTCTTTTCCCTCTGCTTGCGTTTTTCTTTTTTGGAGGGAGGAGGTGAGGGGAGAGTCTTGAACTAGATGGCATCTGATTTTTAACTCCTCAACCAGGTGTCCCTAGAGTAAAGCCCTCCAGGGCTCTGGGCTATTGGTCTGGATGCCTCTCAGTGGAGTGGGAGCCCCAGGGATCCAGGTCCAGATTTCTAACTGTGTCTGTGGTTCTTTCTCTCCTGCTCATCCTGACACCACTGGGCGGACAGACCTTCTTTGTCGAGTCCATCTGTGTGGATCCTGAGGTGATAGCAGCCAATATCGTGGTGAGTGGAGTGCCTGATCTTGTTGGGGCTATAATCAAATGAAGTTGGCATGTGACACTGAAGTCTCTTTCTAGGTTGGTGCGAGGGACTTAGTTGCCTTAATTTAACTTTCTTGAGCCTGAGGTTGGGGAAGCACTATTACCTCAAAGTCTAGGCGAGTCTGGTTGTTCCTGAGGACCACTGGTGTTGAGGGTGGTCTTCCAGATGGGTGAAACCATCTCTGTGTCATCCCTGGGACAGGAGAGACAGGAGCTTTGGCTCTGTGGTAAGGGCCATAATTTTATTTTAAATTTTTTTTTTTTAGAAAAAGACGAGAGCATACCACACTTTCTTATCTCCCCACCCCTCCATTTATCAAGGCGTCTTACACCTGAGTTTGAGAAGGGGCTTCCAGGCTCCTTGTCTTTCCAGCCTCATATCATCCTGAATCCACTAAGATGAAGGGTTTTAACCTCAGGGGGCTCAGTCATATCCTCCTGACACTAATATGAAAACTTGGATCAGGAAGCCACTCGACTCTTCCGAACAGGACTGGCCCCATGGAGTTTTATTCCCTTGAGCTCCTGGGTTCCCACCCAGCTTCCAGATTAGCCCAGTTTTTGGCTCCTGGCTAATCGGCAGACCCCACGTAGTAGTTTAGCGCCCCCCCCCCTTGGCTTCCTGCCTAGCCCCAACCCCTCTCCTTCCCACCCTCTCTTGTTTCTGGCCTCCAAGCCTGATGTGTTCTTTTTCTGTGTCTGGCTCCGGCAGCAAGTGAAGCTGGGCAGCCCTGACTACGTTGACCATGACAGCGACGAGGCCACGGAGGATTTCATGAGACGCATTGAGTGCTACGAGAACTCGTACGAGTCACTGGATGAGAACCTGGACAGGTTAGTGAGAAGTGCACCGTGTCCTGCAGCCGTGATGGGCAGCTGACATGATGGGCAGCAGACGTGCTCGCTGTTGGCCGCCTCCTTAGGCTTCCCAGACACTCTGCTCTCTGTGGCATTTCTGGTTGAGTCAGAGCCCCTGCAGCTCTGAAAACCCGAAGTGAGGTTTGAACACCTGCCTTGATGCAGCAGGGAGGGGGGGCACCCCAAAGGGTGGAGCCTGTCTGGCCTTTTGTGTTGCTTTCCTTGGAGCAGAACTTGTGGGCCAGCAGTGACTTGCAGAACCCCTGCTGCCTCATCCGGAACTCTGTGAGTCAAGATTTTCTCTGGTTCCATCAGCAAACCCAGCCCCAGTCTCTACACAGATGGTCTTCCCACAGGCATTTGCAGACCTTGCATGATCTGCTGTAAAGGTGCAGCTTGCTTTGGGGAAAGGGTGCCCAGACCTTCCCTCTGAATAGCAGTGCTCGTTGTTTGCTGTAGCCATTTGCCCCTTTCTGGAATGGAGGACCAAGCAGGAGTGAGTGTGGGAGGCCCTTTAGCATCAGCAAGAGTGTTCTGCCAAGGGTCTGAGAGCTGGGATCCATAGTAAATATTTAAGGTAAATGAAGTATCTCAGTTGCAAATGCTCCACTCTTCAGTGTGACTCAGTCACTATGCAGATAAATGGCTGTGTCTCTCTTCCCCAAAACTCACCTATTTATAAAGACTGTCAGTTGAATTTGGCTTGCGGGCTAACATTTGCCAACTTCTGCTTTACAACAGAAATAGGGCAGCAGTTATTTGAATCATAAGATCGGCTCTTGGTACAATACTACATAGTGGTCCCAAATGGTAATTATACAGAAACACAGGGAAGTGTATGTTCTATAACATTAAGTGAAAAGGTTTGGAATGTAAACTTATGCCTGGGTCATTTGTAATTACATAAAAGTAAATAATGCTATCAAAAGTCTAACCAAAGTATAAAAATCTAATGACTACTCCCATATGGGGAAGCAGTTTTTTTTTAGAAGAATCTCAGTGCTTTCCCAGATCTGAAATTAAATGCTTTAGATATTGGGGAGGGGGAATAAACAATGCATTTGAGCCAAGGAAAATGGGGCGCTTACTGCCTGGTGCCCCCTACCCAGCGCAGAAATTCTCCAGCCTCTGTGATGTGACTGCATTAACCCAAACCCACGTTTGTTCCCTTCGAGTCGATTCCAAATCCTGGTGACCCCATGTGTTAAAGGAGTGGAGGGGAGTCATCGAAGTGGCTCTGGATGGATGTGTCAGTAAAAATTGCCCCTGCTTTCCTGGTAGGCGAAGACACAGTCTTAAACCAACATCTCATGGTCCAGATGAGAATGCAAATAACAATATCCCGAGGTCCTCAAGACTGAACCAGAGCAACCTGAGAAACCGTCTTTTTCCTTTCGCTGCCCCTATGCATGTCCAGAGCAGGAGGCAGTGGCTAACTGGGTTTATCTGCTGTTGCCACTAGCACCATCCTCCTGTGCTTCTTGTCTACCTGTTACCTCATGTAGGGTGTAGTAGTTGCTCAGCCCACATTGGGTTCTAGGGAGAGGGTCACAGGGGGACAGAAAGGTCAGAGGTCTGGACAACAGGCCAGGAAAGAGAGGGGTGAAGCATTTACCAGCCAAGTCATTTCTGGAGAAAACTGTCTCTTGGTTCAACTTACAGCCAGTACGTTGAGAGCTCAGAAGTAAGTGAGAAAAGGGGTCTGGGGAATGCACGAGCGATGATGCAGTCTGACTGGCCCACCCCCTGGCTGTTACCTTCTGGAAGCATGATCATGATGCATGGTGATGCTTGGGCACCTCTCACAGGGTCTGTCTGTGTGTCACGGTGTTGGGTTGCTCTTCCCTCACCTCTCCCTCCACCCCATCACTCACACACACTGACAGGCCTGTGTGCCATCCAGCCTAGTGATCCATGCTGGAGGCTCTGCTGATTGCTGTGGACGTACGTGGGCACAGAGCACCAGAGTTCCTGAGGCTGGACGGACATGCCCTCTGTGCGGCACTAGCCGCACGCACTCACAGGCCTCTCTCTCTGCCTTCTCTGTAAAGGGATCTGTCCTACATCAAGATCATGGACGTGGGGCAGAGCTATGTGGTGAACCGCGTGGCTGACCACATCCAGAGCCGCATCGTCTATTACCTCATGAACATCCATGTGACCCCTCGCTCCATCTACCTCTGCCGGCATGGGGAGAGCGAGCTCAACCTCAAGGGCAGGATTGGTGGAGACACTGGACTGTCCCCTCGGGGCAGAGAGGTCAGTGATGTGGTCCGGTAGGGGCTCTGGGTGGCTCTGTGTGTGTGTGTACATAATACCATGTGACTAGGTGGATAAACTTCATCCAGCTTAAAACATTCTGGATCACACAGGGAGGCCATCACCAAGCACCAGGCAAGTGCCTGAGCCTCTGGCCTCTGTGTGAACTGTTGCTGACTGAATCTTTCTCATTGGAAACAGTTGCAATCCCAAGAGTGACCCAAGTCCTCACAGGGAGATACTGAGACCTGAGTGGGTGGGTGCGCAGCCTAGGACACATGGTTCAGGGTGGGGATAGGATGTGATGAGCTGTGGTTGGAACGACTGTGCTCAGGGTGTGAGGAAAATGTCCAGGACAGCGTTTGTGAGTGTGTGGCTGCTGTGAAGAGGTTAGCTCATCTGTATCAGAGTGGAGAAAAATATGGGAAAAAACTCAAAATCCTAAGAAAGACCAACCTGCTGGTCTGATAAAGATGAGCGGAATCCCCAAAACTGTGGTCCTTAGTCCCTCTTGAAAGCTGCAATGACGGTAACCCACATGATTCTGCTTTCAGCCAAATGATAGACAGAACTCTAAGGGGATCAATAACAATAGAGAGGAACACTCAATCAACCACTCAAGATCCAAAGAACGTCATTTGCTCAGCGGTGAGGTTCAGAAGTCAAGAAGAGATAGAAAAGAAGGACCAATGGAAATGGGAAACATAGGGAGGGAGTGGGAAGAATGCAAGGACAATGTGAGGATTCTAATGAGTGTCCTCAAACATGGTGTATATGAATTGTTAAATGGAAAACCAATCTGCTCCTTAAACATTCACTCAAATCACAATAGAAAGTTAGCAAGGAAGAAGAAGAAGAAAAGAGAGAGAGAGGTTAGTTCCTGTCTCCTCATGAATGTGGAATACTTTGAGGGCAGCCCCGTACTCTTGAGTCTAAATTTGCTTGTTTGTTTGTTTTAGTTTGCCAAGAGTCTGGCCCAGTTCATCAGTGACCAGAACATCAAGGACTTAAAGGTCTGGACAAGCCAGATGAAGAGGACGATCCAGACGGCCGAAGCTCTCGGTGTGCCCTATGAGCAGTGGAAGGTCCTCAACGAGATAGACGCGGTAACCGTTTTCCCTCTCTTCGTTTCTTTTATATTTAACTCTTTCTGACGTAGCCTTAACTCTACTATTTTCCCAGTTAACTCATTTTCTTAGAACCATCTATTCTTTCCTTGTTATTTGGAGGAAGGGCCACCAGGATGCTCAGTGGTAAAAAGGATGGTGAAATATCATCTCACATCCTCTGGGCATGTGAAGGGGCCAGTCCTTAGAAAAGGACATCCTGCTGAGAAAGGGGGAGGGTCAGCGAAAAAGAGGAAGACCCTCAACAAAGATGGATCGACACAGTTACTCCAGCAGTGGGCTGGAGCCTAGCAGAGCTGGTGAGAACGGTGCGGGGTAGGACAAGGTTCAGAGCTGTGCTGTAGAGGGTCGCTGTGAGATGTATGTTGGCACCAGCAGCCAGAAAATCAAAAGACTAATTGCTTTGGGAAAATCTGCTGTCAGGGACCTCTCCAGAGTACTGAAAAGTAACATCTAGAGACTAAGGTGCACCTGATCCAGGCGATGGTCTTTGCAATTGCTGTGCATCAGAGAACTGGACATTGACTAAGGATGACAGAAGAAGATGCCTTTGAGTTGTGGTGCCGGAGAAGAGTATTGAACATACCGCCAAGAACTCAAATAGGTCTGTCTTGGAGAGGGAAACCAAGTTTCTCTTTGGAGGCGAGGATTTTGAAGCTCCTTCTCATATATTTGGGCACATGGCCAAGAGGGACTGATCCTTAGAGAAGGACATCATACTTGGAAGAGTGGAGAATGACACAGGAGAGGAAGATCTCAGATGAGATGGGTTGATACAGTAACTAGGGCAGTGAGGGTTGGTGTGTTGGAATCAGTGAGACTGGCTCAGGACAGGGCAGGCTGCAGAGCTTCTGTATATAGGGTTGCAGGCGACTCAATGGCACCTAACAACGAAATGAGTTGTATATAGTTGAATCAGTGGTACCTAACAACAGTATTAAATTCTTTTCTTAAATAATTTATTATTTTTTTTGTGTGTGTACTGTCAAATCTGATCTGACTGGAACAGGAGGAGATTGCCTCTCTCGCCTTCTCCAGCAGAGCGTCTGGTGGATTCAAACTGCATACCTCTGAACAGTATTGAATTCTTACATAAAATTTATGTCTGTCTTAATTATGACAGTATTTTTTGTTTGTTTTGCTTTGTTTTACTCTATTTATTGGCTATTTGATTATTTCTTTTTTAAAAATTTATTTCATTTCATTATTTTTTGTGTGTACCGTCAAATCAGATCTGACTGATACAGGAGGAGATTGTTCCTGGTGGATCTGAACCGTGTACTTCTGAGATTGCAGTGCAGCTTCTTGCCACTAGGCCACCAGAGCTCGCCTGATTATTTCTTAAAAGGGCTTTAGCTTATTTTTTTAAATTGAGCTGTCTGCTTTTACCTACTGATTTTTTTTTTAAATTTTATTTTATTATTTTGCATGTGTACCATCAAATCAGATCTGATTGGTACAGGAGGAGATTGCCCCTCCTTCTCCAGCAGAGCATCTGGTGGATTTGAACCGCATACCTCTGGGATTGCAGTGTGGCTTCTTGCCACTAGGTCACCAGAGTTCCCTTACTTACTGATTTTTAAGAATTCTCTATATGTTGCCCTTCAACGAATGGTAAACAAAATGCTATATACATTCAAGGAATTATGGAAAGACCATGTCATATACATACAATTTAGCTATAAAGCGAACTGAAATTTTTTGGTATCTGTGCTGCTGAAGTGAGTATGGACTAAAGTTTTTTGATACCTGCCACCAAATATATAAACATTAAAAGCAATAATTTTGAATTAATTTATTTATTTTTCATTTCAATGAACATCTACAGAGATTTTGGGATTCCATTCATTCATTTGTTGCACTTTTCTCCCGCCCACCCCACCTCCACACCCCCCCATTTGCTCCTCTCCTTGAAAAGCAAAAGAAAAACTCCTTTAAAAGCAATTTAAAAAGTATTCAGTCTAAGACAGAAAAGTCAAAAGTTCTTTTAATTATGGATGAGAAGGTTTAAAGGCAGGGAGTTTAGCTAAATGGAAGTTAAATAATAAGAAGAGAAATTAGGAGACTGTTAGTACAATGGGAGAATGTAACCAATGTCATTGATCATTATGTCTAGACTTTGTGGAATGAGAGTGGGTTTTGCTGTGTATCTTTTCACCAAAACGAAAATTAAATATTAAAAAGGCGATTCTTTTCATAGATGTTTATTTCTGAGCTCTAGTTAAATTAACACATTTTCTCTTTTTAATAAAATTACGAGTTATGCATCTTATTCAGCACATACAGAGAATTTCCCCCAATTCTAGTGACTTTTTTAACTGGTAATTTTCTACGTAGTACTTGACATTTTCTATCAATTAGTTGTACATCTAACTTGAGACCCTGGTTAATGTCATCTTTGAGGATTTGATTATCTACTAGTGAGCAGTTAAAGAGTGAATCACCTTAACAGAGTCAGGGAGCAAGCTGACTCAGGAAAGTTTTGATCTTCATAGAAGCCACTCAATTTCCAGTTCTTCCTTCTTCTAGGGAGTTGTTGTTGTTGTTGTGTGCCGTCGAGTCGTTTGCGACTCATAGCGACCCTATGTACAACAGCCCTAAACCCTGCTCTATCCTGTGCCAATCTCATTGCCTCTGACACACCCATCCTGATTACCCCAGTCACTGAATCAATCCAACTCACAGAGGGTCTTCCCCTCCTGCGCTGTCCCTCCACTCTGCCCAGCATGATGTCCCTCTCCAAAGACCTGTCTCTCCTTACAACATTTCCAAAGTATGTCAGGCAAAGCCCCAGAATCCTTGCCTCCAAGGAGCAGCCTGGTTTAACCCTCTCTAGGATGAATCTATTTGTTTTCTTGGCAGTCCATGGTACATTCAGTACTCTTCTTCAGCACCACAGCTCAAAGGCATCAATTCCCCTTCTATCCTCTCTAGTCATTGTCCAACTCTCTGCATAACAAGTGATTGCAAAAACCATGGCCTGTATCAGGTGCACCTTAGTCTCCAGAGAGACACCGTTGCTCTTGAGTACTTTAGAGAGGTCCCTAACCGCAGACTTTCCCATCACAATACGTTTTTTGGTTTCCTGGCTACTGGTGCCAAGAGTGTTGACCGTGGAGCCGAGAAAACTAAAGCTGTGAACAATCTCAATCTCTTCACCATCCATTCTGATGCTACCGATTGGTCCAGTGGCGAGAATCTTTGTCTTCTGGACATTGAGCCTCAGTCCATATTGAAGGCTGCAGTCCTTGACCCTCTGCAGTAAGTGCATGAGGTCCTCCTCAGTTTCAGCGAGCAGGGTTGTGTCATCTGCATAACGCAGATTGTTGATAGATCGTCCACTAATCCTAACGCCACGCTTCTCCTCATAGAGCCCAGCCTCTCGGATAATCTGCTCTGCATACAGGTTGAAAAGGTATGGAGACAGGACACATCCCTGGCGTACACCCTTCCCAATTTTGAACCATGCAGTGTTGCCCTGCTCTGTTCTGACTACTGCCTCTTGGTCCAAGTATAGGTTTCGCATTAGCATGATTAAATGTTCTGGGATCCCCATTCTTCTCAGAGTCAGCCACAGTTTGTTATGGATGACTCCTAGGGAGTAGGGAGGCTTTAAAATTCTGACTGAAAACCTGTGGTACCTGAACTTTTGACAAGACTGCTGAAAACCCTGTCAAGCTTCTGTCCACTCACTCCTTTTCTCTGCTCTACCTCTCAGCCTTTCAGCTTCTACCTTTGAATTGGCAAAACCTCCAAGGAAAAGGTGATGTCACAGATCCAGTTCACTCTTTGGGCTTCCTTTTGCTCCAAGAGCTTGACTCCTTATGTCACCTCTGTCTTTTATGACATCAGACAGATTCTAAAAAACATGCTGTCTGGCTTTTCTGGTCACTGTCATTGGAGAGTGGTTGGAAACAAGATATTCCACCATTGTCTAAAGCCGAAGTCTCTGAGATTTGTAGCTTAGAAAGAGCCCCCTGAACTGGTGTTCCATGATTGTACTGGGGTGAGGTGAGAGGATGAACTGAAGAAGGGAGATGAGTCAGGGGTGTTTAAAGTGACCTGGTGAAGCTGATGACGTCTGGAATGGAGGTGGTGGCAGTGTGTGGCAGAGAAGTGGGTCAGTTTGAGGAATGTTTGTTCATTTCTTCATTACGTATTTAGATGAGTCTGCTGTATGCCAGGAATGGTGTCAAGTACTGGGACCTGAGGTCATGGTGGGGATTGGCTGTGTGGTGAGAAGGAGGGGAGCATCCAGGCTGACTGGAATGGGATCTTGTTGGTGAGGAAAGTGAGGCATCCACGTGAGAGGAAGAACTCTAGCTCTTTTGTTCACCATATATTAAGTTGAAAGGAAGAAATTCCTAGGAGCTGTTCAAGAGTAGATGCCCAGGAGACAATCCTACCTCTGAGGAGAAATTGAGGCTTGGATATCCTCTCATAGACATGGTACTTGAGAAGGTAGGAACAAGAGGAAGGAAGGATGGGGCTCAGGACACAGCCCTTGAGGCCCCACCATTTAGAGGACTACAGAGAGGGGTGACTAATAAAGTGGAAGTGAAACCAAGTGAGTGGGAGTCTCAAGTCAAGGCAGGGTCCACAGGGTGAGAAGTGAGACCAAGCTCCAAACTGACCATTGGAGGGTCATGACAAGGTCACTGGGGTTCTTGACATGAGCCTGACGCGGCTGATGCCTGATTGTAGTGGATAAAGGAGTGAGTGGGAGCAGGAGGCTCAAGGTCTAGGAAGCCTGGGCTCTGTGCTCATATATACTTGGCCACATGCTAATGAGGAAAGATTGTGTAAGACCAGTAGGACACGGGGTGATGCCCTAAGAGGTGGCCGACACCCAGGGCATCAGGAAGTGAGACAGTTGCAGTGAGTATGGAGAACTGAGTCTGGTATTCTTTTCACCAGAACTTCATGGAGGCATCTCCCTTTGAACATGAAAAGAAGAAGTGGTTCCTTCCATGTGGAAGGTCACCAAGGTGGGCTGGAGACCAAGGGTCTGCTTATGTAACCTTGTGGGTCCCAAGGAGTTGTCCTCTAGCTCCCACCAGGTTGAATGCAACCGTAGAAGTGATGTTACTCATTCAGCTTGTGGTGGTTTTAGCTCTGTAGGTTTGAGGGAAACATCATGGAGCGGAGCAGGGAGTTGGGAGGACTGTAATGCTGGTTAGCAGTAGGCACAACAGTACACATCCTGCTGGAGGAGAGGAGTCCTTGGGCTCATAAAGTGGGAGGAGAGTAAGTAAGACAGCAGCCAATGGGGGTGACCAGACCCACGGAGGCTGACAGTGAGGCCATTAACAAAATAGACAGCTCTGGCTTTTTTTTTTTTTAATTAACTCTGGCCTCTTGACCACAAGGAGGTAGCTTTCTTTGTAAACAATTTCTCTTACAATTTCAACTTAAAAGCATGGGACATCTTTTCACTTATTGGTCTTTTTACTATCTCTCTGCAAGTTTTATAATTTTTATTGTCAAAACCCTTCACATCCTTGGTTAAATTTATTCCTGAGTATTTCATTCTCTTAGGTTTACTATTGTAAATGGAATAATTTCTCCTCCCCCTCTCGAGTTTTCTTGGTGAGCTATCATATCTTCAGAAATGAGGATAATCCTGCTTTTCGCTTCCTAATTCATGTCTTCTGTTTCATATTATTACGTTGACACCAAAGTGATCGGCAGGTTGGACCTCCTTGTTTTCTTCTTTTTAGTGAGCCTGCCTCTTGAGATTCCAACCTTTGGAACGATGATAATATTAAGCTGCTTTCCCCCTTATTTTGGAGTGTTTTTTTAACTCTTTTGTAGAAAAAAAATTCATTATGCACAAGAGTAAAGAGAATATTATAACGAGTCCTAGCTACCCAATACTGATTTCAGGAATGATTGACACATGACCAATATTTTTTCACTTATGCACTCTCTTCCCCAATCCCATCTCTATTGGGTTATTTTAATCTCAGACACAGTGTTTCATTTCAGTACATAATTCTAAAGTAAATTAAAGATCCTTTACATTAAAATAATAATAATAATAACAACAATAATAACAATAACAATAATAAGCCTTAAAAGTTGTTCTAAGAGAGACAATTACTGCATAACTACTGTTATAAAACAGGACTGACATGGGGTTGAAGAAAAACTAAGAAAAGAGAGGATAAATAATGAGTACCATATTAGATGAAGGAAAGAACTGTTTAAAAGGAATATGTGGTTAGGCATTATCTGTATGACAACAGTCCAGAATAAAGTGCATAGCAAAGTGAACTGGATGATGGGTGGAGCGGAAGAAGGAACTTATGCAACAATAAATGATTTTTTTAAAAAAAAGTGAACTGGGGGGGGGATAGGGAGGAGAATGTGCAATAATGAATGAATGAAAATTCAACTTTTCTGTAAAGTTTCATTAAGATCACAATTTAAAAAAAGAAAGAGGGAAAAATTGTTACTAGATTATTAGCTCACATCAAGCCAGCTCTGCGCCAGTGAGCCCTGTGTACAATGAAGTGAAATCCTTTCCGGTCATAGGCAATCAGTGCTGTGCTTTAAGCCCATTGTTGAAGACTTTGTGTCAGTCCATCTCATTGAGGGTCTCTCTTTCTTTGCTGAAACATCTACTTTCCATGCATGATGTCTTTCTTCCAAGGCTTCTTCTGACAACACGCCCAAAGTATGTGAACCAAAAAATAGTCATTAAAATATTTAGTTTCTGTTTGAATTCCTTGGGTGCCTTATTATAAATGTTCTTTATAATTGCTTTGAATCAGGGCTTAAGCAATATATATTGCATTTGTCTTTTCAGTTTTGAAAAGAGACTTCCCTCCCTTTCACTTCTGGTAGTATTTATTTTTTTATTGGCTTTTATTGGGGTTTTTTCCTTCCTTGGACTTAATGATAATAAAGTATTGTTGTTGTTGTTGTTGTTATGTGCCGTCGAGTCGCCTGCGACTCATAGCGACCCTACGTACAACAGCCCTAAACTCCGCTCTGTACCGTGCCAAACACACTGTCTCTGACACACCCATCCCAATTACCCCAGTCACTGAATCAATCCACCTCATAGAGGGCCTTCCTCTCCTGCGCTGCATTCTTAGAATAAAGCCTAAATGGTTGTGATAAATTACTCTTGAAAATGTTTGTTTTTAACATTTATTGATAAGTGGTATTTATCTGAGGTTTTTGGTTTATTCTGCATTTTCCAGGTTTAGATGCCTAAATTATGCTGGCATTGTAAAAATGAATTTGATGGATTTCCAGTCTCTTCTGAGCCCTGGGGTTTTACTTTCAACATACTTCCCTAACCTGAGACTTTGTTTCTTAGGTAATTCTTTGATGATGATTAAAATGTATTCTTTGGTCTAATTTCATTTTATATTTATATATATTTTTCTGAGTCTTCTTGTTATACCTTCAATATTTTATTATGAAAAGTTTTAAATATAAGGCAGGATTGAAAGAATTTTCTTGATATTTTGGTGGAATCCCTGCTTAGTTTAAGTGTTTGTCTATTAATGAAAAGTATTAACGGAATCCTTTTCCTGTACTTGAGCACGTTGATTGGGTGTTCATGCTTTTGTGTGACGTGTGTCACCCTTAAACCTTGTTTAGACATCTGCATATTACCCGTCTGATGTGAACAAAAGAAATATTAACTGTTGTTGTTAGGTGCTGTCAAATTGACTAACTCATAACCTATGGCCAACACATCTTTGAACCAAAAAATAGAAGGTTCAAATCTATCCACAAGAGTGTTGGGAGGAAGGCCTGGTGACGACCATCTGAAAGAGTACAGTCATTGATCACCCTGTAGAGCACAGGTCTACACTGAAACAGACCTAAAAGCAACTGGGTTTGTCTTTGAAAATATGCCCGCTATATTAGTCTTCTGTTACTGCTTACCAAGATTACTGCAGATTTACTGTTTCACTTACGTAGATTGAATTATAGTGACCCTATGGGACAGAATAGAGCAGCCCCATAGTCTCCAAGGGTACATATCTTTACAGAAGCAGACTGCCCTATCTTTGTCCTGCATCACAAAGTTACCCACCGCTGTCGAGTTGATTCTGGTTCACAGTCACCTTCCAGAGAGTTTCTTTAGTGGAAGAGACTGCTCATTTTTTCTCACGGAGCAACTTGGTGGATTCAGACTTCTGACCTTCCAGTTAGCAGCCTCACACGTAACTCACTAGCCATCAGCACCTTTGGTCTCCTAGTTCCTGTGAATCAGGAGTTTGGAGAATGTGGTCGGGTTCTTTGCAGCGGGCCTGATCGACTGTAGCCAAGGTGTTAGCTAACACTGCAGTCTTAGCTGAGGCTCGGGGTCTCCTTCCATGCCTGTGTTAGGAGAAGCCATCTCCTGAATAGCTGTGGGGTGAGATTCTCATTTTCTTCCTAGCTATCACCTAGGGATTGTGACCCACTCTCAACAGAAGACTTTATTTCTTCACAGTCTCTGGACAAATCAGCTGCAAAGGACTTTTTTATTTTTATTATGATTTGAGCAAAAGTTTACAAAGCAAACTGGTGTTACATTCCGCCATTCATATACATTTTGATTTTTTTTTTATTATTTGAGTGAAAGTTTACAAATCATATTAGTTTTTCATTCAATCATTCATAGACATTTTGTTTTAGAGAATTAATTACAACTGATTAATGGTATTAATTCATTACACTGACTAAACAATCCCTTGGAGTTCTGATGACTTAGTGCGTTAAGAGTTGTGCTGCACTGAACAATGAGGAGTTACAGAGAGAGAGAGAGAGAAAAAAAAAAAGACCTGTGCTGCTCAGGGAGCTCTGGTGGCCTAGAGGCAAGAAGCTGCACTGCAATCCCAGTTCGAATCTACCAGCATTCTCTATGGAGAAGGAGGGACAATTTCCTCCTGTACCAGTCAGATTCGATTTAATGGTGCACACCCCAAAAAAATAATAATGAAAAACATTTAAAAAAAAAAGAGTTGTGCTGTCAACTCAAAGACAGAAGGTCGAATCTACTAGCTACACTGTAGGGAAAAGTTGGGCAGTCTTCTCCTGTGCAATTTATTTCTTCTAAAAACCTTGTGGTGAGTCACCTATGAGTCAGTTCCAACTTGTTGGTACATAAAAAACAACAAGCAGTCCCTTGTGGTCTATTGCCTTTTTTTCCCCACCCAATTTATCTATTTATTAATTTTTGTCCCTCTTTCCCTCCCTTGTGACCATCTAAGAATGATTCTACATGTAAACCTTATTGTGTGCTGTCCAGCCAGAACTGACCAATAGCTGGCCCTCCAGCGGGTTTTCAGAGGCAGTCAATGATGCTGGAGAAGATTACCCATCTTTCTCCCATGGAGCAGCTGGTGGATTTGAATTGCATGCTTTTGGGGTTGCAGTGCAGCTTCTTACCACTAGGCCACCAGAGTTCCCGGAATCTTTCCTTAGCTTTTTTAAATTTTTTTTGTGTGTGTGCCGTCAAATCAGATCTGACTGGTACAGGAGGCAATTGTTCCTCCTCCAGCAGAGCATCTCGTGGATTTGAACTGTGTACCTCTGGGATTGCAGTGCAACTTCTTGCCAGTAGGCTACCATAGCTCCCTTTATAAAGTCTTTTTCTAGTCAGCTCAGGGGGAATCTTATTTAATGTGATAGTTATACTGACATCTTATTGCCTTTGTCATGTTCTGTTAGAATATGAAGAAGCAGACCACACAGATTCTGCCAGTACTTCTTTTGTTGGATATTAGTTACTCATCAAATCCTTTCCAAAGAGCCAGATTTCATATTGTATCAGTTCTATATTTTTTTCCTGTTTTCTAATCCATGAATATTTGCTTTTGTCTTAATTATTTTCCTTTAACTTACTTCTCTTAGGGTTTTAAAAAATATTAGAGTTTATTGAGTAGACCACTTAGAGTCATCCTTGTTTCTCCGGTAGTGAAAGCATTTAAGGCTATCTTCTCGCCGGTTTTGTTCTCTTGCAGCACAGAATATGATCCCTAATTTCAGCCATTATAGAAATGATGAGGAATTTATTAAGAAACTTTCCCCCTTGCTATTTAGAATATGGTAAATTTTCATAAATATTGCATAACTTTTTAAAAGAAAGATCTGTTGTTTGTATACAGCATCTAATATATGTTCATTACCCATTTACATGAAGAAAGTACAGAGTTTTTGGTTTTGCTTTTGTAAGCTCTGATAATAAAACTTTCAGAGTCTTACGTTGAAGTAATTCTTTATGTTTATCCTTCTTGGGTTGATATTCTTCTTTGGAGCAGCTGGTGGGCTTGAACCACTGAACTTTAGAGTAATAACTGAATGTTTAATCACTGTACCGTCAGGATTCTTTTCCTTAAATAAAGATCAAACCCAATCCTGTACACCTGAGCTGATTCTAACTCACAGCAGCCCTTCATTGGGTTTCCAAGGCTATTGTCTTTCAGGAAGAGACTTCATCTTTCTTCTGTAGCTGTTGTTGTTATTTGCCATTGAGTCACTTGAGACTCATAGCAACCCTACATACAACAGCCCTAAACCCTGCTCTATCCTGTGCCAATCTCACTGTCTCCGACACACCTACCCCCATTACCCCAGTCACTGAATCAATCCACCTCGGACGTCCCTCCTTCCAACATGTCCAAAATATGTCAGACAAAGCTTCAGAATCTTTGCCTCCAAGGAGCAGCCTGGTTTAACCCTCTCTAGGATGAACCTGTTTGTTTTCTTAGCAGTCCATGGTTTACTCAATACTCTTCTCCATCACCACAACTCAAAGGCATCAATTTCCCTTCTATCATCCCTAGTCATTCTCCAGCTCTCTGACATATAGCAAGTGATTGCAAAGACCATGGCCTGTAATAGGTGTACCTTAGTCTCCAGAGTGACATCATTGCTCTTCAGTACTTTGGAGAGGTCTCTCTAACAGCAGACTTTCCCATCGCAATATGTCTTTTAATTTCCTGGCTGCTGATGCCAAGAGCATTGATTGTGGAGCCAAGCAAACTAAAGCTGTTAACAATCTCAGTCTCTTCACCATCTATCATGATGCTGCCAATTGGCCCAGTGGTGTTGTTTTTGTTATATTGAGCCTCAGTCCATATTGAATGCTGCAGTCCTTGACTTTCTGCACCAAGC
This sequence comes from Elephantulus edwardii, assembly GCF_000299155.1. Lineage (NCBI taxonomy): Eukaryota > Metazoa > Chordata > Mammalia > Macroscelidea > Macroscelididae > Elephantulus > Elephantulus edwardii. The sequence goes on from NW_006399871.1 coordinate 2,214,073, forward strand.
GCTTCAGGTCCTCCTCAGTTTCAACAAACAGGGTTGTGTCATCTGCATAATTCAGATTGTTGATGAATAGACATCTGGCCTATACCTTAACAGACCAGCGCGCAAAACATTACATACTACAGCATCAAAGCTCCTTATCTTAGGGGTAAAGAATTCAGTCTTAGCATTAAATTGGAGCTGTGAGTTTTTGGAGGGTTAATTTTCAGATTGCTGTAGTTTCCAAGTTTGTTGACTTTTCATTATGAAGGCTTGTTGAGTTTGTTTATTTTTCTGCTTCTCTTGAGATGATTATATCAAAGTTTTTATCATATTGGGTTGGGTTGTTTAACCAAAAGGTTCAAATCCATCAGCTGTTCTGCAAAAGAAAGATAGAAAATCTTTTCCTATAAAGATTTACAGAACTGATTTGATGACAGTGAATTCTGGATATTTCATTGGTATGATGTTTTTATAATTTGTTCTGCTAAGATTTGTAGCGGACCACTTATAAGAAGTATATCAAGTCATTATTGTCCCAAATGCTTGACCTGCTATATAATAAGTCCATGATTGCCAGCATCAGCAGCTCTTCCTTTGTTCAGTTCCCTGTCTCCTCTCTGTTCCTTGGGTTTGGTGGTTCCCTGGAAGGTCTCCCAGAGACTCAGACCCATCACGGGAATGGCTCACATGATGCTAGGTATGCAGGCTGGTTTTACAGAAACTGGTGAGTGATGGGCCAGGGTCTTGTAGACTGTCAGTTGTGGCACAGCTGGATGGCAGCTGTGGGTGATTCAGGCCAGAGTTGCAGAGTCTGCTGAGTGATGGGCCAGGATCCTACAGACTGTCAACTGCGATGCAGCTGGATACTGTGTCCCAGCAGAATAAGTATCCCAAAAGAGTGACCTAACAGAGATGCCATGAATTTATATAAGCTTCTAGTAGGATGGGGCTTGTATCAATCCTAATCCTCTCTCCTTACTACAATAAATACTTCAGCACATTTTGGAATGATAAACCTTAGACACCCACATATAGTTTATGAAATTATTTTCTTTTCAACTGTTAAACCAATTATTGCATTCCTGGGATAATTCACACTTAGTATGGTAATAATAATTTTTGCATATTACTTGGTTTGCTTTTTAAAATATTTTATTGAGGATTTAAAGTCTATATTCCTAAGAGGTACTGGTCTTTCTTTCTTTCTTTTTTGTAGTTTTCTTGTGATGCCTGCCTGATTTTGGTTTCAGAAAAATACCAAATATTGCTTCATAGAATGAGCTGAGAAGGGTTGCCTCTTCTATGTTTTAGAAGAACTTGTGAAGAAATACATTAATTCTTTAAATATTTTATAGCATTTACTAGTGGAAGTGTTTGTGTTTGTGTAGGTTTGATTTTTCAAGAGAATTCTATTTCCCTAACTGTTATAATTATGTTCTAATGTTCTGGGTCTTATTGTCTGTTTTGAAAGTTTCTACCTTTACAAGATTTTATCCACTTTGCCTGCTAATTTTTTGGTATATAGTTGTTTATAGTATTCTATTCTAATTCTTTTTTAAAAGTTATTACTGTAAGATTTGTAGTAATGTCCCCTCTTTCATTCCTGATTTTAGTAATTTAAGTCTTCTCTTCTTTTTTTTACCAATCTAACTAAAGATTTCTTAATATTTTGGGGTGGGTTTTTTTTTTTCGAAGAACCAACTTTTTTACTTTGTTGGTTCTCTGTATTATTGTTTATTCCATATTTTATTATTTTTTCTCTGATTTTTATTATTTTCTTCCTTCTACTTAGGGTTTTCAACCAGCACTGTTCTCTGATGTTTTGTAATGATGTTTGTAGAACAGGATTTGTGTTCTTTCTCTCTGTGTGTGTGTGTGTTTATTCCAATACAGACAGTGATGTCTTTATGCTTTGCCTAATAATCTATGCTCAGAATTAATATTGTCACAGGATAGCTAAGATACGTTGTCAACATTTCTGTACCTTTATGGCATAAACTATATGGTAGATGAACAGATAGGTGAGTGGATGAATGGATATGCAAAACTGTCCTGGCTAATTTTTTACAAATGAGGAGGGTGCTCCATGCTGTGTTCCCAGAAGGCTTGTTTTCCTAAAACACAGTAGGAAGGTCCCATTGGCCCAGGTGGTGCTTCCTACACCTGGATCCTCACCTGCTCCCTCACAGGTCTCTGACCTAAGGTATGATAAATTGATGTCTCCCCAGGGTGTCTGTGAAGAAATGACCTATGAGGAAATTCAGGATCATTATCCACTGGAGTTTGCCCTTCGAGATCAGGACAAGTACCGGTACCGGTACCCCAAGGGAGAGGTGAGTGGAGTTCTGGGACTCAGGCCTTGCTCTCAGCCCACAGGTGCTCTCTGAGGCTGAAGACCTCTGGAATCTGCCGAGGCTGTGTAGGCAGCAGGAGCCTGGCCTTGGAGGCAGGGGGCGCTGGAGAGTATCTCACCTCCACCATAACCAGCTGCACAGCCCAGACCTCCGTCCCCTCCTTGGGCACAGAGTGGGAAGTGCTGCTTGATCCCCACTCCCCACCTGTGTTTTCCCCCTTTCCCCAGTGTGGGGACTTAAGAAGGGCAGGGCTTGAGCTGAGTGGTCCTGGCTCTGCATGGCTCAATTATGGCCCCCTATTCTCCCTACTAGGTCAGCCCCTTTCCTAGAGAGTTGTCAGCTTTTCATGGATTGTTCAATAGACCTGGGGTTGGGGACACTCCCAGAGTCCTCGTTTACCCTGTTCTGGGTCTTTGCCTTTCCTCTTGACGCTTTATTTTGTCACAAAAGGCAGTCTTGCTGTTCCCTGTGACTCCAGGCACTAAGCCTGAGTCCAGACCTGGGAACTCCTCCTCCAGATGAGGCATGGCCACCAAAAGCCACAAGTTCTCATCTTCCAAACAGAGAGAGAGAGAGGGAGATAGAGATAGAGAGAGAGAAAGAAACTCTTCCACATAGACACCCGGCTCATGGGGCTCATGGCAACTTTTCTGTACGCTCCCCAACAATGAATCTGTCTGAGCAACATCACTTATCTCCTACATCATGTTCTGATGCAGATAGAGTTCGATTCAGAACTAACCCAGGTAACAGCAAAAGGAACCAAGCACCTGGGTCTTCAAACTTAATACGTGGAAAAATTGTCAGGGGAAATGATAGTTTCCAGTAGAATTGATCTACAATTCTTTTCAGAAATACCAGGGTCAGGACACGTCAACCTACAGGCATCACTCCATAAGCAAAGCACAGATCAGATGTTCCATTCACGGGGCCTGCTGTTGAAGGAAGGCTCATCTTGTTCAGGGAACCATGGGTGCAGAGAAGGATGAAACTCAAAGACCCATGGCTTAGCCTCCTGGTGGAAATTTCTAGCCCAACCAGGCTTTGGCAGAAGTTCCAAAGTCTCTCCCTCACTGGCTGCAGCAGCCCAGGGAGGTACTGGAGGCCCTTACGCGCCTTCCTCCCACCACATCTCTGTCTGCTGTGCACCTGAGAGTATCTTTTTGACACTCATCAGTTGCCTCCATGTGAATTTCAGTTACTGAGTAGGTAAGCCTGTATGAATGGGGCATGAGAAGGCCCCTTAGCATTGAGTCATGAGGCCTCTCAGGCCTGAGCGACCAGCCCTGTGCTGGGGAAGGAGGCAAGGACTCCAAGCATAAGGGACCAGGTTGGGGTAGGGAGGTATCTTCTGGGTTTGAGTGACCCTTTCCTGTTCGTTCTTACAGTCCTATGAGGACCTGGTCCAGCGCCTGGAGCCCGTCATTATGGAGCTGGAGAGGCAGGAGAATGTTCTGGTCATCTGCCACCAGGCCGTGATGCGCTGCCTCTTGGCCTACTTCCTGGACAAGGCAGCAGGTGTGCGCCTCCCTGGGAAGGCAGGGGTGAGGGGGTGTGTGTGTGGGACTCACCCGAGCATCCCTGACATGCCAGCTCTCCTTTTCTGGTCCACAGAACAGCTGCCCTACCTCAAGTGCCCACTGCACACAGTCCTGAAGCTGACCCCCTTGGCTTACGGTAAGGAAGCTTCTTGTACTTTGACCTGAATCATCAACAGGGTTGCATAAATTTCGGCAAATCCCTTAAAAATTCAGTTAGGAGCCAACTCATCTTTCCCCTACCCCACTGCCTTCAAAAAATGTGCTTTTTGAAGGCTGCCTGTGGGTTCTGTGTGTGACCACGTCCAGTGACCATCTGCCTTCTCCCTCCCACATGAAAGGCTTATCTTTTCGTTTCTCTGAAACCCACAAGGGTCACACCACCTGAGAGCCCAGACCTGAAGAATATCCTGGGTGCAGAGTGCTTTGAATGTACCCCTACCTCTCACGAACTCAATACTCCTGCAAACCTTTGGCCTTGTCCTCTCTGACATAGTCTGCTGGACCCCGCTCTGGTCATGGTGCTGTGACGACCAGAGAACAAAGCTCACTGGTGGCCACAGAATTCCCATGTATGATAATCCTCTTGCTTTCCACAGCACTTTGCACCTGGTACCATCTGTTTCAGCAGATGATTTGCCCTCACGTATCAAGGTTTGAGGGTGGGGGTCTGGGGTCTCTGCACTTGGTGAGAGTAAGTGGCTCCATGTAGACTGCTTATGGCTCTGGGGTGACAGCTCAGAGCCTCTGGCCGTGTTTGAGTTCTCACTCCATAACATGGCTTTACTGGGGAGTCATGTGTGAATAAGGACTGGCCTGATAGGGCCGCCTTGCCCTTCCTCAAGCTGCCTCAGGAGGGAGGACCAGGGTGAAGCTGAAACACCGCTCCCTTCCGTGCCGTCCAGGCCACCTCTGAGAAAACTTTCTTCTCTCTGTACCTCCGGCTGCCTTTCAAGAGGTGGAATAGATTTGTTTCTTCTCTTTGGCAGGTTGTAAAGTCGAGTCCATATACCTGAATGTGGAGGCTGTGAACACACACCGGGACAGGCCTCAGGTAGCAATGGGGTCCCTGCAGGGGTGGTGGGAGTCTTCCCGGAATTACCCAGACACAGCCTCACTTAGGTCTGAGCCTAGCTTGATTTATCTGCCAGGCTGCTCTCTGCCAAGACCATTCTCCTAGTTTTTGTGGGACCACGGCTCTGGAGAATTGGAGAAAGCCTTGGGTTAGGGAAGTTCTTGGAGAGATTGGCCTCCAGCTGGGCCTGAACGTGGCTGTCCCTGGGCTCTCTGGTGGCCCCACTGGAGCTGAGGAGTAAGGTCTCAGTAGGGCAAAGAAACTGGAAGGCTGCAAGGGTGGAGGTGGAGATTCTCTTATGCCCCTTCCTTGTGGCCACTTGAGCATTTTTCCTGACTCACACATCCTTAACAATTAAAATAGTAATGTGCTTTGTTGGAGTCAGGGCCATGCAGATGCTGAGAGCAGTTCCTCGCCCTGTGTCCCCCAGGTGCCTTGTGCAAAGTAGAAGTTTCTCTCACTGCCCACATCCATGGTGATACCTCGCCCACTGGTGCTGAGGACACAACAACTCCCTCCTGGACCAGTTAACTGAGTCCACTGTTCAGAGCAGGCTCCCGGGCTCAGTCCTGCCTGTTGTCACTGCAGAGGGGGCCTGCTTGGGCACTGGGTTCCTGTCACTGGAACAGGCTGGAGACTGGACCAGTACATCCTGGCTGGCCTGCTGGTACCCCTGCTCCCCGACAGCCCTTTGGTTTTATCTCTGCAGGTAGATGTGGCGGTCTACCCTGGTCCTTTCAACCCGTCACTGTGCAGGCCTTCCCCATCTGCGCTGAGAGTCTAGTCTTGTCCATGTGTGATCCAGGTCCAGTCTGTACCCGTAGTCACAGGGGAAGGATGGCTCACAAAGTACTGGCCCCAGTGCTGACCGGTTGATGGTGAGAGGGGCTGCTCCTGAGGGCAGCAGCTGACAGCCATCCTGTCCACCTCTGTGCAGCCCATCTGAGAGGCACACTTCTGCTGGACAGTGTCCACAGATGGTTTCCTTGAAGCTGGGCAAGAGTCCCAAGGTCCTTTGCCTCTACGACTCACAGGGAGTGCTGGTGGCTTAGTGGTAAGGAGTTGCGCTGCCAACCCAAAATCACCTGATTCTAATCTACCAGCTGCTCTCTGGGAGAAAGATGGGCAGACTCTTCCCAAGTGATTCACTGCCTCTGAAAACCCACGGGAGGGTCAGCTATGGGTCAGTTCAAACCACACAGTACTCGACAACAACACAACTGCAATTCACTGTCAACCTTGATGATCTGTGTGGACCAAGGGGCCAGACCTCCCTGCCTACAAATCTGGGCAAGTTGTGCCACCATCCAGGTCATGGAGAGCCTCCTGCAGGTGACGAGGGTCAGGAGGATGGGCCACCAGGATGGGGGGGTTCTTGAGGGAAGTCTCAGGCCTCCTGCTTCCCACATCTGAGAGCACCTGAGTGGCAAGCTGTGGGTGGTCCTGGGCTCCAGACTGTGGCTCAGGGGTCAGACTAGGCGAAGACTAGGAAACGCAGACAGGCTCCATCCATACTCGACCACCAGCACCTCAAGCCAGGACTGCACCCTCAGGAGCTGGTCCTTCCTTTCCTGGCAAGGAGGATGTCAGCTCCTGACCAAGTGTTGCTGACCAGGTCTCTAAAACCATGTGGCTGAAGTGGGCACAGCTGTGCTCTGGTTAACACCACCCTGCCTGCTATGGGGGTGACAGATGTCCATTCTCCTTGGGCCAGCAGGGCCGCCTTCTTCAGAGGACAGGGCAGACGCCGGTGCATCTCTCACCCCAACTCTCTTGGTTGTCTGTCTGTCCCCGACGTGAAGCGGTCCTTGGTCTGGCGCTCTTCCGGGAGCTCAGGGTCTGACGTTCTGTGGCTTGGCTCTGGGGTGAGAGCATGAGCAGTGATGAAGGACACAGGAGTGACCGTTCTCCTTGTTTCTGACCACAAGATGATGTTTTTTGTCTTTGCTTTGTGCAGAACGTAGACATCTCAAGGCCACCAGAGGAAGCCCTTGTCACGGTCCCCGCTCACCAGTGACTGTGTCTCATCCGGTCTGACCCCAGGCAGGCACTGATTTCTGCAGATGAGGCCATTCCAGGCCCCAGGTCCGTGTGACAGTCATCATGCAGGAGTGTCCTTGAAGCCACGCGTGCTGGTCGTGTCTGCCACCCGCACCGCAGCCCACTTGCCTCCTCGTTAATCGTGACCGAGCTGCACGAGATCCTGACCTGCTGTTAAGAATCGTCCAGCCGGACCGCATCTGCTGCGGTGTGTAGTGAGAGATTTCCTAGCACCTGGTCTTTTTCTTGTGACTCTTAGGTGTTCTCTGTCATGAGGTTGGGCCAGCTTGCAAAGTGTGAAACCCTACAATGTGAAATGGAAAGTGCTTCAATGTCGTGCTGTTCCCGTTGCGGTTTACCTGCCGGGGGGCCAGCCCTGGTCACCCCTTACAGGGGCTTGGCTGTTGTGTCTGTGACCGTTTCCTGCACCAGAGGCAAGGCGTCACAGGACCTGGGACTTCTGCCACCTCATCCTTCCCCACCGGGGACTGAAGAAGTACCAGCCCAGGCAGATGCCTCCTGGGACAGTCACTGGTCAGGCCTTGTGTCTGCGTCACAGTCACTTGGGATGCCCAGAAAACCGAGGGGAGCAGGGTGGGCACTGTGACCACCCCTTCCCAGATGGTCATACACTGAAATATCGGGGGCACCAGTGGCCAAGGTCACCCTCCCCGCTGCTCTTGTGATGAAACCACTTAAACACAGAGCAGTCATCTGAGTTGTCCGTCCTGGTGCTCACACCGAAGTGCTCACGAAGATGCCGCCGTCCCTTTCCCGCTGTGCACGCTGAATGCGGGCATGAGGCGGCCCTTGCCTGCTGCTGTGTCCACTGTACGTTTGCCCTCTCTTCCTCAAAAATAGCTTGTCATGGACGGTACAACCTGTGCTAGTGATTGCTGGCCTCTACCTAGGGAGGGGCAGGGACAGAGCCTGGAGATAGCCCTTGGCCAAGGGAGGGTTTTCCTAAGTGAATCTCAGCTTTGGAGTCCTGAGCCTGTAAGGCCTGGCATCTGCCGTGCCCCTTTGCTCTTTTGGCCTGGAGAGGTGGGTTTAGCTCCATTATAAAGCCAGGTGAAGAGATAATGCAGGGCGGGGGCGGATGTGTGCTGGCCAGCATGTCATGGAGCTTGGTCAGAAAGTGGCAGGAGCTGTAGTCAGTTGTCCAGCTGTCTATAGGTGGACTGTGGTGAGGCCAGGCCTCAGGACCTCAGAGTCCCCAGTCCTAAAGCCCACGTTGTTCCTAGAACCTATCCTGGCTTGTTTCTGGCAGAGCAGGCCTACCTGTCCCAGCACCCCAGGGTTTGGCCACTTGTCCTGACCCCAGGCTGGGGATCTGTCCACCTCCCGTGCTGCAGCGTCAGTGGATGGACATGATGGAAAGATGCCTGAGACAGGGCAGGGTCATCCCGCAGGCCTCCTCTCAGAGCTTCGGGACTCCCTTCGCAGGGAGGGTCAGCACCCCTGGACCTGAGGGCCCCTAGTTTAGAACTGATGCCGAAGGACCAGGCCCCTGTCACTGGGACATGAGGACTGTGGCCTGTGCTTCTTTGCCTCCTGGATTGTGGTGACTTTTGGTCACCTGGGCACGCTCCCTTGTTAGCCATAACAAATCCCCTCAGTCAGCCACAGGGCACATACAACCTGTGTCACCACCTCTCCCAGGACCTCTGGCTGACTGGGGCGAGGCCACCAAAGCTTTTGTTCTGTGTGCACCGATGGTGTCTAGGGGGTCAAAGGTCACAGCATGGAAGAGGGTGGGAGGCCATCCCCCTCCCGGGCCTCTGCCCTGGAGTGGGCTCGCATGGGCAACACCACACTGGATCAGCAGGGGCTGTGCTGTGGCCACAGTGACTGATGACCTTGGGTTGCAGGCATTTTCCTGCTTCCCCTGGAAAGGATGGCATCAAACCTCAGTCACACATCACACTGTGTCCAGCATTCTTTGCAATAAATACTGTTAAACAAGCAAAGCAATTAAAGTTGTCTCTTGTTTAGTTAGTTCTCCCCCTGGAATGTACTTTCTAGCTGGTTCTGTGGACGCTCCAGGTTATTTTGAGATCCCTGCCTTAACTCTGATCCCTGGGAGAGGTATCTTTTTTGGAGAGGACATTGTCTCGCCACGAAGTGAGCCCTGGGCCTGGCACGCAGGGGGAGGGCTGACCAGGGTCTGGGTCCTCCTACCTGAGCAGGAGGCACATTTAGGGGAGGCAGATCATCTTGTAGAATATTTCTTCAGGTCCAGTGTCCTAATACAAATCAGAAAGGACAACTATGTTATTGTCACTTGAAGTTTTGTAGCATTGTGGGTTGCCACCAGATAAGATTGGGGTCTACTTTGATAGAGTGGAATAAGTTGCAAAAGCCTGGGTTTCAGCAACACTTGACTTAGATGATAATGAGTTTGAAGTAATCACTACCTCAGGGAAATGCTGCCATGACTGGGTCAGTTAATCCTTAGCTGTCCTCTGGGGCTGGATACGTTGTAGACGGAACAAACTTGTTTTTTTAAAAGGGAAAAATGCTTTGCCCCCCCCCCCCGTGCTTTATTGTTGTTAAGTGGCGTCAAGTTGAGGACACATAGTGATGCCATAAACATCAGGTCTGAATCTTGTCCTATCCTGTACCGTCCCCAAAATCTGTCTTGCTTGAGTCCATGGTTCTTAATCACTTCTTTTAGAAGTTCTTCCGCTCTTTTACCCCCAGTAAGATGAAGTTTTACCATCTTTGCTTCCAAGGAGCACTCTGGTTGCACTTCCTTCCAGATAAATGTGTTAGGTCTTTTGGCAGTCTGTGGAATATGTGATATTCTTCATCAACACCATAATATTACCATTACCACACACACACATTTCCAGCTCAGCGTAATCCCATGGGTATTACAGTAAGCATGCACTACACAGAGTCTTCTTTCCAGGCACGTCTGTGGTTCAATCTCCAGCCACTCCCTCAGTTGACCTCCCTAACCTTCTGTACCAGCCAGTGGCTCCCAATTGCCATATAGGGAGCATTGCTTTTATTATGTTAATTCAAAAGCTAAACATTAATCTCCACTTTACAGTTAGAAGAAACGGAAACTCAGAGATTGGTTATCCAGTCATTGTGTCAGATCTGGTGAGGAGCAAAGGCAGCATTCAGGTCTGGAGTCTCAGGCCACCCTAGATTCCCAGCCCGCAGGCTTCCCCAGGGTTCCCCACCGGTAGGGTTCAGGCGGGGAGGGTGGAGTGCAGCCTGTGGCTGGGAAAAATGCTTTCTGGTAGGCCTGAAATAGTCCCCACCCAAACCTAGGAATGACTGCAGTCTGTGGGGAACACCTAAAGAATAGGGCCAGTGTGAACCTGGGCCATTTACACAGGGCTCTTCTTTTAATTTATTCATATACATTGGTTCCACAGTCAACAGTCTTGGCACCAGCAGCCAGGAAATTAAAAGGCGCATTGCCATGGGAAAGTCTGCTGTTAGGGACCTCTCCAAAGTA
>NW_006399871.1:2224947-2240413 GCF_000299155.1 Elephantulus edwardii
AGCAGAGTTTAGGGCTGTTGTACATAGGGTCGCTATGAGTCGCAAGCGACTCGACGGCACATAACAACAACAACAACAACACTAGCCATTGATTAGTGTAATGAATTATGTCTAATCAACCCCACTTCCTTCAGGGGTCCCAGGCTTTGTGAATGAATTTTCTCTGGGAAATTGGTGCATAGTCCTCTCTGTGCCAGTCAGGTCTCTGCTGATTGGACCTTGAGTTCTTTCGATGCATGCATCAGTGAAGATCCAGCCAGTTTCTCCATCTGGTTTTGGTCCTAAGGGCCTGGTGATCAGGGACCTGCTGTCAAAGGTTCCTGCATGTTTGGTCATTCCCTGTAAACTCTACTTGTGACATGGCAGCCACACCTGCCCTTCCTCGGGTACCTCAACCTTGTTACTTGTTCCTTGTCACCCCAAGGTTTTGGAATCAAGTTGCTGTCCCAACTCTAACACCTTCTAGAGTCCATGATCACAGAGAACAATGACTCTGGCACTTTACACTCCCCCTATTGAACATACAAAGCCTTGGTAAAGGTGGCATCTTCTGAACCTTCTCTAGGGACGTGATCTGTCTATGAAAAATTCAGTCCAATAACTGTGTTGAAATAATAAATGAATCTTCTTAATCCTTTGAAATTTTTCCTCCACGTCACCCCAGGAAATTTTTGGCATCTCAGCTGCATTTAGTGAGGCTCATCTGTCCTTCAGCCAGGCAACGAAAATTAGAACTTTAGAAGCTTGAGCTAGCACATCAATCCATATCTCTGCTAAGGGCAGTCTTGAGACTAATTTGCACCTGATCCAGGCCATGGTCTTTGCACTTACTTGCTATGCATCAAAGACCTGGAAAATGATGAAGGAGGAGAGAATTGATACCTATGAGTTGTGGTGGGGAGAAGAGTATTGAATATACAATGGACTGCCAAGAAAACAAAAAAAGTCTGTCCTGGTGAGAGTGAAACCAAATTGCTCCTTGGAGGCACAGATCTGAAGCTCTGTGACACATACTTAGGGCATATTGCCAGGAGGGACCAGTCCTTAAAGAAGGACATCATGCTCGGAAGGGTGGAGGGACAGCGCAGAAGAGGAAGACCCTGGATGAAATGGATTGATACAGTAACTGGAGTCATGGGAGTAGGTGTTTTGGAGACAGACTGGCTCAGGACAGGCAAGGTTCAGAGCTTTTGTGCATAAATAGAGTCACTCTGAGTTTCAGGCAACTCAACAGCACATAACAATATTAGTTTCAACCTTATAGAAAGGAGACAACACTTATGAACCACTCTCCTAATTTTAAACCAAGCAAGGAAAGTGTGCATTGGGATTGATAAGTGTTTTAGAGGCGAAAAATAGTACAGAAATAAAGAAAAGTGTATCAATTTATCATATTATGTAAAGAAGAAAAGAAAGGTGGGAAACAGGGAAGCCTGTAATCAGAGGAAATATCTACATCCAAAGTTGCTATAAACTCAACAGTTTATGTAATTTAAAAAAATCAGCTAACACTTCCCTTTGCCCATGAATTGCCAAAACTATGAAATCACACTGATTACTTACAAAGGACTTTTTTTGATACTACGTGAACCTAGTAAGGAAGGTCTTTATTGATACAAGATTCTAGCAGAGATTATAAAGGAAGTTTATTTAAACAGGAGGTGCAAGTCTCAGGAAAGTTTTTATTAACACAAGATTGTCTCTTGATAATATTTTTTTTCTTGATCCAGTAAAAGTTGTGTCAATTTAAGAGGGGCAGTGGAATGGCCTTTATGAAATGGAAATTGTTCTTACGTTGAAGCCTTTGCTGTTCTAAGGATTCTAGACAAGTTCTAAGTTTGTGTTTGTGTGTAACTTCCTCTTTCCAAAGTTTGATATGCCCTTCATTCATTCTGGCAACTTGTATAGCAGCTTTAGAGGTTTGAAAGCTCAGGAGAAAGTCCAGAGAATAAAAACCAAAACCTAACACTTTCTTTAAGTGGTTCTGCAACAGGGAAGAAAGTAATAAAATACTAACATTTCTTTAATAATATTTTAAAAGGGAGAAATATATTTTTTTTTAGTCTGGACAGTTGAAAGAGACCTCTTTCTCAGGCTGGAGTCCTTTATCCTCTTAGAGGTTGTTGTTCTGTACCATCAAGTTGAAGCCAACCCATAGCTGACCCTCCAACGGGTTTTCAGAAGCAGTTAATCGCACAGAGGAGACTGTACATCCTTTTCCCATGGAGCAGCTGATGGACTCAAACCACGTGCCTTTGAAATTGCAGTGCAGCTTCTTGCCACTAAGCCACCAGAGAGAGGGCCAAAAAAATTTTATTTCAATTTTTTTTTAAAACCATAGAGTTCTTTTTTTATTTATTTTACTATTTTGTGTGTGTGTACCATCAAATTGGATCTGACTGATACAGAAGGAGATTGGCTCCCTCCTTCTCCAGCAGGGCATCTGGTGGATTTGAATCACATGCCTCTGGGATTGCAGTGCAATTTCCCGCCACTAGGCCACCAGAGCGCCCTGAGAGAGGCCCCTTTTAAGGAAGAGCCTGATTAAGTTGAAATCCTTTTCTGATGGGTTACAGTTGCCTTCCACCCTGTGATCTATAGTGGAGAGCCATTCCCTCTCTGCTAGCAAGACCTTCTGACCTTGTATTAAAGATGATCTTGTCAGTGAATAGAAAGGAAAACTGAAATTGCTTTAAACTTTCACTGACAGTACTTTCACATCAGCACTTTGGAGAAGTCTCTGACAGCAGACTTTCCCAATGCAAGTCTTTTAATTTCCTGGCTGCTGGTACCAAGAATGTTAATTGTGGAGCCAAGCAAACTAGAGCTGTTAACAATCTCATTCTCTTCATCATCTATCATGATGCTGCCAATCGGCCCAGTGGTAAGAATGTTTGTTTTCTGTTGAGCTTCAATCTATATTGAAGGCTGCAGTCCTTGACCTTCTGCAACAAGCGCTTCAGGTCCTCCTCAGTTTCAGAAAGCAGGGTTGTGTCATCTGCATTCCCTCTTAACAACTTTTAATTCTGTTAAGAGCTTTCAGGTGCCAGACCAGTGACCCTCTAGAGGGCAGCCATCTTGAAAGGATAGGTCATGTGATAACTAAGCAATGTTGGAGAGACAGTTGCTTGTGACTACTGATTTGCATAACCCTACCTTTTCTAGAATAACTCTGCCTTGTGGCCTTAGTGGGTAGAGAGTTGTGCTGCCACACAAGGATTGTTTTTCCTTCTTAAAAATGTTGACTAAACAAGTTCTTACCCACACCTCTAATCTGTTATTGTTATTACGAGCCATACCTAACCTGTTAAGTTCTTACTCCAGTAGGAACTGACTCATAGTTACCCTTCAGCAGAATTTCAGAGACTGTAAATTACACAAGAGGAAAATGCCCATCTTTTTCCCTCAGAACAGTTGGTCGGTTAGAACCATCTGCTGTTGGAAGCAATTTAAAATACCATGGCTTGGGTCAGGCTTACTTTCGTCTTTAAACTGATTAAACTTTAACTTGCTCTTTGGCAGCTTGGAGAGATCCTTGACAGCAGATTTTCCCAGTGCAACAAGTGTTTTGATTTTCTGACTGCTGTTCCCATGGGTGTTAATTGTGGATTCAAATAAAAAGAAATTATTGGCATTTTGAAATATTTTCTCCATCTGTCATGATGTTGCCTATCAGTCCAATGGTGTGGATTTTTTCTTTCTTTCTTGATGTTAAGATGTAATCTATGTTGAAGGCTGTAACGTTTGATCTTCTGCCGTGCTTCAAGTCTTCGTTTTCTGTGAGCAAGGCTGTGCCATCTACATAGCACAGATTGTTTATCATGTTCCTTTGCTTTGTTTAAACAACTGCTTCTTAGTCTATGTGTAGCTTTTGCATGAGCACATCTAAATGTTCTGAAATTCCTATTCTTCTCAACGTGATCATAATTTGTTCCGAACCATTGTAAAAAGACTGAAGGCAACCTGGGGTGGTGAATCTAACCTCTACTAACTCCACAAGGGGGAGCTGTCTTCAGCAACAGCATCACAACATAAAACCAATTCCTATGAGTTCCGATATATTCTCCCGCACACACACACACACACACACACACACACACACACTTCCACCTACTTCTACTAATTCCAGCACCAAGTCTGCTATTGCACTGGGTATAAAATCTGTTGCAATCGCTGCACAGACCTCACTGAACCACACTTATATTTATGGGGTTTATTAGAGACACAGGTTACAACTCAGGTTGGCAAGAGATAGTTTCTCAGGACAGATTCTGAAGGATTCTCGTTGGCCCTTCAGCCTTTAACATTGAAGCTGTAGTCTGGGTTACAAAACTCTCTTACTCCTGATATTGAAGGCATCTCCCCCTAGTCCTCCAGGAAGCTTGGGTGAAGGCCCTGGTTCCAACACTGTGAGGTAAGAGTCCCATGTCAGCTCTGTCTCACATTGGATCTCCGGTTCTCACCTGCAGCTGCTGCTACACTCTTGTAGGCCCCAGTCTGAGCGGCACAGGAAGTGGCCCCAAAGGATGCCCTTTGCGTTCTCTGCTTCTTCTTTCTTGATGGTACTCCACATCTGATTCCCAAAAATCCACCACTGAACTTTTTCAATTTAAACTAATGGAAAGACAAAATTAGCCAATCTCCTTGCTGTACTGACTAACACATTCTATTTTCATGTTGCTGCCTAGTCATGTGGTAAAGTCAAAGGCAATAGACTTGAAAAGTCATGTTGAACAATAGGCCTCTAGACCACAGCCACACAGTCAAATGTCTTTGCATAATAAATAAAGCAAAAGTAAACATGTTTCTGTTATTCTCTGTTTTTAGTCAAGACCTGTCTGACATCAGCATAGTGCCCAGGCTTTTTCTGAGTACTGCCTGAATTTCTGGAATTTCCCTGTCAACGTACTATTGTGGCTGTTTTAAAATAATCTTCAGGAAGATTCTGCTTGTATGTGATATTAATGATATTATTCCATAATTTCTGCACTATGTTGGATTGTCTATTTTTGGAATGAGCGCAAACATGAATCTCTTCCAGTCCATTGGTCAGCTTGTTGTCTTCCAGATTTCTGAGCATAGACTAGTGAGCATGTCCAGAGCTGCATCTGTTTGTTAAAAGACCTCAATTATTATTTTGTGTGTGTGTACCGTCAAATCAGATCTGACTGGTACAGGAGAAGATTGCCCCTCTTCTCCAGCAAAGCATCTGGTGGATTTGAACCTCACACCTCCAGGGTTGCAGTGCAGCTTCTTGCCACTAGGAAAACAAACAAACCAACAAACAAACAAACCACCAAAAAACCCCAACACCTCAATTAGTAGTATTCCATCAGTTTCTGAGGCCTTGTATTTTGCCAATCCTAAAGTGCAAGTTAGAACTTCTTCCTTTGTTACTTTTTTTTTTTTAATTATTTGTGTGTGTGTGTGTACCATCAAATCAGATCTGACTGGTACAGGAGGAGATTGTTCCTCCTTCCCCGGCAGAGCATCTGGTGGATTCGAACCGTGCGCCTCTGGGATTGTAGTTGCAGTTCCTTGCCATTAGGCCACCAGAGCTCCCCTCCTTTGTTATTTTTAATTCTTGATCATCCTCTGCTTCCTGAAATGGCTAGTGTGGATTACTTCTTTTTGGTACAGTGACTCTGTATATTCCTTCCATCTTCTTTTGGTGCTTCCTGCATCATTCAAGATTTTTCGTATAGCGAAATCAGTATTGCAACTTTACGTTTGAATTTGTTCTTCAGTCCTTTCAGCTTGAGAAATGCCAACGTATTCTTTCTTTATGGTTTTCTTTTTTTTTTTCTTTATGGTTTTCTAACTCCAGTTCTTTGCACATTTCATAATAATACTTTGTGTTCATGATCTGTCTTTTGAAATTATCTGTTCATCTCTCTTCAGCATTTCTTCTGTTTTTGGTTACTTTACCTTCTAGTGCAAGTTCCAGAGTCTCTTCTGACACCCATTTTAGTCTTTTCTTCTTTCCCTGTCTTTGTAATCACTTAGGAATGATTTCCTTGAAGTCATCTCACAACCTGTCTATTCTTTGGTCATTAGTGTTCAGTGCATCAAATCTATTTCTGAGATGGTCTTTGAGTTCAGTTGGACAATGGACAAAGATGACCAAACAGGAATCAATGTCTCTGAGTTATGGTGTTGACAAAATTGTGACTATCTCATGGATTGCCGAAAGAACAAATACGTCTTGTGGGAAGTGCAACCAGGGTGCTCCTTAGAGGCAAAGGTAAGTGAACCTTCTTACATACTTAGAGCATGTTGTCCTTGGGAAAAGACGCCCTACTGGCAAAGGTAGAGGGCCAGCAAAAGACAGGACAACTCTCAATGAGATGGACGGAGCCATTACTGTAACTATGGGCATTGACATAGCTGAGATTATGAGCAAGCTTCTGATTGGTTGTTCATGAGGTTGCTATGAGGCACCTAACAACAACATGAACAACAAATCTTTACTGAAAGAGATTGTCCATCTTTCTCTCCCCAGAGTGGCTTGTGGATTTGAACCACTCACCCTTGGTACTATGCCACCAGAGAAAGCATTGTTCTTGTTATTAGGTGCTGTCGAGTGGACTCTGACTCAGTGATCCCATGCTTAACAGATTGAAACCTTGCCTGCTTCTGTGCCATTTTCATAATCTGTGCTGTACTTAAGCTGATTCTTGGCGTCACTGGGATGGTCCACCTCAGGGAGGGTCTTCCTTTCCTTCTCTGACCCTCCACCTTTCCAAGCATGATGTCCTTTTCTAAGAACTGGCTTCTCCTGACAACATCCCCAAAGTACCTGAGATAAAGTCTCACTATGCAGGAGAGGATGCCCTGGGTGAGATGGATTGACATAGTGACTGAGATAATAGGGGCAGGTGTGTCGTGACAATGAGATTGGCTCAGGCTAGGACAGGGTTCAGAGATAGTATACATAGGGTCACTGTGTGTCACAGGCGACTTGATGGCCTATAACAACAACAACCCTTCCCTCTAAGAAGTACCCTGGCAGTACTTCTTCCAGGATAGATTTGTTTGTTCTTTTGGCAGTCCAAAAGTATGAGGTATTATTCATGACTTCACCAACACCATAATGCAAAGGTATTGATTCTTCTTCAGTCATCTTTATTCATAGTCCAATTAAATTTTAAAGCTGTCTCAAGAATGGATTTGATGCATTGAATGCTAATGACTGGATACCAGATGCATTATGGGATTACACCAAGAATATCATTCATAAAGAAAAGAAAAAGTCATTACAAAATAGGAAAGAAAGCAAAGACCAGGGGGGAAAAAAGCCTTCACTCCCTCCAAGACACATTTTTCTTTTAGCCAGCACCACAATTCAAAGACATCCAATCTCTTAGGTCTTCCTTATTCATTGTCCAATCTTAACAAGCATATGAAGCAAATGACAAATAGCATAGCTTAGGTCAGGTGCACCATAGTCTAATAAGTGACATCCTTGCTCTTTAGCAATTTTAATAGGTCTTTGATAGTTGACTTGCCAATGTAATGCATTGTTAGGGTTTAAAATAGTGTTGGGACTTATATCAAGGTTCAAAATGCAGTTAGGATTTAACTGCAGAGTACAGTTTTAAATCCTATGTTCTTAAATTTTAGGTTGTAAACCAATAAATTGCTGTAGAGTTGGAACAGATTCACAACTGACCTTGCCATGGATAGATCTGAACCACCAGAGAGGGGTGCTGCCCTTGGGGTAGCCCATCCAGCACCCCAACCTAAAGTAATTATTACTTTTGACTTTGAATGAACTCAAAGCTGACCCTCCAGTGAGTTTTCACTGTAAACTGCATGGGAGGTGAATGGATATCTTTCTTCTGAGGAGTAGCTGGTGGACTTGAACTCCTTGCTTTGCACTGGCAGAACAAGTCCTTAATGAACTAGGCCACCACAACTCCCTGATTAAACAACAGAGATGGGCCTTTAGAAACTGACTGTGTAAATTGCAGAGATAAAGGCAAGAAGTGGTTGGCTTACACTGTTGTGGGTGTGCCCTGTGGGTTTTCACAGAGTGGGAGAGACCAGTGCCTTCAGCAGGCTTGATGGTGGAAAGGGTTGCCTCCGGGTACTTGTCAGCAGAGCTGAAAGAGTTTTATGATATTTACCCAAGCAGGGCAGAAGGGAGGGCCAGAGACAGCCCTGCCAGCAATTAACGCTGAGAAGAGGCCATGATTGTTTCAATTACTTTCTATGCATCTGGACAGTGAATAAGGATAACAGGAGAAAAATCTATGCCTTTGAATTGTGGTTTTGGAGAATAGTACTGACTATCCCATGGACTGCCTTTTAAAGAGCAAAGAAATATATTTTTGAGAAAGTGCAACCAGGTTGCTCCTTAGAGGCAAGGATGGTGAAACTTCAGCTCGTATGCTTTGGGGTTCTGTTAGGAAAGGCTAGTCCTTAGAAAAAGCAGAGAATTGGCAAAAGAGTGGAAGACCTTCAACAAGATGGATTGACACAGTGACAGTGATAATGGGCTCAAGTGTATCAGAGATGATGGGGATGGTACAGGACAGGACAAGATTTACATCTGTTCTTTATATGGTCGTTAGAGTCATAGACAACTCAATGGTATGTAATAACAGCAAATTTTGTTGTGGCATCTCACATTTGACATAGAGGGTGTGGTGGCCTCCTGGGAAGACTTGACTGACCCACAGTGAACACACACATGCATGACCAATGATTTCCAATCTCCTTAAGTGCTATTGACCACTATCTCCTCCAGCCTATGTACAGCCCTGAGTGGGCTGCTAAGTTCCCACCATTTCTCAATCTTGAAGACTTCCACAGGTTCTTGTCAATGGGATATGGGCAGATACAGAGGAGTGGGGGAATCCCAAACCAAAAAAACAAAAAACAAAAAAAACCCCACAAAAATGTTAGGGAGAAAGAGCATGAAGGTATCAGCGCAGAGACACAAATGGCAAACAACAAATGCTGGTGAGGTTGTAGAGAAACTTATTCACTCTTGGTAGGAGTGTAAAATGGTGCAAAATGCAAACATAAAAGGCTGGCGCTTTCTCAAAAAGTTGCAAATAGAAATAACATTTGACCCAGCAATTCCACTAGTGGGAATATACCCTAAAGAAACCAGGACTGCCACCCACGCAGATATATGTACACCCATGTTTATTGCTGCTTTGTTCACAATAGCAAAGAGTTGGAGACAACCCAAGTTCCCACCAACAAATGCATGGATAGAGAAACTGTGGTATATTCACACAGTGGAATACTATGCTGCATTGAAAAATAAGCAACTCCTGAAATATTCTACAAAATGGGTGACCCTGGAGAACATTATGCTGAGTGAAATATCTCAGTCACAAAAGGACAAACACTGAATAATGGCACTGTTGTAAAGTGGGACTGACATTAGGGTTGGGGGAGAAATATGAAAAGAAGGGATAAATAATGTATACTGCATTGAAACAGATGACAGAAAGAACTGTTTAAAAGGAATATATGATTAGGTATTATTTTCATGAAAAGAGTCCAGAATGAGAGCTTCATAGTGGAGTGGCCTGGGGTGGGAGGGAAGATTGTATAACAATGAAATAATTTTTTTTAATTTTTTTTTTTACTTTTCAAAGAGAAAAGTGAACTGGAGGGGAGGGGTGGGCAGGAAGGAAGAGGTGCAACAATGAATGAATGGAAACCCAAGGTACCTATAAACTTTCATTAAAATTTCAATTAGACAAATGATAGGAGGTGAGGAAGGCTAACTTTTAGGAACATGGCTAGGCATGTGGAAAGACTGGACTGATAAGAGAAACTAAGTTTATGGGCAAGGGTGCTGAATGCAATGACTGATCTCTGGAGTAGGGTTCCAGGGCCTGGAATGGGACCAGAGGTTGGCTGGAAAAATAGGAGAGAACATGGATTCTCTGATCACGGGGTCCAGGTACCGCCGTGGAGAGTTGAACTGGTCTGTGTCAGAGACTGTGTGGCTCAGGTCCATCATTTCAACCCTCCTATCAGATCCCATGGGCATCTCCAATATCCACAGAAGCAACATTCAAGCAATCAATCAATGTATTTCATTGAGCTACAGTGCTACCAAGAACAGTGTTAAAGAGCAAAAATATCACTTTGAGGACTAAGGTGCACCTACCCAAAATTGTGGTATTTTCAGTTGCTTTAAAAGCATGTGAAATTTGGCCAGTGAAGAAGCAGGCTGGTGCCTTTGAATTGTAGTACTGGTGAAGAATACAGAATATACCATAGACTGCCAAAAGAACAAATCTGTCTTGGATGAAGTGTAGCCAGAATGCTCCTTAGAAACAAAGATGGGGAGACTTCATCTTATATACTTTGGGCATGTAATCAGCAGGAGTCAGACCCTGGAGAAAGGTATTGTCCTTGGTAGAGGGGTCAGAGAGAGGAAGATCCTCAATGAGATGGATTAACGGAGTGGCTTAAGCAGAACAAAGACTGTGAGGGTGGTACAGGTTAGGATGGTGTATATAGGGACATCATGAGTCAGAGCTGACTAGATGGCATCTATGGTGTCGTCCACATGGAAGCAAGATGAACAGTCTGCTTTGTGAGTTACTGCTTCTGAAAACCCCCGGAGGGTCAGCTATGAGCTGGTTTCTACTCCACGGCAAACAACAACAGCATGAGTCAGAGCTGATGGCGTTAACGCTTAAACAACAAACAGACCTACCTACCCTGACTCACAGACTATCCTCAGTGTGTCCTACTTAAGGACAGCCACCCCTACTCCCCACACACCTGCCCAGCATGGTAAATATTAAGTCCTTCCCCACAAGATGACGATAGGAATTCAATAGGCCCCCATCTCCTGTTGCCGCCCCTGAGTCCAGGAACTTTCATTGTGCACATCCCAGTTTGATCTCTCAGGTCTTACTTTTCCTCATGCTCTCTCAGGTGAGACATACAGGAGGCACACGCCAGTTCAGTACAATTGGCATGTCAAGTGCAGGGTAGGTGGCATGCCAGGGACCCTGGGCAGGAAGAGGGGGAAGGTCATCCCAATTTCCTCTCTCTGGCTGTGTCCAGACTCTCCCCTACATGGGGTTAAAGTGTCACCTAAGGGTAATGACACACTTTTCAACTTTTGAAGCACCGTCTCACATACTTTGGGCACGTGGCCAGAAGGGACCAGTCCTTTGGAGACGGACATCATGCTTGGAAGGGTGGAGGGACAGCGCAGAAGGGGAAGACCCAGATGAGATGGATTGACTGAGTGACTGCAGAAATGGGATTAGGTCTGTAGGAGACAGTGAGATTGGCTCAGGCCAGGGCTGCGTCCAGAGCTGTTGTGTAGAGTTGCAAGCAACTCGACCACACAAAACAACAACAAAGGAAATGAATGGGATGTCCTCACAATCCGTCCTGCACCGCCTCAAGTTTGCAGAAAACTGGCACCTAACTGTGCCAAGGTTTGCTATGGGCACTGTCCCTGCACTACCTCACCTGGCCTTCAGGTAACTTTGGCGTGAGGATCTGTAGGCAGGTAAGGAAAACGTGGTCTGGAGCGGGGAGAAGGGCGTGGCCAGCCCCCTGCCCCACAAAGCAAGGCTCCAGGATGAAGGTGCAGGTTCTTGCAAGGTGGAGGGGTGTGTGTGCAGAAAAAAAGCTTGAGGATGACTACCTCGTCCATAGAGTCTGCAGTGAGCACGTGGCAACTTCTGTGCGTCTCCCCGGCGTCCAGGAAGCAGGTCCCGTCTGGCTGGGCGCGGGGCGTGGCCCCCAGGCGGGGAGGGGCGTCCACTCGCTTCCCCCCAACACCCCCCCCCAACCTCTCCGGGCCTCCGGGGCGGGGGTTCCGGGAAGCGTCCCGGGCGGGCGGGGCGAGGCCGAGAATGATCGCGAGTGTTGCTTGAGGCTCCGGTGGCACCGCGATCCCGATCCGTCCGTCTGTCTGCCTGCCCGCCTGGACGTGCCGCATCGACCCCGGGCTCCTAGGCTCCGCTGCTGCTCCCGCTCCCGCCGCCTCTTGGTGGTGAGCATGTGGGGGAGGGGGTGCCCTGGGCAGGTGGGGGTGGCGGTGTGGGGTGCCTAGGCAGCGCCAGCCCTACCCCTCCCACTCCTGATAACACCGAGGGGTCAGCGAACTCCCACGACCCACCTCTCCTCAACCCCATCCTCCCTTTTGGTCCCGGTCACTGCCCAGACCTCAGGAGTCGCCACCTTTGTTCTGTCCTGGGATGGTGGGGAGGGGTTCGCCCTCAGAACTTGGGCTTCTGCTCGGCTCACATGGGCGGGGGGCGGGCCTTCCACTCTCTCCCAGCCTCGGTTTGCGGCCGGAAGCCCCCCACCCCTCCACCTTCCTGGCCCTTGTGCGCATGGAGACGTTGAACATTGAGGCTGGAGTCCCATCTTGGAGGATTCCCGACTGTAGTCATTGGCTAGAGCCCGATGACTCACAGATGGGGAGTGGACTAGAGGTCTTCCAGGGATAGGGATTGGAACAGCCCTCCTTCTCAGTCATGTCAACAGGAAGACTCCACTGGGGTCGGGGACCATATTCCAGGGGGCTGGGATGAATCTGGAGAACCTGAGGGGTATAGGAGTGAGAATGGAAGTTTTGGACTCAATTAACTGATCCTTAGAGTGAGCCTTGGGTTGATGAGATCTGAAGTGGTTTGTCCCAAACAGCTGGGAATTAGAAGAGTTTAAGTTACCTGGGCTCTTGACCCAGACGGACTCATTGGTGCTGACTCCAACTCCAGCTCAATTCAGCTCACCTGTAATTTCTATCCTAGGACCCTGTTGGAAGTGGGTTGTTTGGGTCGTACTGATACCTGTTTGCTGGTGGTCAGATGGCAGATCTAGGCCTGCTGGTGGTCGCATCCTCTGCCCCACCATTTTACCCAGAGCCAGGATCTGCCCAGACATGCCAAGATTAAACCAACAGCCTGCTGCCTGCAGATGTCTGTTCCAAAGGAGAGCACTGGGTGTAGCTGCTTTTGGGCGGCCTGGGGTTCATGATGCACTGACCAGGCCACGTGCTGTGCCAGGATTCTGTCCAGAATGATGCTTCCACAACTCAAGGGTCACCATTAGGCCCCATGCCATATGTTCCCTGCTGGCCTCGGTGTTCCCCTGTGGGGTCTGCCAAGGCAGAGGCCCAGGAACTGTCCCCTGACTGCTGTGGGAACTGAATCGCAGCTAATGTGACTTAGTGGTGGGGAGTTTTGACTGTAATGTCTTCCTGTGAGATTTGTACCTTTAACCACTTTCTGCACTTGTCAGCTGCTTCCCCCCCACAACCCCTAGCATGGTCTTGTACACTGGTGCTCTGCCCGCGCCACAGTTTGTGAGGCGGTCTCTTGACCCCACCTCCAGGGCCACAAGCCTTGCAGTATTTCTGGAGGTTGGACTGCTATCTGCAGATGGTGCTTCTGCTTTGGAACCCTGGCCGCTGAGGACACTGGTATTTACTTCCTGGCCACCAGCTTCTGGCCTCACCTGGGATTAAGTTCTTTTTGTATGGTCTTGGAGATTGTGTGTGCATTGATCAGTGGGCATGACTGGCTGGCAGTGAGGGGGCTGTATATATGTGTGTTGAGGAGGATTCCTGTAAGAGTCGAGTCCTGAAGTTGTTGTGTCCAGCAGGGGCCAGGGATGTTGTGGCTGGATGATGGACAGGCCCTGTACCTGGGCCCCAGCAGGTGGTTGGAAATGTTACTCTTGAGTCTTGTGCTGCTGGGCTCAGGCATCTTCTGTAGACTTGAGGGTGGGGGAGGGGAAACAGGCACAGATATGAGCAGAATGTGGCTGGATTGAAAAACTGGTGTGACATTTAAACCCTTTGCATTCCATACCCTGCCTTGTGGGCATCATCAGGGAAGATGAAATGTGAATTTAAGGAGTTCACTCTCCCAGCAGAGAGCTAGTGGACTTCTTGGGGGAGGAAAGGGAGCCCAGTTAGGGAGGCTCTGCTGTGGTCCGGGGAAGCGCAGGGCTGAACAGGATGGCTTCGAGACGGTCCACCATGCTGGTGTGAACTACTTGCTAGGGCATGGCTGAGACCACAGGTTAACAGGTGTGTTTCTCTGCTCCAGCCCGAGGTGAACTGTGTGCACACCGTTTTTTTTTCTCCTCCTGAATTCTGTTGTGGTACCTGTTACGGCCAGTTCTGACGTGCTGTAGAGATTTGTGTGGAAAGAGGAAGAGTGTGCCATGCCTGAGGACAGGTGAGTGTGCTGGTGGGCCACAGGTGGGCACCCTGAGCATGTCCGCGGTAGGAGGGCACCAGAAAGAGAAATAGTTTTGCCCCTCGGTAATCTCAGTTCTCTAAAGTTGATAACCTCAGCATTGGACCAGAGGGGAACTTCTCTGCTGGGTTCTCTGTCCCCAGCGCTATTAACCCTTTGCCCCTGTCTCTCTCAGTCCCAGGGGCTCACCCCAGTGTGTACTTATACCTGCCTGTCAGCCTGTCCTCAGGGTAGATGTCTTGGTGAGAGTATACCCCACAATATATGTGTGCACCCAAGCTTCCTGCGAGTGGTGTGTGTTTGTACCAGTTTTGTGGGCCTTGGAGGGCACAGTGCATGGGCATATGCCCCAGATTGAGCTGGACCTGTGTCCTCTCTGTATGCCCCATGCATTTGCACTGTGGCTTCGGGAAGTTGGCTGTTTCATGGGCTGGAACTAAGATCCCAGGTCCCTGTGGGTGACTCACTTTGCCACGCTCCGTGTTTCTTCTGTGTTAACCCTCCGCTGGAGAGGGTTGAGGTGGCCATACTCCTCATGGCACCTGGTCATTATTAGTCTGAACAAGACTACTATCCCTTTCGTCCTAGGTATTTACTTGAATCTCCTGTGTCCACGCACTTTCTGCTCTCGCCCCTTAAATAATCTCCTTCACAACTCAGTGCTGTTGAGTTGACTCATAGCTGATCCCTAGTGAGTTTTTGGCGACTGTACATTGCATGGGAGGAGATTGCTCATCTTTCTCCTGCTGAGCTGCTTCATAGATTCAAACCACCAAAGAGGGGTTAACTTTGGTTTTGCAGCACAACTCCCTACGGGCTCTGCCACCTGAGTTCCCTCATAAGTATATTAATACATTAGAGATGTATCTTCTGGATTGACTGTGTCTGTCCTGTTTCTGGGGTACATTTTAAGGTACAGTGAACCCCTTTACTGTGTGTGCTCCTTGTAGTGATTGTAACGCCCTACCAAATCATACTTCTGGCCCACGCCCAGGATTGCTGTGTCATTCTGTATGGTGCGTGTAGAAACTGTTGCCACACATAAGTGCTAGGCACTTCTTTGGACACTTCCTCATTTTCACAGAATTCTGTGAAAAGTTCTTGAAAAAGTTCTTCACACAGAATCTGTGAAAAGTCCTGGGGGATTAGAATTATCAGGCCATAGAGATGTACCAGGGAGCCCGCTGGCACAGATGATTCAGTGCTTGGTGTGACAGCTCTCTCTCTCTCTTTTTTTTTTTTTTAATTTTTAT
>NW_006399871.1:2240616-2284153 GCF_000299155.1 Elephantulus edwardii
GATCTCAGGTCAGAGGATCCTCTTCTTGATGGTAACGAGATCTCCCATTTTATGCCTCTACTGTGGCTCAGTTGAAAGCAGATGGGATGGCAAAACTGTCCATTAGCATTTTCTATGTCTTGTTTGCATGGACGCACCCTAAAGGTATCACTGACTTAATTTATATTGTTAGCAAGCAACTGACACTCCATATTTGCTTGTTGTGGGAGTTCCATGGGTAGAAAAGGGCACATCAAATATTTGACTCTACTGCACCAACCCACAGCAGTTTTAAGCTGCAGGACCCTTTGGCTCAGAATCTAGGCAGATACAGGGGCAGTGAAAGAGGCAGGACCCACATGGCAACTTGACACAGTGCCCCAGCCAGTGGGAAGGAGTGGAGCAGGGAGGGCAGTTCTGCACTCAGCAGTAGGGCCCACCTCCCAGAAACTGTCCTTAGGAGGGGTGAGAGAAGAGAAGCTCTTCAGCCAGGCCGTGTTAATAGCAAAATAGCCATGAGGGATGTAAAGTTTTGTCAAATACATTTCTTCATATAGGGATGACCAGATGGTTTTACTATTTTTATTCTGTGAATTGCATTAACGTCATCTTCAAAGAATGTTTTGTTTTAAGATAGAACCTAGCTTAATGGTTATTTCTGTTAGCATATTGTAAGTTCCATTTTATTATTTCTGTTCAGGAATCAGTTATTCTCAATTTTTCTTTATTTAAAAGAAATTCATTTTTTTCACCCTAAGAATTTTTTCATTTTCTTTAGTGGCATCCACTTCCGAAACAACATGCCTTCAGAAACTATGAACTTTGATAAATGTCTGTAGTAGTAGAGGGGCTTCAGGCCTTTTGTTCATAGGGTCGCTATGAGTCATGCTCGACTCAGTAACAACTTTAGTATTCTGTGGTTGCAGTATGCTTTATTTAAATCTTTTTTAGTTTTGTTGTGATAAAATATACCTAACAAAACATTTTCCATTGCATTTTTATGTATATAGTTCAGTGATATTGCTTTTACCACAATAGTACAACAGTCATTGTTTTCAGATTTTTTTTTTCATTACCATTAACTCAATATCCTTATTTAGGGCTTCTGTAACAAATTCCACAGGTGGGTAGTTTTTTGTTGTTTTTTTTTTAGAGAACTCTTTTATAAAATATTATACAGGGAAAATACATACATACATATAGAAAGAGTGCTGGCATCAGGGAGGGGTTCACTTCTTGAACATGGGGTAACCTAATCCTGACACATCAGGGTGGCTGGCACTGGCCCTCTTTCCTGAAGCTGTTCATCTGCTGTCCTGATTACCATAGATCCTAAAGATGCAATGTCTTGACCCCTAAAGGAACTGCTTCCTGCCTGCTGCTTTGAGGTGAACTACTCACTCCCCTCCCCTCGTCAGTGAAGGAGCCTGGCTTGGCCTGGTCCCAGGAATTCAAGCTCTCCAGGGCTTGCAAACAGACCAAAGAATATTGTTTCCTGATATGTTTGGTGCCTGTGTACCATCCAGGCTAAGGCATTTCCAAAAGTAGAAGAGGGTCTAATTCACCAGAAACCAGGCATGGACTCGAAGTGCCCCGGCAAAGGGCAAATGGTCACCCTGCTGATAGGTTTCCCCTCTTTTAACTATTGACTTTCTTGACGTTCCTAAACTCTCACTTAGGTGGGTGGTTTAAACAGACAAATTACTTTCTCACAGTTTAGGAAGCTCACTCATATTCATTGCTGTTGAGCAAGGGCATTGTGGGGACAGCCAAGTCTGACCTTGGCTAACTTCATAAAGGGACACTTGTCCCCCTCAGTACAACCGTAGCCTAAAACTAATTCCTGTAAGGTCAGATATGGCCCCCATTTTGCCGCACCTACTTCTGCTAATTCTAACACCAGTCATAACTGCTCTCCTGGGTCTGAAATCCGTTGCAATAGCTGTGCAGACTACAAAGAATCAGACTCACAATTACCAGGTATAATAGGGAAGTTAACAGGCCGTAATGCAGGTTAGTGCTTATTGTTAGGTGCCACCGAGTCTAGTAACAACCCTTTGAACAACAGATCTGAACCTTGTCCTGTCTTGTTCCATCTTCATCGTCTCTGACATACTCAAGTCCAATTATAGCAGTCACTGCGTCAATCCATCTTGTTGAGGATCTTTCTTTCACTAACCCTCCGCCTTTCTAAGTATGATTTCCGTCTCCAAGGAATAATACCTCCTCCTTACAATGTGCCCAGAGTATGTGAGGCAAAGCTTTATCATCTTGCCTCCGAGGGGGTCTCTGGCTGGTTCTTTAGAAAAGCAAAAACAGTGTTGCTTATCTATATATCTATATATGTCTATATACACAGAGACAGAGGGAAAGGGAAAGATTTATTTTAAGGAAATGGCTCACATGTTTGCAGAGGAAAGTCCCTGGTCAGTAGCTCAGACTGCAAGATAGAAGGATTTGGGAAGGCAGAGTTCAAGTCCTTAGCAAACAGGCAGGGTTTCTAGCAGCTGGTGGTGTAGGCTACCAGCTTCAGAGGCTGACACATTCCAAGTCATTGTTGACAAGCAGGATCATAGTTGATTGGCTTTGTAAACTCCTGGCTGCTGGCTGCAGAGGCATGCCAAGGTCAGTGTTGGGAAGCAGGGTGGCATACTGTCTAGTCCAAAGTTAACAAGTACAGTCCAGTAGGCCACTGGTTCATGTCTGGAGACCATGAGCCATAGCTGGCCGTTTTGGTGTTGTTAGATGCCCCATTGAGTTGACTAACACAATGTGACTCTATTAACAACAGATCTGAACCTTGCAGTATTCATCATCCCTGGTATTCTGGAGCCCGTTATTATAGTCAGTGTCAGTCCATCTTATTGAGAGTCTTCCTCTTTTTCACTGACCCTCTCTCATTCCAAGCGTGATGGTCTTTTTCAATAACTGGCCCCTTTTAATAACATGCCCACGTATGTGAGACAAAGCTTTGGTAGCCTTGTGGTGGCTCTTTGTATAACACATGTTTGTTCTTTGTGCACTTCATGGGTATTCAGTACTCTTCTTCATCACCACAGCTCAAAGGTATCAGTGTCATCCGTATTCATTGTCCAACTTTCAGATGCAAAGCAAGTGATTGAAAGGATGGTGGCTTGAATCGTACTTGAACTGGTAAAGGATGGTTTTGACCACTTTGAATCAAATAGTCATCTGATCTCTTAAACTGAGAATGAAAAATGGAGGAAGAATGTTGTTGCATTGTTGCATTTACTTCAAAAAGACCGTTTCACAATCTATCCTTAAGTGTGATTCAGTGAGTGTTAGAATACTATCCATATGCATACAAGGAAGAACTGTTAATACAACTGTTATTCAAATGTATGCACAATAACTAGAGCCAAGTATGAGGAAATTGGGGAATTACATCAACTTTTGCAGTCTGAAATTAAATATGCAGTAAAAATTCCTTATGAAAGGGAGGTCTGGTGGCCTGGTGGCAAGAAGCTGTGCTGGTGCATGGTTCAAATGCACCAGATGCCCTACTGGAGAGGGGCAATCTATTCCTGTGCCAGTCGGATCAGATTCGACGGTGTACACACACACACACACACACACACACACTCTCTCTCTCTCTCTCTTTGTTAAAAAATGTTTGAAAAAAATGCATTACAAACCTTGGTGACAGAAATGAGGCTGGAGATTGGATGATTGAATTCTGTACAATCAGTGATCCTGTTCATCGAAAATGAAAGCCAGGTGTAGATCCAATTAAAGGTTCTCTAACTTTTGCAGACATAACTACTAGGCAGGCCACACCCGGGAGGAGACACGTACTTAATCAAATAAGACAGTTTTATCTTTGCTAAAGATCTGCTTGCCATCTGCCTTGTTAAGATTGTTCTTACTGAGCACTGTCAAGTCAGAATCAAACCATAGTTGATCCTCCATTGAATTTCAAAGGCAGTAAATAACAGTAGAGGAAATTGCCCTTAGTTCTTCCAAGGAGCACCTGGTGGATTCAAACCATGCAGCTCTGTGTTGGCAGCATAATTCCTTACCACTAGGCTACCAGTGGTAGGGAGCTCTGGTAGCCTAGTGGTAGAAGCTGCGCTGCAATCACGTAGACACGCAGTTCAAACCCACCAGCGCTTCCACGGGGGACGCATGGACAGTCTCCTTGTGAGTGATGAACTGCATCTGAAAAACTCGCTGGAGAGTCAGCGATGGGTCAGTTCCAACTTGACAGTACACAACAACAACAACTGTCTTATTCATATCGTATGGTAAAAAGCTGCTTTGCAATCCCAAAGCCACAAACTGTTCCGCTAGAAAAGGATGGTCAATCTTCTATGCAATTTACTGCCCCTGTAAACCCGCTGGAGGGCTAGGTCTGTGTAGGTTCCAACTGTATGGCAGTGAGTGAGAATGACTATTGATGACATTCATATTTTCATGACTTACTGACGATTTGTGTATCTTCTTTGGTAAAATGTCTACTCAAGTGTTTTGTTCATTTTTTGGTTTGGTTGGTTGATCTTTCTAGATATTATGTCCATTACTGAAAGTATTGCATTGTAGTCTCCAACTATTACTGTACAACTTGGTAATTTTCCTTTTAATCTTCTCCCTCTTTTCTCCATATATTTGGAGGCCCTGGTGTTAAATGTGTGTATACTTATAATTGTAATATCTTCCTGATTAATTGACCGTTTTATCATTACATAAGGCCCTTCTTTGTGTCTTGTAACAAATTTTGCCTTAAAGTCTCCTTTGTCTGATAGAAAAATCATTTCCCAGCATTCTTTAGGTTACTATTTACATGGAATATGTAATAGATCTTTTACTTTCAAGTAAAACCTTTGGGTCACTTGTATAGACAGTATATAGGTGTATTATTATTATTATTTTGCATTATTTTTTTTCCAGTTCTGCCACCATCTGCCTTCTGATTGGAGAGTTTAATAAATTTGTATTTAAGATAAAGGACTTAGTTCTGCCATTTCGCTATTAGAATAATTTTTTTTTAGTATATCTTGTACTTTTGGTTAAGGAACCCTGGTAGCACAATTGTTAAAGCACTCAACTGCTAACCAACATATTGACAGTTTAACCCTAGTAGCTGCGCTGTGGGAGAAAGATGGTGCAGTCTGCTTCTGTGAGCAGTTCTGATCTGTCCTGCAAGATCTCCATGAATCAGAATTGACTTTGATGATGGGGGTTTGGTTCCGAGTTTTTTTAATGTCTCTTTTTGTCCCTCATTTCTTTTAATACTGTCATCATTTGTGCTTAGTTTTTTTTCTCGTGAGCCATTTTGACACCCATTTTCTTTCCTTTTTTGTATATTAATTTTTTTTTCCTTATAGATTTCCATGAGGTATACATGCAGTATTCTAACAACCTGGTTTAAATTGATAGCAGCTTAACTTTAGTAGCATACAAAAAATCCCTTTTCCAGTACCTCTTCTGTTTTCATGTTAATGCTGTAAAAATGATATTCTTAATCACCCTGTGCTCAATAACTGGAATTTACAGTTACATTCTATACATATATCTTCCTTTTTTTTTTTTCCTCCCATCCTTCCAGCTTGTAACTTTAATCACTGGGCCAACTTCAAAAGCTGAGTACTCAGCTCAGGGTTTTTTCCCCTCCAAGAAACAAATAGACCTTTATTGTGTGGTCTGAGAGGGACTCCAAGTGCCCCTCAGTGGAAGAGGTTAGGAATGACTAGGGAAGATGATATTTTGCTCAAGGGCAGTCAAGGATGGTTTCTTTTTGGGGGGTTTCAGGGACACTAAGGAACTTGGTATTTTTTCATGGAATTTGGGGCTGTTAATTAACTTGGGTTTGGGCTTTCCTGATCAGGCCCAGAGCCTGGCCACCTTAGATGTTACCAGGTTTCTCTAGGAGTGATCAGTCCTGGGACCAACTGCTACATTCTTCTTCATTTCAGACCCTAAATGGATATGATGATTAGGGGCAAAGTTATCTCTAGCTACTTCCTGCTGAATTGAGGTGATGTTGGGGAGCAGACATTGGTTTCCTGTAAGGTCTGAAGGACGAGCATCATTTTCACATGTTCTTGGGCACTTGCTTAGAAGATGGTGGTAGAAGGTTTATTAAAAATTTTGCAGTTGAGGCTAGCTTTAGGCAGAGGGATGGCTTTAGGCGGTGATGTTGAAGCCAGTGTTGGATGATGAAGGATTTAAATGGCAAATGGCCTTAAGCTTTTGGGACCAGTAGGAAAGTAGAGGAGAGGAGGATAAGACAGAGAGGGATAATTTAGTCTATTTTGTAAGGTACCGCCTGACCAGTAAAGAGCTTAGGCAGGCTCTTGGGTTAGTCACATGGCATAGGCTGCACAAGCTGCAGCTTAAGAAAACAGGTAGATTTTGAGTTGCTTGTTGCTGGCCAGTAAGCTGTCGTGGCCTTGATTGGGCCAGACTTGTTCTAAGGGTTGGCTAGTTGTGGAGAAATGGAAATGAGGATTTGGCCTATAACTGGGCGTTCTTCCCAGTGAGGGAACCATATGCTACATAGAAAAAGAGTTGAGGATGAGAGATGGAAAGAAAGAAATCAGCTAAGTTTTAAACTTGCAATTAAAAATTACTGGGGAAGGGTGGGAGCAGAGGGGTGCACTTGGAAGGATATATATTCTGCAGTTGTTGAATGTAACATTATTATTGTCTTTGGTTTTGGTTTGTGACTTAGGAGAGACTTAATGTTACAGAGGTGAACTTCTTCATAGAGTATTCTTGGTTTTCATCTTTTTAGAAGCAGACAGTCTGTCTTTCATAGTGCCTCTAGGTAGGTTTGAACCATCAATGTTTTGGTTACTAGCCAAGTGCAAACTGTTTTGGCATCCAGGAACATTGAGTGTTGTGTTTTATAAATGTCCAGTAGATCAAGCAGGTTAATAATGTTGTAGGTCTTCTCTGTCCTTGTTATTTGATTGAGTACTTGTTCTGTCAAGTGCTGACAGATTATTGTTGTCGGATGTCACAGAGTCAAGTGTAACTCATAGCAACCCTGTGAACAACAGATTGAAACTTTGCCCTCCATGAATCATCCTCATGAGCTCCACAATGCTCAGACCCATTGTTGCAGTTGAACTGAGAGACTGTGCACACACTACTCTGGTGGCCTAGTGGCAAGAAGCTGCACTGTAATCTTGAAGGCACCTGGTTCAAGGCCACCACCAGCTTCTCTGCGGGAGAAGGGTGAACATTCTCCTCCCTTGCGATTAAACCCATTGAAGGGTCAGCTAAGGATCAGTTTTTACTCTGTAGTATATAACAGTATACAACATTTTTCCTTTTAGTTCTGTTAGTTTTGCTCTGTGAAGTTTTATGCTATTAAGCCCATTTTATATATTCTTTTAAAATTATGTGTTGTCCCTTTTATCACTGGCAAATCTATTTAAACCCCAAAGAACAGTGTTTTATTTTTGAGAGGGAATAGTTCTGGGTTCTGATTTTTTTTTTTTTAAATTATAAACATGTTTACCTTCTCTGCTGGTTGTTACTACTTCCTGAATCTCAGTTTCTTCATTTATCTTTAATGCAGATCTGCTGGTTTCAGTTTTTGTTTTTGAAAATGTCTTTCCTGTTTTTGTCTTAAATTTTGGTGTAAATAAAATTTATTTTTAAAACCATTCCCCCCCCCCCCCCGGTTATAGATTTCTAGCTAGGCATTTATTAACTCTTTTATCACTTTGAGACTTTCATTCATTTGTTGGCTTGAGAAATCAAATGATAGTGTTACTTTTGTTTGAAAGTAACGGAGGCTCCGAGAGTGCTGTGGTCGGCCTGCCACAGGGTTGGTGATTCAAACCTGGTAGCCGCTATTCAGGACGAAGAGGGAGGTTGTTTGCAGCCTTAGAAACTGGAGCAGAGCTAGTGTGTTCTGGAGACTTACTCTGAGCAGAGTTGACTCAGTGGTAGCAGAGATTTTAAAAGTAATGTCTTCCCTTGGCTACTTTTTAAAATTTTTCCTCTGTTTCTTTTTCAGCACTTTTTCTGTCAAGGGGCCAAATATAGTTTTCTGTATGTTTATGCCCCTTTGGCTTCTTGAGTCCCACTTGTTGAATCACTGTTTTTTCTTTCATTTTAGAAACTGTACAGCTGTGACCTCTTTAAATATTTTTTTTTTCTGTCTGGTTGTCTTGTTTTCTGTTTTAGAATTTGTAAATTGTACACCCTTGTTGCTCCTCAATTTCTTCTGTATTTTTTGTCCTTTTTTGTGTACTTTCAAAGTGTACTGAATACGTGGGTATTGTAAAAAAAGACTGAAGGCAGAGTGGTGACATCAATATCTGGCCTTCACTAACTCCACAGGGAGGAACTGTCCTCATCAATAGCATCCATAACACAAAACCAATTCCCAAGAGGTCATATACACAGCCTCCCTCACCCACTTCTCCTGCATCTCTTTCTACTAATTCTAGCACCAATCCCACTGTTCTGCTGGGTCTGAAATCTGTTGCAGTAGCTACTCAGACCACATTGAAACATCCTCACAATCATAGTTTAGTAGAGAAGTTAACAGGTTACAATTCACATTGGCATCAAGATGTCAGCCTCTCAGGACAGCTTCTGAAACATGCTCATAGACCCTTCAGCCTTCCAGCTTCAGGCCAATGTTAGAAATCTCTCTTAGTCCTGCCAATTAAGGCATCTCTCTCACCCTAGTTCTCCAGCAAGCTTGGGCAGTCTCCTGTCATGCAATTTTACAGCCATGGAAATGCAGTGGAAGGTCAGCTGTGAGTCAGTTCCGTCTGAATGTTAGGAGTGAGTTAAAATCGGTAAGATATTTTGCACAATTAATTCCTTAGACTTTGATACTAGTCTGTTTTCTGTTTCCTCCACTTACTTCACAACTGACTTCTGTGGTTACTTTATTCAACTAAAAATGCAAACAAAATTATTCCTATAGTCATTTCCCCTTTTTTCACTTTGTATCAGTTCCCTTTATTTTTTTTAAATAAAAACTCCCCCCCCCCTTTGAGTCTGTGCAAGAAATTTACTCTGTGAGAAATACATAAGTGACAATGAGACAATAAATCTGAGTGTGGGGAAGGGCGGCTTGTCACGAACACGAATCAACAAGACATTTCTGAGCTCTTTGGTCTCACTACAGCCCCACCTTTGCCCCATGTCAGAGGCTACCCAGTCATTTTCCTTTTCGTAACATTAGTTTTTTTTTTCCCCTCAAATGTGGGATAATTTTTTTTAAATTTTATTATTTTTGTGTGCATGTACTGTCAAATCAGATCTGACTGGTACAGGAGGAGATTGTCCCTCCTTCCCCGGCAGAACATCTGGTGGATTCGAACTGTGCGCCTCTGGGATTGTAGTTGCAGCTCCTTGCCACTAGGCCACCAGAGCTCCCCTGTAACATTAGTTTTGTTAAAATAGTTTCCAGCTAGAGTTTTCTTACTGTTTTGTGTGTGTGTGTGTGTGTGACTGGTTTTTGTGCATGTGTGACTCTTGTTTTCTCTTATATTTCTTGTTTGTTTTCTGGGTTTGTTCTGTGACTTATTTCCATCCTTTTGAGCTTAACATGATTGCATTTCTTTTTAGGCATCCTTCTTTCCGAATGCGTTTATCTAACTGTATTGTTATGTGCTGTCGAGTCATTTGTGATAGTGACCCTGTGTAGAGTAGCTTTAACCCTGCTCAATCCTGTGCCAACCTTATTGTCTCTGACATACTTACCCCCATTACCCCAGTCACTGAATCAGTCCAGCTCATCAAGGGTCTCCCTCTCTTGCACAGTCCCTCCACTCTTCAAGCATTATGTCCCTCTTCAAGGACTGGTCCCTCCTTGTAACATGCCCCAAATATGTCAGATGGAGCCTCAGAATCCTTGCCTCCAAGGAGCAGCCTCATTTTACCCTCTCTAGGTTGAACCTGTTTGTTCTCCTAGAAATCTGTGGTATTTTTCAATACTCTTCTCTAGCACCATAGTTCAAAGGCATCAGTTGTCCTTCTGTCATCCCTACTAACGATATGTATTAAAATTATTTAATGTTCTAAATTTCCCTCTACAAACTAGTCCAGATGTGTGTCAAAATATTCTTTTTCCATGTAGTGTTTTCATGTGCTGCCAATTCTTGGAGAGGGATGTCATGCTTGGGAGGGTGGAGGGACAGCGCAGGAGAGGAAGACCCTCGATGAGATGGATTGATTCAGTCACTGGGGTAATGGGAGTAGGTGTGTCAGAGACGGTGAGATTGGCACAGGCTAGAGCAGGGTTTAGGGCTGGTATACATAGGGTCGCTATGAGTCGCAAGAGACTCGATGGCACATAACAACTTCCTTTTTTGAAAAAAATAATTTTTGTTAGCTGTCTAGTGCTGCTGTAGCAGAAACACGAGTGGGTGGGCTTAACAAATAAATTTGTTTTCTCTCTAGGAGGCTGGGAGTCTGCATTTAAGGTGTTGCCTCTGATGGAAGGCTTTCTTTCTTTGTTGGTTCACTGTTTTCTTAGCTCCTTTTAGCATCTCTAGGCCCAGCACTCCATAGGGAGGCCGTGTTTGTTGGCATCAGTCTTTCGCTGTATCTGAGGTTCCCAGCACAGGACTTGAAACTGATTGGTGTATATGGGATCATTATTTAACTGCTGCATAACATCGTTACATACCTGTCAAAGCACTGAGGAGCATGGCTCAGCCAAACTGATACATATGTTTTTTTTGTGAGGATACAATTCTATCCATGACATTGTAACTGAGAATATATACAACAAAATAGACACAGTAGTTTCCACATGGACAGTTCAGTGACACTGATTAAATTTGACTTGTTTGACCATTCTCATTCCTATTAATATAAACTCATTGCCCTTAAGTTTCTCATCTAATCTTTTGAGTTGCTGTTGTCAGTTTGATCCCATAATGCTCAAGGAAGACATTCTTGATTACTTCAGGGGATAGTAATCTTATTCTCATTACCGTCAAGTCAGAACTGACTCAAAACTGACTTTCCATTAAGTGGCTTTTGGGTGAGTGAGCAGCACAGCCCTAGAGGTTCTGTGCCATCAGAAGTCCCCAAACATACAGCCACTGAGTTGAGATGGTCTCATAGCTGACCTGCCAGCAGGTTTCTGAGGCTGTCAATCACATAAGAGGAGATTGCCCATCTTTATCCCACAGAGCTTCCTGTTGGATTCGAACTACTGCTAGAGTTTTTATTAACTTTAGTAGCTAAGCTATTCTTTTTTAGCTATTAGAAGACTTCATGGAAGACTTCAAAAAGTCAGGAATCCATGAGAATTTGAAATTTTGTTTTACATTTCCCCCCCCTTTTGGTCAGGATTCCTCAGTAGAATTGCTTAAATTATTAATTTGGTATTGATCGTTAGCAGAGCACTGTCCAGTTTTTAGTTCTTTCACTTTGTGGCAGTATGGTGTGATATGTTGCTCCGAGTCTCCGTTCTCAGGTCCCCACATCTGTGTGGCCCAGCAGAAGGTCTACTTTTGTGCATGTTTTCTGTGTGCGTTAAGGGAGTGCTTGCTGTTTTTCTTATGTGCTTGGTGGGACTTGAATGTGCTCATCATGAATTTCCCTTTTTGCAGTGTGGATCAACTCCTCCAGGATATTCAGCAGTTAAGTTCGTCGCTGAGGATGGACTACGACGACCCCATGCCAGGGTAAAGAATGCCTGGAGGCTGGTCACATCTTTCTGGCAGAGATAACCAGGGCATCAAGTGTGGGGTGGTGTAGAGTTGGTTGTTGATATGGGGTCTTAGAATGTTACCGTGTTTGACCACTAAGACCCTTGATCCTTATGTTGGGGAGCTTTCTCCATATGTCTCCTGCCATGTATTGGGGTAACAGTGATGGTGGTGACTGCAGTTGAAGTGTCCAGGGTAGCAATCCATAGTGATCTAAGTGATAGGATGGGCAGCAGGTGATAGACGGACAAAGGTGATGGGGCATTGATGATGAACAGTGGGTGTTGGGCTAACAGTGGTGATGTGAGGAATGATGGTGGTGGTGGTGGTAGTGGTGGTAGGGGTCGCAGGGGCCATAGGGGTGATGTGATGGGGTGACAGAGGCAGAAACAAAGTGATGGGGCAGTGGTGCTTATGGTGATGGGGAAATGGTTGTGGTGAGGGGTGGGATGATGGGCAATGCTGTTGGAACAACTGATGGTGCCACAGTCTGTGTTGAGTTTGTGGATTGAGATTACTATCATGCTATTTAACCCACTCAGTGGAAAGTGGACATGACCAGATCAGTGCTGTCTCCTCACCACTCCCTTCTTCCGTCCTACCCCTTCTTTCCCCTCCTCTATTTTCTGATCCCCCAGCGCCCAGCCCAGGACTTGTGTATAAATGTTTAGGAGGTGCTGGGAGGGTAGAGGGCTGAGATCTTCATTGACATCACCTGTGAACTCCTTCAAATGGTCACATGTCCAGGCCCGAAGGAGATGCCCACTTGGCTGGACATCATGCACTGCTCCCCTCAGTGATGGACGCTGTTGTTTGTCCACACAGAGTCATCTTCTTGGTAAAGATAACTATTGTGACAGCCCTGGGAATCCTGAACAGGGACACAGGCCAGCCTCAGCTCTGCCCTGTGCTCCCCTTTCCTGGTTCTTGGATCCTGGCCCTCAGTGCTCTCCCTCGGGGATGATAGTGTATTGGCTTTTATCTGTGGCTGCAGCTGGCTTGTTTCTCCCAGCTCAGACTCTTGCCAGTGAATCTTGCCCTGCCTTCTTCCGTGATCAGTGTCCCCTCTCTTCAGCCTGACCCCACCTTCTGGTTTGCTTGATGTGACAGATGCCTCCAGCCTTGGGAGGCCCCTTTTCTTCCTCAGCCCTGGTCGCTAGGAGGGTGGTTCTGTTCGTACTGTGGCCTCTGGTGGCCATGTGCCCTTGCAACACTCTGAGACCACTGTTCAACTGTGGTGTGTTCTGAGCACATTGTGCTTGGATGGGCTACTGAGTGCTACCTAAGAGGATCCCTGAGTCAGTGTATTCATTTATCCATTCTTTAGCACTTCCTTGATGCCAGAGGCTGGAGATTGCAGTGATGGTCCAGAGGAGAGATGCCCACTAATCAAAGACTCACACAAAGAAAGTTGTTTATACATTGAGGGAGAAAGGAATTTGATTCTGTAAGGAAGCCACATTCTTCATGTGTGTTGTCAAGAGGGTGTCCCAGAGGAAGTGGTGATTGGTGCTGTGGTCTGAGAATGAGTGGTCTGAGTAGTTAGGAGGAACAGGGCTGAGAAGCGCTAACCAAGTGAAAGCTTGTGCAAAGGCCCTGAGGCAGGGCAAAATACTCACTTTCAGAAGCTGGAAGGAAAGGTGATGTGATTTGAAGACCTTGTAGATCTGGTGAAGAATTTCTTTTTCCTCTCATTTATTGTTTGATTAAAGACTACATTTTACCTTATAAATTTTACTATATGGTGAAGCAAGGCCCAGCTTCCTACTTTTCATTTTGCTGTGAACTGTTGACGTTTTTATAGAAAGTACAGAAAGAGGAACACACATGTGTTTTTAACCAGTAACCAAGGCTTCTGCTTGGAGGTAACTTCAAGTTTCATGGGCTGGGGATGTTGGGAGGCAGTAGCATCAAATTGAGAAGATCAGTTAGTGACTGAAAAGTGTGTTTGTGGGAGAAGATTGGAGGTGACAGGCTGGCTAATGGAACAGGACTAGCAAGGTGAGCAGTGGGGGAACATAGGTGTGGCTCAGGCTGACCTAGGCTAGGTTGACCCTCTGACCTTCTAGTGGTCCTGGACAGTGGGTTGGCAGGCTGCAACTCAGAGGCCAGTCCTGGCCTGATGAGGCTGTTGGGCCAGCTCTGGGAAGGTAGCCAGAGAGCAGTGCCGCCCGCCTCCACATCCCACACCCCTCCTTCCTTCCTGGAGTCTTGGCTTCTGGCATTGCTGGGTCCTAGTTGGAGCTTGAGGCTTGCTGTGCCTTTAAGAGGGTGGTGGCTCATGCTACATGTGTCTAGCCTTTCTGCTATGACGTCAGGGATTTGGAGGAGGCCCTAGAAGGTTGATTTTCCTTTTCCTGAAAGGGGAGGAGATAGAGATCGAGATCAGTGGCCCATGATGAAAAGAATGCTGGAAGATCCTGGTTGAAAGCAGAAGTTAACATGGGGTGAGCTTGGGTGAGCTTGGGTGTGTGTGTGTGTGTGTGTGTGTGTGTGAGAGAGAGAGAGAGAGAGAGAGAAAGAGAGGGAGGCAGGTGGCTGTGGGGAGAGAGATTTGAGAAAGAGAGACTGGTATCCTATCCTTCAGTGTGTGTCTATAGAGGAGGGTCTTGGAGTTTGTGGGGCGAGGGAGCAGGTGAGAATCTGCCTGGGTTGGATAATAAGGCACCTCTCTGCCCCCTGAGGCCTGTCCTTGGCCTCACAGCAGTCACTGGATCCCATTTAGACTATGGCTTGACACTTTTGAGTCTGGAGTGTGAAGTCTGGCCTGTAGGCTGTGGGCGGGCTCTGCTGAGGCTCTGATGGGTGGCCCTGGTCTGGGCAAGCGTGTCCCACTTAGGAGGTGGTTGTACGTGAGCTGACAAAGCATGCATCTTCAGTGCTTGATGGCAGTTCCTCAACAGGGAACTTTTATTAGAATGAAACGTGACCTCACTGTATAGCGTGGGTGGAGTGAGAAACGCTGCCTTTCCAAGTGAGTGTCTCTGAATGTCCAAAGCTCAGCCCAGCTTTCTCAAAGGGTGGCCTCCCATGCAGCCTCGGTGCTTGCTGGGGTCTCAGCTCAGGCCACGGGGCTAGGTGCTTCTTCAGTGTCTCCATATCAACACCTCAGCAGCTGCATGTTCTCACCTGCTGGGGATCCGTGTTGGTTATGCCAGCAGTGTGTGTAGACACCCAGCAGAGTGCTGGGCACAGACTTGAAGAGAGCGACAGCTGTCACAGGCACTCCAGTGGCAGCCTGCCCTCAGGACCATGGTCCCTGCATGCCTTGCCCTTTATTTTACACACGAGGAAACAAGCGAAAATGAGATGTAAGTTTTGTCATGGATGTCACCATGCCTGTTACTCAGTCTCTTCCTGCAAGTGCAATGCCCCGGGAATGGACTAGTCGTGGACTGCCGGTCCTGGGGAGGGGCGGAGTGCCCCTGGTCATGACTGGCCCTTTACCAGGTTTGGGGCGACCGTGGCCATTGGTCTGACCATCTTTGTGTTCTCCATTGTCACCATCATCATCTGCTTCACCTGTTCCTGCTGCTGTTTGTACAAGATGTGCCGCCGACCCCGCCGTAAGCATGCCCACCCCCACCTACCCCACCCTGAGTCCCTGTGTGCAGTGTTGACCCCTGGGCGGGCAGGAGAGGCTGACCAGGGCCCTGCTTTGGCTGAGCTGGAGGGAGGGGCTGCAAGCCTGGCCCTCAGGGCTGCAGGGTCCTGACCAGGATTCTCTTTACAGCGGTTGTAACCACAACCACTTCTACCACCGTGGTGCACACCCCTTACCCTCAGCCTCCAAGTGTGCCCCCCAGCTATCCTGGACCGACATACCAGGGCTACCACGCTGTGCCCCCTCAGCCAGGGATGCCAGCTGCTCCCTACCCGACGCAGTACCCACCACCCTACCCTGCCCAGCCCATGGGCCCTCCCGCCTACCATGAGACATTTGCTGGTGAGTACTGCAGCCCCGTGTGTGATT
Source organism: Elephantulus edwardii (assembly GCF_000299155.1). Lineage (NCBI taxonomy): Eukaryota > Metazoa > Chordata > Mammalia > Macroscelidea > Macroscelididae > Elephantulus > Elephantulus edwardii. The sequence goes on from NW_006399871.1 coordinate 2,256,226, forward strand.
CCGCCTATGCCCTCTCATCTCTGCTACTTCCTGGGCACCCATCCTGAGTATATCAGTGAACATGCCCTCCACCCCTTCCTCCTCACAGACAAAATGTGTCTTCTCTGTTTTCAGGAGGTGCAGCAGCACCCTACCCTGCCAGCCAGCCTCCTTATAATCCAGCCTACATGGATCCCCCAAAGGCAGTCCCGTGAGCAGGCGCCTACCTCTGGGTCCCATCGTGTGTGTACATGGATGGTCATGCTGTCATCTCTTTTCTGCCCCATCGCATATGCGTGTGTGCACCCCTTATGTACATGCGACTTCCTCTGATGCTGATGAGGTGGGGAGCAACCCTTGCCAAAGTAGGCTGGGACCACGTTCTTTGTCCTTTTCCTCACTTGAACTTGAAATTATGCTTTCTGTAATCTCCTGCACACTTCAAAGGACAGGACAGGTTGGGAGGGGGGAGTTCCTGTTTTCTCTAGAACACCTTGGGGAGGGCGGATGGGGCTTGTCAAACTAGGATAGCAGAGCATTCTTGGGCAAGGATTTTGGCAGTGCCCAGCAATCTGCCCCCTAGCTCTGGCCAATGTCTGACAGCCACTGTTTGAGGCCACAGCTTCCCAGAGTGTGAGGTGCCGTTCTCGGATCCCAACGACGCACGCTGCAGGAAGTCGGAAAGATTGGAATCTGTCCGAGTTGGGTTCTGATTCTTTAGGCAGGGGTTTCACGGCCCCCTGAAGTCTGTGCCACCAGTGGGACCAGTGCTGGCATGGCCCACCTATGCCAGGCCAATCTGAGCAGCAATGTCTGTCTGGATTATCCCTGTACCGTCCGAGACACCCGGCAGACTGTGTTCAATCATGGTCCTTGCTGCTTGTGGAGATGCTTTCCTGCCCTCCGTCCCCAGCTTGTGCATAAGTCGGCAGGGTGGCATCTGCTCAACAACAGACTCAGGTCTCTTCCCTGCAGTATTTTTATTTTTAGCCAAATATTGTGCCCCGTATTCTGTTTAAAATGTAAGTTACTGTGAGGCTGAAACTCCAGGGGGTAGTTTTTGGGGAAACTGGCCAACAGAGAGGGGTAGTCTGGCCTCCTGTCCCTGCTCCTCTGATACCAGCACCACAGCACATTCAGCTCCTTGGGCGTCAGTTCACACCTGGGCCAAGGGGCCATCTGGACCAAAGGTGAGGTGGGGCCCAGATAGGAGCACCTCATGTCCTCATCCTTCTGTTTCACCAGAAAGTCTTAGCTTTGTATCTCCTGCTGTGTTTCTGAGAAGTGTTCTGGAGCCTGTACCCTTGTTTATAATAAATGCAAACATTTGGAAACGCCTCTCTCTTTCTTTATAGCCTTGGCTGTTGGGATTGGGTATTAGGTGTATCCATTTCCACCCAACCCTTGGATCTTCTGTGATTTTGACCAAGTTCCTTCCTACTTTTATTGAGCTGAGACTTCCTGCTGGGGAGAAAGAAACTTGCCACATTTTATGTTCCCCACGCTCAGAAGGCAATGTGTGGGCTGGAGGGGAATAATAACTCAGAGGCATTGAGGAAGCTTTATTAGGTTTTCCTTCTTGGGCCTACTGCGCTGGCATGGCCAGGGTTAGCCCGTACAAAGTGGCTACTGCCAAGGTCAGGAAGGCCAGCAGGCCCAGTGGGGCCAGAAGACCCTCTGTGGATGAGGCTCCATGACTCTTCATGGGAAAAGGACTCTGGGGCCCCTTTCTACTCCCAAGGTTGGGACAGGTGTCTCGGGCTGTGACCAGGGGTGCAGTGGCTGTGGCAGCTGATGACCTTGGGCTGGGCCCAGTGGGAGCTTCAGCCTTGTACATGGGCTTGACAGTGCCGAAGGGCCTGGCATGAGAATCCACCCACTGCAGCAGGGCCTGTGGCTTCCACTGGCAGATGCTGACCAGGGCCAGGACGTCCCCCTCAGCTGTGTGTGAGTCTGGCGGGGTCTGCCTGTAGAGACGTGTGTAGATGTTTCCCAGGCTGTAGCTCTTCCTTGAGCCAGGCTCAGAGGAGCTGCTGGCATGCTCCAGGGCCTTCAGGGCGGCGATGCTGTCTATGCAGAAGGCACCATCCAGAACACTAGCAAGGCCCAGTGCAGCCAACTCTGCCTGGAGCAGGGGGAAGTCATAGCGGTCACCATTGTGTGCCACGAGGCACCAGGGCTGTGGCTGCCGCTGCAGGAAGGCTCGGAGCAGGTTGGCCAGGTCAGCGTCAAAGCGCTGGCGCCCATGTGCGGCTAGCACAGCCGTGCTCAGGCCAGTGATGTTGCTGGCCCCAGGGCTGCAGGCCTTCCCGGGAGCCACGCACAGAGAGAGCTTGTCCACAACTCGGGGCAGCGGAGGCACTGTGGGCGGTGGCCCCTGGGGGGTGGGTGGGTTCTCCAGGGCACATCTGTGGATGGCCAGCATGCACAGTTCCGTGACCTTGGGCTGGGAGAAAGGCAGCCCTGTGGCCTCCAGGTCCATGAAGATGAGCGTCTGCACAGGACCCTGGGGTGGGGCCTGCGAGTCCATGGTGGGGCTAGTACCTGCTGCTGAGCCTGAGGAGGAGCATGGGGTAGGGTGGGCAGCATCAATACTCTTGTAGAGTGATTAGTCCCTCAGATTAGTGAGTTAGATTAGTTGATTAGTCGGTTTAGCCCAAGGAGCAGAGAGACCACACTCAACTGGGTTTCCATTTGGGGGTGTGGGTCTACCTCATGTGAGTCTACTCCCCACATGCCCACCTGGTGGAGCGGACCCACAGCCTTCCAAGCCCCCCCGAGCTCTGCCCCATCTCCTTTGTACTTACGGGAAACAGCAGTCACTCAGAGCACACACCCTCCGTCTGTCTGGCTAGCAGTGTCTGTCTGGCTAGCAGTGTCGAGAAATGAAACACAGCCCAGGCCCGCCCATGGCTCCCCCCATCTGTGAGTCAGGCCTGCCTTTGGGCCCACGTGACAGAGCCCGCCCTGCTCCTCCTCTTCCTGCGGGGTCTAGGCCTTTCTCCCCCACAGGCCCTCTCCTCCTCCCCCTTGTGGCGCTCCTGGGCTTTCTCGGAGCCACAGCTACAGTGGACGCTGCACTGCTGGCAAATGCACCTCGGTGCTCGCCCAAGGAGTACCAGCTGGAGGCCAGGTGCTGAGGCTGCTAGGGAAGTTATTTCCGGCAATGCTGGGGCCCCTGCGTGTCCAGGCCTGTCTAGTCTAGGCTTGGGGTGAGGGCTTGTCCTCTGACCAGGATGGTTTATTCCCATGGCTCCAGCCCAGAACAATGACTCAGCAGTCGCAAACAGAGCAGGGCTCCTTCCTCAGGGCAGATTATAGTTGCCATGGGGACAGGCTCAGCTCTAGTCTGGGATAGGAAAAAGGATCCCAGCTGGCTCTAGGGTCCTGTACTATCCCTCCCAATCAACCAACACAGAAAACCTAGGAAACACCACCACAGCTGGTGTTTTCTTGGTAGGAGCAGGCCCACTGCTTTTAATCAGTTGATGAAGTGAGGAGAAGGGTGGTGCCGGGCTTCTGCGTGGCTGGATGCTCGCAGGCTTCAGGGACAGTCCATCTCGAGGTCGTCCACTTCGTTCTCGGCAGCACAGAGCTCATAGAGTGCTGCTTCTGAGCCAAAAAGATGAGGGTTCTGTGGTGAAGGCCTGAAGGTGCTGGGGACAGAGGGAGGCCCACTTCTCCCCAGCACCTGCAGGAACCAATCAGTCCCATCCACACACAGGCCGTGCTCCCTCAACAACTTTAAGCAAAGTGACACAAAGGCAATTCACACAGCTGTTTTTGCAAAAACTGTGGCTTTGCCATGGCAACTCAATGGACAGGCAGTCGATACAAATAAGACTGTGAAAGGCAGTGGCCGATGGAGGCGGATGGCTGAAGGCAGGCCAAGAAATCAGATTACTGGCTCACCTTCACACTGTGTCACGTCAGGGAGTCCCCGGATCAGCGCACTGACCGCTGGCATCACTTGGTCATACTGGTGCAGGACCTCCACGCAGTGCACCGTGAAGAGCTTGTCCTTCTGGGACAGGCCGTACAGCAGCAGCACAATGTCCCGCAGACACCGCACCGTGTGCTTCTGCTGGTCGGTCCATGAGGGCCACTCTGCCCTGCGCACGGTCAGCCACTGTCTGTGCAGCATCACCGTGAGGGCTCTCACTGCCTGGGGGAGGGGAGGGGACCAGCAAGCCACATCTGTCAGCTTCCTGGCTCTGCTCAGCTGCCCAGCACCTCAGGTGAGGGGGATCTGAGTGGTGGGAGCATGAGGTCATTGTCCACTCAGAGCTGCCACACCAGTGGGCTCCTGCCCTGGGCCACTCACCTCCACGTTGCACTGGCAGTCAGAGGCGATAACTGGGGAGGAGGGGTACTGCACACCGACCTTCGCCAGGAGCCACACCACCTAGAACGAGCCGTCCCATCCCCAGGATGAGAGCTCCGTTACAGCTGGGGCCATCCTGGTTTCTAAGAGCCCGACTGCTTTCACAACTGCTCATCTGTACAGATGGACTCTGAAGTGGTGTCGTGGGGCCTTCTCAGGCCAGACTCAGAACCAACATCTATTCTCATTGGCAAGCCACCTGCCTCTAGGGAGTTTCAGCTACCAGGACCCAGACCAGGGCAGGATCAGTCCTTCGCCAAGTCCAACGCAAGCCTGGGCTGTGCCTGTCTGTAACGCATCTGTGTGGTGTGAAGCCCTCAGGCTCCTTCAGGACTTGATAACCTCATTACCACATGAATCAAAGCTCCCCATGAATCAAAGCTCCCCTCTCCCTAGGCTGGGGACAGAAAAAGATCTACAGGACTGAGGGTAGGCATGGCGGGAGGTGGGGTAAGTGGTCTTCAGACAGGTCTGAATTTTCACCTCTTGTTCCAGTTGGAGCCACTGTCGCTCCGAGGCTGCTTTGTCAGGCTTCGACGTGATGGACATGTACAGCAGCAGGAACAGGCAGCCCTCTGAAAAGGATGCCCCACGTCACTCAGGGTGCCCTTCTCGCCCAGAGCCAGGGGAGCAAGCTACCCCCAGGAGAGCCTCGGCCCTGTCCTTGCCACAGCCCTCCCGTCCAGCAGTCCAGATGCACAGTTCACCGTGTGTCCTACCTTACCTGAGTGGCAGCAGAGCTGAGACGCAAGCCTCTCGTCGTCCACCAAGAGGGAGAGAAGCTTGATGGTCAGCAGCACACTGTTCAGGGGCGTCTCTGGGCTGAGGCACTGTGGTAGCACCCGGAGCACATTCTGGAACCTACAAAACAGGTCCCGAGGGACATGACTCACTCCACCCCAGAATTCACCCTCTTTAGATGAGAATAACAATCAGATTTTTTTTTGTTTGAGTCAACAGATAAACTTTATAGGACAGAATAGAACTGTCCTGGGTGACACAGTAGGTAACATATCAGGCTGCTAATGTAAAGGTTGGAAGTTCAAATCCTCCTCCTGTTCCATGGGAGAAAGACAGGCACTCTCCTCTTAGCCCACGGAAGGGCAGGCTGAACTTCAGAACTGAAGAGGCAGTGGGTTTTACAAAGTGATCCTTACTGGAGCAAACTGCTATATTCCTCTGTGGTGTGGCTGGTGGGTTTGAACATACCTTCTGGTCAGCAGCTGAGTACTTACAATTGGTCACTAGAGCTCCTTCAAAATCACAGTAACGCAGCACAAAGATGAAGCTGTTCTGACACATCTGCATTCAAGTGCTGGCCTATTATGCCCTTGCTATGAAACTCGTCTCATGTGAAGGAAGACTGGGTATAAAACGTCAGGTTAGGCCTGCAGGAGCTGACCACTGACAAGGCCTTTCTTTGTCAGTGACCTCAAGATTCCTGACCCACATATAATCCCTGGGCTCTTCCCATCCCTGCCTGCACAGAGGGACTTGAGTGAAAATGTGGTAAAAGAAATGTTCTAAGTGTTTTGTGCCCATGAACTGACGTGGACTGGACACGGACTACTCGCAGCAAAAAGACCATTTTCCTCACTTGTTGGGAAACATGATGCCTGTGGCCAGAGGTGAGAAGATGCCCATCATGCAATGTACCCTGACAGGGACTCCAGGAATTCTCAGGTCCTGGGTGCAAAGGGACTTTTATTAATGACCAGTGTCCCAGCATAAACACTGTTGTCTGCTCAATCCACATCAAACGGGGGTGAGCATTCAGGAGCCTGGGTGGGGCTGAGAGGTGAGTCTACAACGTTCTCGTGTCTGGTTTCTGGTGAGTGCACTTGCTCACTGTCTGCAGTGTTTGAGCACAGAGCACCAGGAATATTCCTCAGCCTCACTAGGAAGCAGAGTTTCATATTATTTTGATTGAACTCATTTTAGAACAAACCCCAAACAATAGGCTACAAACTCATCAGTTACCAGGTGGCATGGACTCTGTCACTCACTACTGTCGAGTCTGTTCCAACTCACAGCAACACTTCACCAGGATTCCAAGGAGCTGTGCTGCCAACCCAAAGGTAGGCAGTTCAAACCCACAAACTGCTTCATGGGAGAAAAATGAGCAGTCCCTTCCTGCGCAACGCACAGCCTTGGAAAACTGGCTGGAGACTCAGCTATGAGTCAGTTCTGACTACACAGCAAGGACTTTTTTTTTTTTAAAAAAAAGAGTAGAACCAGGAGCAGAGTTCTCATCTTCCTCCTGAACAATCATTAATGAATCCAAGCCATTGGAGACATGCAGCCTTTGGGTGAGCAGCACAGCTTGATACAGACTGAACTGCCAATGTTTGTACTTAAGCTTAAATTTAAACTCGTTACCCAATTCCATGAGGCTAGAAGTGGCCCCTGAGTAGCCCATGAGGGCCTTGGACTCTTGTCTTTAAGCAAAACCCATACAACATAATAGTTTCCAACTTACTTTTTCATAGCAGCAGACTCTCCTTTTGAAATAAATGGTACATAGGAAGGAGAGTCTTATTGGCCGCTCCCCTACCCAGCCCCCAGACAACCCTGTACTGCTATGTCCCCAGTAGCTGCAGCAGGAATAAGACAAGGAGAAGGAGGGTCAATGAGCTTTAAAGCCAGGCTGGGCAAGGAGCTCGCTGAGAAAACAGGTGAGGACCAGATGCTGCTGCAGCCTTCCTGGTTACCTGCATGGCACCACACGTTCCTTCTAAGCCTTGACAGCACCTCTGTCCTCAACTCTCACACAGCTCTTGACCAGAAGGGACACGTAGCAGGGTTCAGCTTAAGCATGCAAAGCATAAAGGAACACTGAAGAGAAAGAGTGGGAGTTGGTGGAAGACGGTGACAGAGCAATGGCTCAGAAGACTGACTGCTGGCCTGAAAGTCACCCTCACCCACACTCATGCTCTGTGGACGTTCAGACAGGCTTCTCTACCTGAGACAGGGTTTAGTCACTCAACAAGTAACGACTGCTTTCAGCAAGCCAGGCTCTGTACTAAGTGTGAGGACGCAGGGCGGTGAAGGTATCATATGAGCTGGGAGTGGAAGGCCTTTTTCATAGTGCTTTTATGCTTTGAAATGCTTATAGTGCACTCATTCGATGGCCGTTTAATGTCCAATCGACAATCTTTCTAGAAAGGAAATGCTTTATCTGCCAAAAGAACTGGTAAAAATTATCATTTCTGTAATTTATTTGTTTAACAAATATGAAACAAATAACCAGCTATGAGCTGGACCCTGCCAGGCACCTGGAAATGGCTTTGCCCCTATTATGTCGCTCACACTACACTTCAGTCCTATGTCCAGCTCTGAGTGCCACAGGTTGGACCAGCCCAGATATAAGCTGGTTGGTTCACTGGGAATGAAGATCCAGAAGTATTTTAGGGAAATGGTAACTCTGAACTCAGAGACAAGACAAAATTCCGTCCAGCTGGTGGAGTCTCTCCACCTGGTCCCTTGGTGGAGTGCTGAGGAGGGACTGAGTGACTGGATGAAGAAGATGGTCTAAATGTGTTTATAGTTTCTACCAGTCTTAGAACCCTGGAATCCCAGGCTAGGAATATGTGAGAACAGTTCTCACTAGCCGGCATCTTTACACTGTCAATTCCACGATACTTAGGATGAGCAAGCAACCTATGGCTCATGCCAGCAGCAGATAACAATGATGATGGGGACTCCTAGCAAGTCTGCCTGCGAGCTGCAAATCCTCCTCTTACCCTGTGCTTCCTTAGGGACTCCACCAGATTTAAACCTGGCTATGGCTGGGTGACCTTCACCTGACACGTCCCAGGTTTAAAGGCCTTTCGGCTTAGCCTTTGTCTGTCTTACGGTGCAGGGCACTATTCCATGATAGCCAACAGTCTCCTTTTATCATGTGTGCCTCTGCTAACCTGCTATACAAAGGCAGAAGTAAACCAAATGAACCGTTTCCTTGCTTCTGCTAACACCTGGCCCCACTTCCTGTCATTTCAGTACTTCCTGAACTAAGCAGTGTAAATAAGTCAAGGATGTGAGCATATTTCAACAGTAACAAGACAGACCTTCAGAGGTCAGGAAAGATCCAGAAAAGACCATAACTCTCATGCTACTTTATACCTGGGCAAAAAATCAAAAGAAGCATTTTCTGCTAATTTCACCAAAACCGTAAGGCACTGACTCAGGATGCTAGTTCGAAGGTGACTTGTTGGTACAGAAGTTAAAGTCAGCAGACGAAGCAGTATCTTCAGCAGTGGATGTTGGGCTTGGTCAATAGCAATTTCCTTTGGGGCTGCACTCACATCTCTGTGACCATGTCTCTGAACCAAGCTCTCGTTCATTTCCCTGGAAGCAGTGTCTGCCCCACTTCCTGAAAGTAACAGGCAAACGACTGCTCCACTGTGGCACACGAGGTCCTGAAGAACACTGAGTGAAGCCATGGAGAAAGCTTCCAAGTTGCAAAGTGAGTCCTCAGGGCTGGCTTCTACCCCAGAGTTCATGCAGGGGGCATGTGCTGGGGCGTCCCCAGGGGCTCCACTTCTCTTGGCTGCTGCGTAGTCCTGCAGAGCCTGGCAGTGCAAACCAATGAAGAACTGTACAAGGGGGAGGAGATGCACAGCTCCAGAAAGCTGGGAGAGTGGAAGGGTCCTTCTGTCTCTTTTTGCTAGATCTTGGTCATAGGAACCATCACTCCTGGCAATTAGATGCAGTCCAGTCAATGCCAGGCTCTGTGCTTCTCTCAGGGCAGACAAAGAAAATGACCCTTCTCTAAAACTTGTGGTCCTGAGGGCTGAAATCCCAGCCAAAGTACTGGCAACACAAAAAAAAGACAAGTGTGGGATGACGGGAAGGTTAAGGGCGCCACACAACCTTCCTGCTAATTCTCTAGACTCCCAGCCCAGCTAAGCCCACAGCCCTCCCAAAGCTGGTGAAGGCCACGGAAGGGCTTGCTTCCCAGATGAACATGTTAGGAGTCCAATGCTTACCTGCCAAAGCCTGGTGCCTGCAAAAGAGTGCCAGTGGGAGCCTCAGAACCACTGCTCAGGAGGTGACACAAGCCTAAGGAAGACCCTGGGACCAAAGGCTGCCTCAGAAGCAGGCTTATCAAAATGGAACCTGCAGAAAACAAGGTGATTCTAGAAGGTTCTGACAGGGGAGGCTTTTTCTAGAAGGAAAGCAGGGGCATTCTTTGGATGCCAACAACCTTCTAAGCTAAAAATCCACTCAGATTTTTGAAGGCTCTGGGACACGTCTGCTCTTGGTCTTCTGTATTTGATAAAGTCTGCTTTGTAACTTATCACACATTACCACTCTCCTTGGCCTCCCGCAGGAGTGTCTAGTGCTCTGAATTACAGACCCCCCAGACAGTTCCATGGGTGATTCTATATGGAGCCAGCCTTTGCAGAGGACAAAGGGAGCCAGGCAGGCAGAGCACAGGTTCTGGTACCTTCAGTATGGGACCTCTGCATCCAGTTGTCAACAAGAATTTTCTGGGCCTCTTCTTGTTTTATGGATTCACCTTCCAGACTATGGATCTTATTTTCTGAAACGAGATAAAATGTGAACTAAAAATTGACCTAAATGTACAGGCACCTCAGAAGCTCTTAAATGCAATGCATTTTTTAAAAAAATTAATTTTAATGAAAGTTTACAGAGACTTAGGGTTTCCAGTCATTCATTGTTGCACTTAAATGCAATGCATTTTTAAAATGGCAAATTATTTTACTTGTTCAATCTTGAGTCAAAAACTAGAACAGCTGAAGGACCCTCACATATTTTGTCTTCCTCATGTAAAACAGGAACTTGCACGGGGTCAGGGGTGGGAATCCTATACTCCACTCCAAAACAAGGCAGTAAGATAAAAACAGAACTGCTAACACTTACCTGGTGAGTACTTATTATGTCCCCATTACAGTTTTAAGAGTTTTACACATATCAGTTTGTTTGTTCTTCACAGAGATATTATCATTAGTCTTACTTCACAGGTGGAGACACTGAGGCACAGAGGTTAAAGGACTTGCCCAAAGTCACACAATCCAGTAAGGGTTACGACTAGGACTCACATCCAAACTCCTGGTTCCTCTTCTTGCTTAGGACACTACCCTACACTGTTGCTTTAATTACTAGATGCCAACCATGAATGGGCTGCAGTTCTTCAGAGGCCGATGATTTAAGGCACAATGGCCGATGATTTAAAAACGGGAGGGAGAGGCAATGCATCTAAATCATAAAAGAAACAGACATGCAAGAGCACAGTCTCAGTGTAACTGCTGGATTGTCTCTTTCTAGGAAGTAGTAGTATTCTCTCAGTTGGGACTGAGCTGCACAGACTCAGGGCCAAAATGAGGATGCGGCCCTGAATCCTGCTGTCTGTCTAGTCATGGGCAAGAGATGTTGACTGTGGTTGTTTTCAAATATGCCCACAAATTCTTTGATATGGTTCTCTTCAAAAGGGAAAGTCCGAAATTTTCTTTCCATTGAACGTGGTCTAGATGCAGCAAACTCATTTCTAACAAACAGAATTTGGCAGAGGGGATGCGATGTGAGTTCCAGGGCTACGCCATCAAATATATAAATTCTGCTGGGCCTCTCTTTGGGTTTGTTTGTTCTAGAAGAAGCCTTTCATGTCATGTGAATATTCTAGTAGCTCTGGGGAGCAGCCTATGTATGGCAAGAATCTATATGAGTGATTCACTTTGGAAACATCCAGTACTTCCAGTGAAGCCTGCAGTTAAGTCCAGCCATAGTAGAGATGGGTCATCTCCACAGGGCCCATTTAGGATTGCTGACCCACAAAAACTGGGAGATAATAAATGATTATTGTTGTTCTAAGCTACAAATTTGGCTAATATGTTACATTGCAGTAGATGACTAATATATATTGACTTACCCTTTCTGCCCACCAGAGATTTGTATCCTGGCTCTGTCTGGCCAGGGAAGGGAAGGCACATGTTAGCACTAAAAGACTCCTTTGTAGGAAAAGATGTTTTTCCAAATTGTGGAGACGATGTTTCTGGCTTTATAATCACGGATGGACTTTTCCTAGGACTGGAAAAAGTTAACTATGAAAGCAAAATAATACTTCTGCTACAAACACTTAAAATATTTCATTAAAAAAACCTAGTAACAACAAACTTTAAACTTTCCCAAGTCTAATTTTAACTAAAGGCTTATGCTTGATATATTTGTCATTCACTGTCACAATAAACCCACTGTCATTGAGTCAATTCATAGAGGACCAAGCAGGACAGAGTAAAGGGGCTCTGCAGGGTTTCCAGTCTTTACACACGCAAACTGCCTCCTTTTTCTCTTTTGAATCTCGTGACTTGGAACCTCCAACTTCAAGGCATTTTGATCTGAATTGTTGGAAAAATCATTTTTATATTCTTCTAATTATCCTGAAAATATTAGCCATAATTCCTACTTTACTAGTAGTTCTAATCCCACAAAACATCTTACTGATGTGAAACAACCTCTTTTTCATAGTCAAGGAATGAATCTGAAGACTTTCAACAGAAAGAGGGTCTTATTAGAGGGTATACAACTTGCAAACTAAGCAAATTCCTCAGTACCAGTGTTTTTATGTTACAGAAGTAATCTCAAATGTCTAGATTGGAGTGTCCAACAAACTGGTGGAAACACTGAGACTCTTCTATTGATGTGTGAACCAGTGGGGAAGGTCCCTTTCAGCTCTCCTGTCTTATATGGACAATACAAAAGCAAGAACTCAATTTCACATCTTATCTTTACAAGTAAAGTCCTAACTGGTGGGAGCAGCATGTTCAAGGCCAGAGAAAGATGTGCAGACCATACTGTTCACGTTTCAAGGCCGATACTGACAGTGCACTAGACTTCTCCAGACTATCTGGCAACAGATGTGGGCAGAACACAGACCATTAATAGGCTGGCCACATCTGAAAACAAAGGCAGGGGTTGTTGGACAAGGGTTCCAGGGCAGCAAATAAGGAAAAAAAAACAAACACAAAAAAAACCAAACCAAACAAACAAAAAAACCACACCAAAAACCAAGCATTCCTAGTAGCTAGAGCAAGGTAATATTCTCATGCTTGGAAAAAAGAATTCCAACTTTTTTAGTTTGGTTCAATTAAATTTCATCCCAAAGAACTGTGCTTATTTAGTCCTGTACAGAGGAATAAATTCTAGAGTGTCAGGCCTTTATGATGCAATGCTCTAAGACATTTATGTCTCTTCAAAACTGCCAAGTCCTTCAGGAAGGAGGACCTCTGACTAAGTGACAGAAATCCTAGTCTTTGTTCTGGACTATCGACAGTGCTATTTTGTCTGTTTACTCAATGATATAAAACTGAATTCTTCCAGCACCATCATTACCTGCAGTGGGAAATGGCAGGGGCAATCAGTTTATTTGTGCGTTCACTGCTTTGAAGCTTTGTTCTTAATTCATTCATCTCTGCATCTTTAAACTGAAGTTCAGACTGTAATGACTGGAGCTGGTAGGCAAAAGAAACATGCATGTTTGTAGTGGTCACATCATATTCAGAAAAATATCAAATCTCAAGTTAATAAAGGGAAAAAAAGCCAATAGAAACTAAGTATAAAAATCTATTGTGATAGAAAAGTCCTAAAACGTCAAAGTGAAATCTTCTTCCAGCAAGACAATGACACTCGAGAGAGTATTCTGATCCAAATTATTGTGGGGATAGTTTGTTAGGGTTCAAAGACCATTCTTTGGTGGTCCAGTGACTAGGATTCAATGCTTTCAAATACCAGATTCATCATTTATTTAAGCCTCTCTAAATCTTAACTTATCTGTCACACAATATCCTCCTGATGGTTGATGAAACAAGAGATAAAATATGTGAAATGCCTAGCATAGAGCTTGGCAAGTAACACACTGGCCTTTTAGTGAACACAATGGCACACAAACTCAGGTCTTAAAGTCTGGCAGAGGATTAGGAAGTGTTACCAAAACTCTGTGTGGTGTGGGGAGACATGATGTTTTGGCCCCAAAGGTCTATTCTAGCCAACAGCAAATGTCATCATTGACCAAGCACACTCCATACAAGACCTGGTTAAGTGTAGGTGCTTTTGCTTTCCCAACAAACTTTCTGGTTATTTTCTGGAACAGATAAACATGGAGTTTAAGTGTCTAGCCAGAACTCACCTCTTGAGAGTGACAGAGCCTGGACACAAAGTCTGGTCTGTCTGATTGTAAATCCCTTGGCTAGTCACCATTTATACTGTAAAGCAATCAGTGCTATTAGTATGAATGCCCATTTAAAACTCACTAAGTTTAGTTGAAAGGGAGCTCTGGTGGCAGTTTGTGGGAGATGCTCTGCTAATCCAAAGGTTAAGCCTCTCTATAGTTCAAACCCACTATCAGCTCCTCAGGAAAAAGCTGGGCGATTCGTGGCCTGGGAAACTCATGAAGGGTCAGTTATAAGTGGGTTCCACCTTGGCAGCAATGAGTGTGAGGGGGTTTTTGAAGTTTGATGAATGAAGTAATAGCAGAGTAAGACCGTATCCTTGAGACTCCCAGCACCAGAATGCTAAAGGAAAATGGTGGGATGGACTGGATTATCTACTATTCTTCTTCCGGAAGGAGCATCTATTTCCCCTTAAGAAACACTCATTTCCCTACTTCTGCCTAGTGATCTGAGTGGGAGCTGATACTCTTCACAGCAGCAGCTGTAACAGTGGTTGGTAATTGTCCATGAACAGGCAACTAAAAAAGGGAGACCAATCAGAGACTTTTCTGAATTACAAACCTAAGATGAAGCAGCCACGTCCTAACGCTGCTCTAGAGCTATAAAATGCGAGCTCAGGAGCTTCTAAAGACTATATTTCCTACCATAAAGATGAAATGTATCTACAGTGTAGAGAGTAAGACAATTCCTGGCAATGTCTAAGTCACTCAAGGCCTCACTTCACCCTCTGCTTTTCCCAGACTTGGTTACAGAGGCTCATGCATACCCTTTAGGCCTAAGCTAAGTTAACTGAGTTCCTGATCTACCAAAAGAGCCCTAACTGAGCCCTGCTTCTCAAAATCCCAAGTTGGTGATTTATTTCTGCCAAGACCAATTCCCAAAGCAGAGCAGAGGTTTATCTATGCTCTTTTCCAAAACATGTGCAGAGCTGCAAAAAAACCCAAAAACCAACAAAACACAGCAAGTAGTTGACAACAACAAAGAACTTAAGCAACTACTGAAATCACCTTGGAAGATTTACAGGCACGTTGGCCACTGTTCCTAAAGAAAAATTCAGTGAACGACAAAGCTGGAATCTATAACATGCAAACCAGATATCCTGGATCACCTTTTTGGAGAATTCCTTTTCTTTGTCACTCAGTGCTTGAGCTTTCTCTTGCTCAAGAAGGAAATGCGTTCTTCTCTGTTCCTCTAGAGTGGATTCTGTTTGATGCAAGGAGTCCCGCAAAATTTTAATTTCTCCCTTTTTAATGAGGATCTCCTCTTCCATTGCCTTCATCTGTAAATCCCAAATCAATCTTGTGAAAAAGTTTGTAAAAGAAAATTACATATGTAGCTTTAACATGCAATGAGTCTTTACGTGATGCAAATGGTACCATACTGAAGGGCTAATGGAACAGCTGGAAGGCAGAGTTCATGCAAAGGAGCTTCAGAAGAAAAGCTTTGCTATCTATTACTGAGAGATACCCCACGGTGCTATATACAGGTGGTCTCTGACAACACAGTATTGCCACAGTTGGAAGGGCTTTGCCAGTAACTGGGGACTAGAGAGCACAGAATACGTGTCCTTAGATCAGTGAGGAGCCCCGGTGGTGTAGTAGGTTAAGTCTTGGGCTACTACCCAAAATGTGGGCAGCTTTAATTCACCAACCACTCTGTGGGAGAAAAGTGACTGTCTCTTCTGGTTAAGACTTATAGCCTCAGAAACCCAATGGATGGCATTATGAGCTGGAGTCAACTTGATGGCAGTACGTTTGCATTTCTGTTTTTTTTTTTTTTTTTAATTTTTGTGTGTGTGTACCGTCAAATCACATCTGACTGGTACAGGAGGAGATTGTCCCTCCTTCCCCGGCAGAGCATCTGGTGGATTCGAACCATGCGCCTCTGGGATTGTAGTTGCAGCTCCTTGCCACTAGGCCACCAGGGCTCCCCTGCATTTCTGTTTTATAGACCAAAGAGTGGTCAAAATCTGTGCTAATGAGACTTGACCATGATCTGTTAGGTCTGTTCATGGGACTGCTGATGTTTAGCTGGGCAGACAAGGGACACACTTGTCACTAATACACATATTCCTGAGGCTCTGATAAATAATCTGGGACACACACTTCACAGACATAAACACCACATTATGTTTCTATTTTCTCTAGAGATCTGTAGAGAAATGATTATATAAAAGATGACTACTTTCTTGCAAAGTTGCAAATGAAAATAGCAGCCTTTATGATCTGTGCTTGCAAGGATTATTGCTATATGCTGGGGTTATTTTATTTTATTATGTGTATATCATCAAATCAGATCTGACTGGTACAGGAGCTGGGGTTATTTTTTTAAAAAATAATCTTTTACTGTGATTTAAATGAAAGTTACAGAAAACTTGAATTTCTGTTCATTGATTGTTGCACATTTCCCTCCCTATTCCCCACTGCCAGTTTGCTTTTCTCTTTAAAAAATTCAGTGGCTGAACTGCAATCCCAGAGGTATGTGGTTTGAATCCACCAGATGCTCTGCTGGAGAAGGAGGGGCAATCTCCTCCTGTACCAGTCAGATCCAATTTGACGGTACACACACACAAAATAATAACAAAATAAAAAAAAAAATTTATTCATTGTTGCACAATTACCTTCCTCCCACCTCAGTCCACTTTGCTATGCAAATAATGCCTAATCATATATTCCTATTAAAGAGGGTTTTTTTCCTCCTCTGTTCCTATGCAGTGTTCATTATTTATCCCCTCTTTTCTTAGTTTCCCCCAAACCCCCATGTCAGTCATGTTAACAGTGGCATTATGCAGTATTTGTCCTTTTGTGACTGATATATTTCACTCAGCATGATGTTCTCCAGGATCACCCATTTTGTATAATATTTTATAAGTTCCTTGTTTTTCTGTGCTGTGTAGTATTTCACTGTGTGAATATACCACAGCTTCTCAAGACATTCATTTGTTGATGGGCACTTGGGTTGCTTCCATCTCTTTGCTACTGTGAACAAAGCAGCAACAAACATGGGTGTACTATATGCTGTGGAGCTGGTTCTGACTCCTAGCAGCCCTACATACAATGAGTGAAACACTTCTGAGTCCTCACCATCCTCACAGTTACTACTGGGCTTGCTTGGTTATTGCAGTGAGTGTGTTAATCCGTCAACAAGAAGGTCTTCATTTGTGCTGCCATGCTACTTTCCAAAGCATGATGCCCTTCCCCAGGGAACTGGCCCTGCCTCGTGTATGCTAGAACTCTGTCTCATGGCTATAAAAGAAAAAGCTCTCTGCTTCTCTTTTTGGAAGTGGTGTATGAACAGTGGTGTTTCCTTTCTTACCTTGCCTGTTAGGAATCAAGGAATTTAGATTATTTCAGTGAAAATGGTTTGCCTTTCTTTTTCAAGCCTTCCTTCATTTCATCTCTGGGCACTTGTTTTACAACTCTAGTATATTTTATTGTCTGATGCTTTATAATGCATGAATGAGTGGATGAATGAACCACAATAAAGTCACTTACCTTTTCTTTAAGCTCATTGTACTGTGCCTGAAGTATCTCTGATTCAAAATTATCGTTAACTGACATACTTCCTCTGCTTTTTGCTGCAGGAGTTTTGTTCTTTGACAGCCCATCTATTCTGCAGAAGTTAGGGACACCTGTAAAAAACAGTTCCCCTGTGCTTATCAGGACCCAACATTTACTCACTTTTGCCAGGCAATGCTGAGAAGAAAACACTCAAATTAGAGAAGGATTAAAGTAATACATAACTGTTTTCAACATCATACATGGTATTTATAAAAATAACTATTCCTGCCCACATCCTCTGCCCTCCACCCAATCCCAAGAGTCTCATATAAGAGCTAAAAGGTGTTGTGGACGCCTCACTGACCAGGACTTTGTGGTTTATTACTCAACAATATTTACTGAGCATCTTCAAAATGCCAGGCACAATGTTAAGTTCCTACAAGCTATTCAACAGATAATCACACAAATAATTGTAAAAGTATAGCTATGGTAAGAGCTGCAGAAGAGAAAGCCTATAATAAAGAGATCTAACCTAACTAGAATGACTGGAACCTTCTCTAAGGAATAGATGGCTGATCTGAGAGCTAAAGAACAAGCAAGACTTCATTCAACCTCTGTTTCCTAAGCTACTCTAATAAAGGGAGCCCTGGTGGCCTAGTGGTAAGAAGCTGCACTCCCAATCCAAAGGCATGTGGTTCAAATCCATCAGCTGCTCTCTGCAGTAAAAAGATGGGAAATCTCATGTGTGATTCACTGTCTCTGAAATCTGCTGGAGGGTCAGCTGAGTCAATTCCGACTAGATGGTACACAACAACAACTATAATAAAATCAATGATGTGAGGGTTAGAAGTCCAAATCAGGGCATACCTTTAGGGGAGGGTAATTTCCTGTTTCCTTGAGTGGTCTCTTCTTGCGAGCAACTGTATCTAATATGCTCTTTAAAAAAAAATTGTGTGTGTGTGTGTGTGTGTGTGTGTGTGTATGTACTGTCAAATCAGATCTGACTGGTACAGGAAGAGATTGTCCCTCCTTCTCTAGCAGAGGACCTGGTGGATTCAAACCACACACTTCTGGGATTGCAGTGCAGCTTCTTGCCACTAGGCCATCAGCTCACCTAATAGGTTCTTTTTATAAAACACTACTCAGTAGGATTAGATTTAGGATTCATTCACTCTACCCTGGCATGGCATCATTACAAAAGAAAACTCTACTTCCAAACAGGCCCTATTTACAGGGATGGGGGTAACTTTTGAATGACACAATTCAATCCATAACCCCAAATGGGTGAGGAAAGGGTTTGGGTGGAAAGAACACTCAAAACATAAGAAAGCAACACGTTGGCAATGAAGGAAGCAGAGAGGTTCCAAACAATCCAGGAGGATCAGCAAGGCTAGAACCCAAAAAGTGTGCAAGGGCTGAACCTCACTGGATCCTGTAGGTTTGGTTAAAGAGTTTGGTCTTTCATTCTAGAAAACAGTGGCAAGTCATTCAAGGACTTTCAGCAGAGATAGCCTGTGTGCACACGCAACTCTGAGATGCAGCCAGCCTGGAATTCTGAAAAAGATCACGCTGGCTGTGGCGTGAGCTCGTAGGGAGACAATTTAGACTACCATCTAGGGTAGAGGAGATAAGATGGGAATAGATCAGAGAGATGATGGGAAGAGGCTGGATTCCAAAGATGGATTTAAAAGGTGAAAAGTGACAAGATAGAAAAAATAATTAGATGTAAGGTTGAGGAAAGGGGAGGAGCCACCTTGTACCAGGGGAGGAGCCACCTTGTACCAGATAGAGTGGCAACAGTTACTGTCTTGTGGAACATTCTTCTTTTGAATGTTTCTTCAATGCTTCCTTTGTTGGGTATCACAGGACCTGGCTACAGGCAAGTGGGTCTCTGGGTTTAAGAGATCTGTGACATATCTAAGGAGAAATACAAGGTGTCCTCAAAAATCCTTTTCTTTTTAGAATCTAAACAAAACTCACTCCCTGCCGGTCCACTTGGGCACCTACCCAAAAAAATCCTGGTACGAGGTAAATCATTTTAGTGGTTGTATAAATTAGGAGTCCCTTTTAACCCTCCCCTCTACCACTGTTGCAAGGGATCTAAAACCTGCCCACAAGAATGCGGAGTGGACAGTGATGGTGCCGAAGGGGTGGTGGTGGTGGTTCCAAAGATCACGGTTCAGAACCAAGAACTGAATGGCCCAAACTTGACAACGCGGGAAAACGCGAGCCTAGCCTTCTGTTCTTGCAAATCTGCTGCAGGACATTCCTGATACAGTCCCTCCCTTCAAAGCAAAGGACCTTTTGGAACACAATCTCTGTTTACATCGGGATGTCCTTAATTCTGGAGGGTGGAGGGGGAACATGGGACCAGAGTCCCGGGCAGCAGCTCCCCGTCAGGGGTCGCCACCACCCTTTGGGGGAAAAGGCCCCGAGGTGCACTCACTGGGCGCGTTCGGCGCCGGACAATGGCTCAGGGCCTGCGACGCCAGGATGTCGAGCTCCTCCAGGTCGTCGGCGGTGAAGTCCCCGTGCGCGCCGAAGGGGTCCTCCGGGTCTGGAGCGTCAGGGAAGATCCGGGCCTTCTTAGTCGGGGGACACCCTGCGCCGAGAGGGGGCCCAGGGCGAGGCATTGGCGGCCCGCTCCTCCTCCTGCTGCTGTCTGGCGCGTGGGTCCCAGCCATGCGGCCCGCTGACCTCAGGTGTCCGAAGCCGAGAGGGAATCGTGACCACCGTGAGGCTGCGGAGTGGAATCCGCTGACCGCGCGCCGCGGCTCGCCTCAGTCGCTTGGCCCCGCCCCCGAGCCTGCGGGCCAATCAGCGGCCGTCCCGCGGGCGCGGAGGAATGACACAATTTGTAGCGCGCCGCAGGGCTCCGTGGAGTAGTTGTTAAACACCGTAGTATCATGATATCAGTTTGAGGACTAACGTGCGTCTGATTCAGGCCATAGTTTTTCCGATCACTTGCTATGTATGTATCTGAGAGCTGGACAGTGTAAAAGGATGGCAGAAAAAGAATTGACGCCTTTGATCTGTGGTGTTGGAGAAGAGCACTGAACATCCCATGGACAGTCAGGAGAATGAACAGATACGTCTTGAAGAAGGTGCAGCCAGAATGCTCTTTGGAGGCAAGAATGATGAGGCTTCGCTTCACGTACTTCGGGCATGTTGCTAGGAGGGGCTATTCCTTGGAGAAGGACATGATGCTGGGAAGGGTGGAGATCAGTCGGGGAAGGAGAGAAGACCCTTAACTCTGCAATGGACTGTTCAGATCTTTTGTTCATAGGGTAGCTATGAATCGTACTCGACTCCATGTCTCCAAACAACCACCACAACCATCGAGTGGCTGACTCTCCAGCGGCTTTTCAGAAGGCAGTAAATCTCACGGGAGGAGCTTGCCCATCTTTCTCTCGTAAAGCAGCTGGTGGATTCGAACCAGGTTCATTTGCATATTGTGAGCGCAATTCCTTACCCTCTTTTTCTTTTTGCGGAGCTCTGGTCTCCCTCCCAGCTCCTCCCATGCCTCCCCTACCCGCGGCTCGGGTTCTAGCAACAAGGATGCAGCAGGTCTATCAGAAAGACCAGGTGCTGCAAGCGCGACTCCGAGGTGCTTCAGCGCCGCTGTGCTGTAAATGTCTTCCCTGGCACAGAAGCGCTGGAGAACTTGGCCTAGACATTCACGTGTGTGCACATGAATCGAGGCTGCAGCATTCAGGGCTTTAGCTACTGCATCTCACTGTCCCAGAAGCCCTCTTAGGAAGGAGACTGGGAGAATGAGATTAGTCAAGGAGCAAGAATAGATTCGTTTTAGAAAAAAGAAAAGATTTCAAATGTGTTAATTTGAAGTATGTCTGAAGAGAAGAGCTAATAAAGGTTCCACTGAGAAGGGTGTGCCTCTTGAAGAAGAATGGGAATTGCTCGGGTTAACATTTATTTCTCTTAAGAAGTCTGGAGGTTTTTTATTCCAAGCAGTGTGGCCTTACAGAGATGGATTGTTGTTAGATGCCATCGAGCTGAGTACAACCTACAGCGACCTGTGAACACTGAATACTGACTGTCCTATCCTGTGTCATCCTTATAATCTGACACTCTCAAGCCCATTCATTGCCATAGCCACCATGTCAACCCATCTGGTTGAGGGTCTTCCTCTCTTTCCCCTCCCTCCACCTTCCCAAGCATGATGATATTTCAGAGAACCTCTCCTAGCATCATGCCCAAAGTATGAGATGAAGCTTCACCCTCTTTGCTTCAAGAAGCCACTGTGGCTGCACCTTCTTCAAGACATCTGTTCTTTTGGCAGTCCATGGGATCTTCAGCAATCTCCTCCAACATCTCAGTTGATTTTTGTTAGGGTTTTGATCCCCCCCCCCCAATACCTTCAGTGCAACTTGGACCTTTTCAGTACTGTTGGGTTCTTGATCATATGCTATTTCCTACAATGGTTCTGTTTCAGCCAGTTCTTTTTGCTGCAATGACTGTGTGTTCCATCTTTTTTTTTTTATGCTTCCTGCTTTCAAGATTTTGCCTATAGAATCCTTTAGTATCACAACTTGAGGCTTGATTTTTTCTTTCAGCTTGAGAAATGCTGAGCATGTTTTTAACTTTTGGTTTTCTAACTCCGGCTCCTTGCACATCTTTATATTTTGCTTTGTCTTTTCAAGCTGCTTTTAACTATTCAGCTAATCTTATGTCAGCATTCCTTCCCCTTATTTTGGCTTATCATTCCAATGCAAGTTTCAATCTCTTCTGATTACCCTTTTGGTCAATACCCTTGGTACCAGTAGTCAGGACATCAGGAGATGTACAGCTTTGGGAAAGGTAGCTGTCAGAGACCTCTACAAAGTCCTGAAGAACAGTGATGTCAGTTTAAAGACGAAGGTGCACCTGATTGAAACCATAATCTTTCCAATCACCTACAGTGTATCTGAGACCTGGATAGTGAATAAAGACAGAATAATTGATGACTTTGAGCTGTGATGTTGGAGTACTGAATATCCTATGGATTGCTGAAATAACAAACTCTCACTTGGAGAAAGTGCAGCCAGAGTGCTCCTTAGAGGCAAGCATGGTGAAGCTTTAGGTCACATACTTTGGGCATGTTGTTGGGGGATACTATCTTTAGAGAGGAAAATCATGCTTGGAAAGGCCAGTGAAGGAGTGGAAGCCTCTCAATGAGATGGACTAACACCACATAAAGTGACTTGAGCAATGGGCTCGAGTGAGTAGATGATGGTAAGAATGTTGTGGGACAGGACTGGGTTTAGATCAATTGTTCACAAGCTCACTATGATTTGTATGTAAGGGCACATAACAACATATTTAAATATGTATTAACAGAACTTCCTTATATGTGTATGAATAGTAATGTTTTAGAATAAAACATTCGGCTATGTCTGACCTTGGCAGAAATAGCTACTGAGTATTTTTTTTTTTTTTCGCTGCAGCTGAAAGCTTCTTTATTGTGGTAAAATGGCGGCCGCGGCCAGCTACTGAGTATTGAGCTGATTTTGAAGTTTTACAGTCAATTAAAAAAGTCAATTTGCAAAACCCTCATTGTGGCTTCTGAATTTCACCCACTTTGCGAGTGAAGCTCCTTTATTATGTACATAAAGTATCAGCATCTTAGGAGCTGCACCTCCT
Organism: Elephantulus edwardii; assembly: GCF_000299155.1. Classification (NCBI taxonomy): domain Eukaryota; kingdom Metazoa; phylum Chordata; class Mammalia; order Macroscelidea; family Macroscelididae; genus Elephantulus; species Elephantulus edwardii. The sequence goes on from NW_006399871.1 coordinate 2,278,917, forward strand.
AAGAACATAGGTTTATTATCTGCTTTATTTCCATTAACTTGGACTACACAATCCACCTGTTATGTATTATTGTCCAGTCAGAGCTGACTCTTAACTGACCCTCCAGCGGGTTTTCAGAGGCGGCTAATCATGGGAGGAGATTGCCCATCTTTCTCCTTCAGAGCAGGTGATTCGAATCTCATGCCTTCATTTCCTCTTTCCTGTGCCTGTGAATATCCTGTTCTCTGATAAGATGTAGACACAAACTTGTTACCCTTAAAGGCCTTTCTTATCTAAGAACCCAGGAAGCAAAATGTATGAGCACCCTTTTTACCTTGACATAAATGGAACTGTAGTAACTTGTATAAATCTGTAAAATGTAGCCGAGGAATCTCCACATTAGCTGCCCTGTCAGCTCTTACTCTCCCCTACACTTTGCCTATCATTTTCCTTTTATAAAACAAGCCAGAATAAAGTAGCCTTTTCATTACTGAAGTAATGACTGATTTTTACCCCTACAACAGTATCCTACCACTCACAGCATTGTATTTTAGATCTTGATATGCTCTTTGATGATTAATGCCACATCATTACTCTTCAACTTGTCATTTCCAGTTGAACTTGTGATAAACCAAACCCTAAAACCCATTAAAAACTCAAACTCAATACACAGACATTAAACCTGACTTTATCAACTCTTTACCATTTATGAAGCTGTAAATCTTGAGACTACCAATCTCTATAGAGCAACTAGTGGATTTGAACTGTTGGCCTTTTGTTTAGTATCACAGCATGGTACACATTAAGCCACCAGAGCTTCTTGCAGAATTATTGTTGTAGGTACCATTGGGTTGGAACTAACTCATAGTTGACCCTCAGGTGGGTTTTCAGAGGCAGTAAACTGCATGGGAGTTGACTGCCTATCCTTCCCCCATTAAGTGACTAGAGGATTTGAACCACATGACTTTGCAGGAGGGGAAGACCCTCTATGAGATGGATCGATTCAGTGACTGGGGTAATCAGGATGGGTGTGTCAGAGGCAGTGCGGTTGGCGCAGGATAGAGCAGGGTTTAGGGCTGTTGTGCATAGGGTCGCTATGAGTCGGAAAAGACTCGACGGCACATAACAACAACAACAACCTTTGCATCGACAGTGAGATTCTGGTTCCTCACCATTAAGCAATTAAGTGCTCTCCTTATAACATTTTTTAATCCAAAATGGCCAATACCAGTCCATCTCATTTCACTAATGCTTAGGATGTCAATCTTTACACATTGTTTTTGACAGCTTCCAATTTTCCTAGATTCATACTTCGTATGGTCTAGTTTTTTGTCTTCCAACCTGTTCATCTTCCAGCATAATATATAATGCTTTTTATTCATAGGGTTTTAGGCTATTTCAGAAGTGAATGGCCAGTCCTGCTGCTTTGTCTTAGTCTGTCTGGAAGCAAGGCTGAAACCTGCCCACCATGGGTAACCCTACCAGTGGCTTAGCTTCCAGCATCATAGTAACACACGTCACCACTGTCTGGCAAACTGACAAGACAAGTGGTGTGTACCCACAAGAAAGTAAAAAACAAATATCCAAAAAGCTATGGGAAATGAAAAACACCCTCCTCCCAAATCACTGCAAATGTGTGGAGTGGGACAGTGTTTCTGTCATCTAGCAGACTAGAGTTGATGAGTAGGAATTAGTTACACGAATAGGAAGTCTCACTGAAAGCTGCAGAAACAAAGTCAACCTTCAATGGATGTTTTAAGTGCCAAGGCGATACCATCTATGAACAAGGAAAGGAATCACAGATGAGCAAGGGTTAGAGCTGGGCTTGATAGGATTTTGTTGGGCAACAGTTAGCAAAAATAAGTTTGGCATTTTAGGGTAATGGGGACAAGACTTTTAATCCTTTTGTTCCAGGTCTAGCCTGTGATTGTCATGTGAATGTTTCAGAGTATAATAAAAGGTAGATAGATTGTTGTGTGACATCAAGTCAGAACCAACCCACAGCTGATGCTCCAGTGGGTTTTCAGAGGCTGTAAATCACATGAAAGGAGATTGCCCATCCTTCTTCTGAGGAGCAGCTGATGGATTCAAACCATGAGCCTTCGGGATTAGAGGGCCTTGAATACCTCAGGAGTTTAGGTAACTGCTGGTTTCCCTCTGATAGATACTAAAATATTGAATGTTGAAGTTCTAGTTACTACTGATTTCTAGTCCTGGATAGGGATTATAAATTTGTACACTGGGAGGGATTATGTTCCACCTGTTAAGAGCTTGTCTTCAGGAGCAGTGTGCTGGCACTCGAACTCAGGTTGTTCTCAGCAGCACTCAGGTTGGGTGGTCCGCTTGATTCCCACAGGACAAACCTAAAGCTCAAAAGAGGTGCTGTTTGTATAGCTTTCTTGAAGATAAAAGCTTATTTTTGTTATCAAATACATGGCAGTCACTAAGTAGGTTTAAATCTTCTCTAGTCCTGACAAAACCTCAGAATTCCTTTGGCAAACACACTTTCAGAAAAATTGTAACATATTTCCTGTATCAGTATCAAGGACCTGGAGGGGAAGATATAAGCCCATTTGTTATCTCACTCAAGTTTACTGGTTTGTCTTTCTGCAATTTTTTAGAGGTAGCAGATAAACCATCAGTCTGAAGGAACAGGGTAGGAGATACTGAGGCTGCCTTAGTGTAGAGTGGTGGGAGGGGCGCTCACAATTGTTCCAATTCTCTGAATTGAGGAATTTTCAGTGTTTAGTGTGATGGGAGTTAGGAAAAAGTCATTGAAAATATTGAGACAGCAGTTCTTCTGAAACACTGGGTTCTGTGGCTGAAGAAAAGGAAAACTTTTATCAGAGGGAACGAGATGGTAACTTTTCTTATAATAATGACTTTATAGCAGAGTAATTCTAAGCCAAGAACTAATAAAATCTTATTTTTTAGCAAGGCTACTCTAAGATTAGCCTGGAGAGGGGCAAGGGTAAGGGAGAATAACAAGTTTTGGAAGTGACTGTTGTAATTCAGATGAGAGATGTGGGCCGATATTAAGAGAGTATGAGAGAGGCAGATTTGATTTTGCTGATTGGAGGTGAGGTCTAAAGTCTGGCAACCCAGCCCTTTTTTGAAGCCCCAGGGAGTCATGACATAGGGAATTCTGAACAAGTTTTATTCTTGGAGACTAAGGAATCTACTATTGATTGCTTTACATTTTTTTTACCCTTCCCCTTTTCATAGTGTATTATTAGGATTCCAATTTTCATGTTTCAACTCCCAAAACAGAGAAATTTCTTAAGAGCAGAAGCTGTTTTGCTGGTATAGCCCTCAGTGCCTGCATATAGAAGACTTCTTACGTGAGCAGATAACTCATTAAAATACACAGTAAGTAGAACTACCTTTTCTTTCCAAAGTACACATTCTTCTACTAAGTTCACGCAAGGTATTCCATCTGGCAATCAGAAACAACAGCTATTTCAAATGAGTTGGTTTAATTCCAGGTGGTACAGAATTCTGGGCATAATGAAGAATGAAGATTCTGACAGGATTCTGGATTCCATTTACTTTGACTGCACAGACAGCTAAGATTGGAATGGCTGAATGAGAACTGGAGATGGACCATCATAAGGTTTCTTCTTCACTGTTTCACAAAGTTTCCTCTTAAATGTACAACAGACTCCAAGACAACACTTCATTTTAACTACAGGTGGTAAAAGATGTTACAGCAGAGAATCCAGATGTTTTAAAAAAGAACGGAAGTAAGGTTCATCATTGCCTCAGTCTTATTTTTTGCCAGATTTCTTAATTCCGCCCGTGGCTGCAAAAGGAAAAGAAAAAAGTCACAGTTGGGAAGCATGTGGACCTCAGTAAGGTTCAACTCTTGTACTGGACATTCTCGTTAACACAGGAAGATGGAGTGGCTTAAAAATAAATTTCTGACAGGCAGCAGCAGCAGTGGTTGAGTGGTCAGAAAACACCTCCTCGTTCAACGAGCCGGTTTCCTCCTGGTGCATGCTTCAGGTGTGGCAAAGAGGGTTACGGGGCTAATTGCTGCCCTAACCCTCGCCCTTTTGACACAGTCTTGCCCTATCTGTGGGACACAGGGCTACTGGAAGGCCGACTGACCTTCCATGCTTAGCTGCGGGAGGTCAGCCCCTCCACCAAACCCAGTCCCCATCCCGGCCGACCTCTTAGACCTGGCTGCTGAAGACAGAAGATGTCCAGGTTCAATGACTCCCATCACCACTGCAGAAGCCAGAGTAACCCTTCAAGTAGCAGGATAAAATAAATGACCAACTTGAACCAGGTGCTGTGACATCCATATTCTCCTGCTGTGACATCCATATTCTCCCCTGGCTACTGGTCCTGGGCCATCGCAGTCCAGCCTCTGAGCCCCAGATCTTCACCCCTGTTTAGCAGGAAGTAGCCATAAAGAACACACTGCTCTTTTTCTCACTAAAGAGGCTGTGATGTCTAGGACCAACATCAAAGGGAGAGCAAAGGATTCAAGGAATATTAACATGTCAACAATGGGAATGAAGAGCCTCAACATCAAGGAGTGCCCCTCCTTTCCCTCCCTAGACCACCACTTACTTGGCTTAACCACAATGGAATGTCTTTCCCTTAAAACGCTTACTATAAAACTTGCCCTAATTCACGAGAGGGTGCAGGTCTGTCCCTCTGCCTGTTTCTCTCTCTGCAGACCAAGGAATCCTGCCCAGGAGACCCCTTAATAAAGATTCTTTAGCTTTCTTAAAAGAAAAAAAAATTCTATGCAAACAGGAGGAAATGGACAAATGCTATGCATATACACTGGGTCCGGATTCATACTGTGTTGTGTACTTCACAGATTACTTCATTTAATTCTCATGTCCTATCAATCCATTTTACAGATACAGAAATAGCCTTTAGAATTAGCATTGTTCAAAGAGCATACGTATCAAAACACATATTAAGAATCCAATTTGAGTAGCCTGACTCCCAAATCTGTATTTTTAACCACCATACTACATCTTCCATATCATGATCGTGGGGTGTGGCTTATCTTCCTCTTAAAAATTTATTTACAAATGAGGAAACATTTGGCATATGGTAGCTAATTTAAGAAATAGCTAGAGTTGGGATCTCGACCAGAGCTCTGGTGGCCTAGTGGCAAGAAGCTGCACTGCAATCCAAGAAATAGCTAGAGATAAAAATCCAAACCCTGCACATCCAAAAACTTCTCCAATAGAGTAAAAAGGGAAGCCACAGAATGGGAAAAAATATTTGGTAAT
>NW_006399871.1:2285028-2291473 GCF_000299155.1 Elephantulus edwardii
CTCTCTTCGGAGGGGGAAGCGAGCTGGTGGGGAGGGGTGGGAAGGGAGAAAATTGCGGCAATGAATGAATGGAAATCCAAAACCTCTGTAAAAAATAAAAATCCAAACCCAACTCAATGCCATTAAGTCTGACTCACAACAACTCTCCATCAGGTTTTAGGCTGTAAATCTTACCAGGAGACTCCTCATCTTTCTCCCATAGAACTGGTGGATCTGAACTGATGACCTTTTGGTTGGCATCACAGCATGCTACCTACTAAGCCACCAGAGCTGCTTGCAGGTATAATCGAGTTGGAACTGACTCACAGCTGGCCCTCCAGTGAGTTTTCAGAGGCTTGCATGGGAGGTGACTGCCCCATCTTTCTTGCCTGGAGTGGCTGGTGGATTCAAATTGCATGCTTTTGGGTTGGCATCAGAGCAGGAGCGCCTTACCAGGCCAACAAGAATCAAACTGCAAAAGCCTTTAAATAAAATAAACCTTAACATTAAACAAGTGTCAGGGATCTCTAGAACAACTGTCATAAAAGTTCATATAGGTAATGCTACATCCTATTGTGAAAAGAAGAGCCTAGGGTCTTAAAAGCTCTCTAAAGTTCTAACTTTTGGTCTTTTCCCATCTGGAGCAAAGGTACGGTGTAGTGGGTCTACCATTCAACAAGGCTTTCCAAGGCCACTGCTGTTGAGTATGCCATGTAACTGGGCAGGAACATGCAAACAAGTATGTTAATCAATCTGACAGGGGACTGCTTAGTTTTATCATTCTATTAAGCTTAAACTAGGCATGTTCAGAGGTAGAAATCTGAGAATCTCACTGTCATCAAAAAGGCAGCCATAGAGAATGCAGTGTATGTCCTTTGCCCTTTGACGCTAGAGATTCTCAAACTAGTCAGACCAGACCAGGGCCTACAGGACAGATTGCTACCCAACGGAGCCAAAGCCCTATGCCCAAGCTTGGTAGATGATTTGGCGTGGAGAAAGAAACACAGACACAACCCTCACTCTTACCTGGCAGGACTAAGAGCTTGTCAGACTGGGGCCTACAGGAGACTGCTACCCAATGGAGCCAAAGCCCTATGCCCAAACTTGCTAGAGGACTTGGCGTGGAGAAAGACAGAGAGACACACACACGCCCTTCACCCGTGACTGGCAAGATTAACTGGCAGGATTAAGAGCTTGTAACACTGACCTAAAGCTGTAAGGCTGAAGGACCAGTGATCACACTTCAGAAGCTGTCCTAAAAAACTGTACTCTGCTGCCAATTTGAGATGTAACCTGTTAACTTCCCTAATAAACCCTATAATCTTAAATAGTTTCTGTGAAGTCCATGTAGCTATTGCAGTGGTCTTTGGATTCAGTAGAGCAGTAAGACTGGTGCTGGAATTAGTGGAAATCGAAATATGAGGGGGAGCAGTGGAGACATATCTGACTTCAACTAGTTTTGCATTAGAAATGCTGTTGATGGGGCTGTTTCCCTTTGTGGAGTTAGCAGAGGTCCTCATTGCTGCACATACTCTTTTACAGAAAGACAATGAGGAAAACCAAAGACTCAAGGAAGCAGCTAGTCCAAAGGACTAACAATCCACACAAATCACAGCCTACAGACCAAAGAATTACATGGTGACTGGTGACTAACACCAACCATTCTAACCAGGAAGACAATAGTAGGTCCTGGTTGGTGTGGGAGAACAATGTAGAACAGAATTAAAATTAATATAAATGATGAGACTTCGCATGAGAAGAGACTGGAAAAACTCATGTGATTACAGTCCTAAGATGTCCTTTGATTCTGGAACTAATAAAGACTAAATTTGAACCAAGTAAACAAACAAACAAACAAACAATAATACACATGAGTAATGTACCAAAAAGTAATGTACCAAAAATTGCACAAAAGTAAAGACTGAAGAGCAGAAAGGGGCAAGGAAACAGGATGAACAGAAAGAGGGAAGCCAGGGTAGAAATGAGGAGAGTGCTAATGCATTGAAGGGATTATAACCAATGTCACAGAACAACTCCTGTATTCCATAATTAAATGGGAAATTAATTTGCTTTGTAAGCACAATAAAATGTTAGAAAAATAAGCAATGTCTTTAGATATATTCTCAAAAAAATGGAAGCATTCACGCCAATTTAGGTAATTTTGCTAAGCCAGTCCATCACAAAAAGACAAAGTTGGACCCTGAACTTTTCAACATCAAGAAAACAAAGATTCTCACCAGTGGACCATGATAATAGATGGAGAAAAGTCTGAAGCTGTCAACGACTTCATCTTACTTGGATACATCACACTTAGTACTAGCAATTATCAGGAGATATAATACACTGGCCAAGTCTGTAGCCAGGGACCTCTCCAAATTATTGAGAAGCAGTGATGTTAGTTTGAGGACTGAGATATACCTGATACAAACCATGGTCTTCTCAATCACTTGTATATACTGCTGAGGGCTGGGCAATGAATAAAGATGACAGAAGAATTGATGCCTTTGAGCTGTTGAGGTGTTGGAGAAGAGTACTGAATATCCCATGGATTGCCAAAGAAACAGGAGAAGGTGCAATCAGAATGCTCCCTAGAGGTTAGCACGGCAAAGCTATATCTCACAAACTTTGGGCATGTTGTTAGGAGAGGCTAGTTCTTGGAGAAGGATGGAGAGGAAGACCCTAAACTGGGTTTACTGACAAGTGACTGCAGTAATGGGTTCACAGTCTTCAAGAGACTGTGAAGATAGTTCAGGATAGGACAGGATTCAGAGCTTCTGTTCACAGGTCTCTATGAGTCATATTTAATTTGATGATACCTAACAATATCATTATAAAAATCTAAATAACGGTTCACAAAGAGAAACATTCATGGATGGCTACGGAGGGAGAAGGGAATAAAAATTAAGCAGATACCTTAAGAGTCTACATAATTCTTAGTTTGTATTTACTGAATCCCTCCCTCCTGAAATAAACATAAGGTAGACAATAAATAATTCAGCCTTATTTATAAAATACTTCCCCATGATCCTTTTTGTTTACTACTCCCTTGTGATTTTCCTTTGTTTACCTTCCTGATGATTCTCAATAAAAACCCAGAAAGGTGTAGCATAAGGGCTGCAGTTTTCTCAGCTGTTAGTCCCCTGCCTTCATGCTTTCTGGCCCGACCAATCCCCTTCCAAAAAAAAAAAAAAATTAAGCAGATAATGTATGTCGCGTACCATTGAGTCAGCACCGACCCACAGCTAACCCTCCAGCAGGTGTTCAGATGTAGTAAATCACACAGGACGTGACTGCCCACGTTTCTCCCATGGAGCAGCTGGTGGAACGGCTATTACCTTTGCAATCCCTTACTACTACGGCACCAGAGTGCTCCATGGAGGCAAGGAAAGACAAAACTTTATCTCTCATACTTTGGACATGTTACCAGGAGAGGCTACTCCTTAGAAAGGGTTACTACGCTTGGAAAGATAGAGGGTCTGCCAAAGGAAGGAAGACCTCCCATAAGATGGATCGATATGGTGATTACCATAATGAAGAAGATGGATGGTAAAGGATAGGACAGGATTCAGGCCTATTGTTCAAAGGGTTGCTATGCGTGGTACTCAACTCGATGGCACCCAACAACAAAACAGCACTCCCTAAGTAAGTAACAGACACATATTAAGATGGGTGAAGAAAGGACACTATCAAGAAAGCATGGGAGGGCAAATATAGAAAAGTAACGTAAATCAGAATTACAGGGAGGAAGTGGGGAAAGGGCAATTAATTCGTGCATGAATAAAAAACTAACTTGCTTTGTAAATCTTCCCCACAATAAGATTAGGTGATGCTCAATGAGAGGCTTTACAGGGTTCCACTAAGGAATAATCTCCTTATACATAATCTCACATTAAGTACAAGCCACCTGCTGTATAGTGAGACCACTGAGAGAGAGCCTGGCTTGACAGGACTGCCTTTATGCCCAGGTGATGCAGGTTTTCCACTTCTGACAGGTTGCAGTCCTATTGCTTTACTACTACTGTTAGAGAATTTTATGAGGTTTTCCTTTCCTGACAGCTTTCAGAAGCCTTAGAAAAGGGGACACTGCTCATCTTTCTTCTGCGGAGGGGCTGGTGGATTCAAACTGCCAGCCTTTGGGATGGCAGCCCAAATCCCTATGCACTGGGCCAGCAGGGCGCCCCTGGAAGATACTAGGGTTTTGAAATCTCAATCAAGGAGCCTAGGAGGTAGGAAACCTCATTTCCTGAGCCACTTCTGGAAAGCGGGTCCGCTGCTGCTGGGAATTCGAAGCTGACGACTCAGTCCCCCCCAAGCAAGCAGGAGAAATTCGACCCTGCAGCTCACCAGGAAGGCCCGATGCTCACCCCCGCCCAAGCCACGTCCTGAAACGTGCGTTTTCTGATCGCTCTCCACCCGAACCTCACTTACCCAGGGGACCTTTGCCCGCGGCCTTCGCTTTTAGTTCCTCAAGTTTCTTCTGTTCTTCTTTTTGTTTCTGCTTGAAAGCCTTATCTTCCTAGGGAGAGGCAGAGCTGGTTCACTCGAGGCCAGCTTCCCGGTCCCTCCGCGCCCGCCCGCGCCTCCGCGCCCGCCCTCACCTCGTCCATCTCCTTGGTCTGCTTCTTGGGCTGTTTCAGGGGCTTCTTCTTACCACCTGTGGACGACACGACCACGCTCAGCCCGGCCCCGCCGTCCACCCCGAGCACTCACGCTCAGCCCGCCCCTCGCCTCGTCCTCATCCCCCCACCCCCGCTAACTCACCTTCGCGGCCAGACATGGCGCCGGCCGCCCCTTCCCCAGACCTGCCGCCGAAAGCCGAGGTCCCGAGCCCCCTATTCTTCCAGCACCACGAGGTGCGATGATTGGCTGCTAGTCCGGAAGTAGCCCTTCTGTTACCGGAAGAGGCTCTGCGGTAGACGTTCACGGGGTCAGAGATCACCCGGCGGCCGCACTGGATTGGGTTAAGCGTTTCCGGTGCGGTTCTCGCACTAGGAGTGAACGGAGGGGAGAGACGGGCTTCATCCAGCCGAGGGGTCTGCAACCGGGAGAAGAGGCACCAGGGCCGTGACCGTGCGCGGGAAGGGCGCTGGAGGTAGAGAAAAGGGCGCGTGCGGACGCCTCGAGGCGGGAACGGGCTGGGTTCTTGGAACCGGGGGAAGCGCTGGTCAAGTGGAGGCAAGTGCAGGGAGCAGTGTCCGAAGTGTGTGCGGGGGGCGGGGGAGTGGGGGAGGGCTGCATTACTGGCCCAAGATACCGGCCGCCGCCGGAAGGATTTAGAGCTTTACAATGTATCCACACTGTACTTGGGATTCTTTTTGATTCATCAAGTACATTTTTTTTTTCATAGTGAAGAATTTATTGAAAGAGACAGAGCCTGCAAGGGAGAGACTATGAGGTGGGTGGGGCAATACAACCCACAGGCTTGTTCAACAGAAGAGCGTATTCACGTATTTTAGGCATGTAGCTAGGAGGAACCAGTCATTAGAGAAGGATATCATACTTAGAAGGGTGGAGGGACAGTGCAGGAGAGGAAGACCCTGGATGAGATGGATTGACACAATAACTCGGGTAATGAGGGTCGGTGTGTCAGAGATGGAGATTGGCCCAGGATAGAACAGGCTTCAGAGCTGTTGTCCATATAGGATTGCTGAGTCACAGTTGACTTGAAGACACTTAACATCTACAACAACGTAAAGGAGTACAGGTTGTAATGAATTTCATGTTCATAGAGGAAGGTGGGAAAGGTGTGTGTCTGTGTGTTGGTAATTAAGTGTTCAGCAACTGGTTTTCAAAAATGCAATCAAGTGCAGGGGCTTCTGGTTTAAATAACAAACATCCCTTATTATGGAATGGATTGCATGCCCCACAACAGTGTTCTCTGGTTCAAATCACAAATAGGATAGTTGATCCGCTCAAAGAGGTCCCAAGTGACGCTTCGACACACACCTTGGGGTCTGATTTAAACTGGTCTGTTCTGTGTTCTTGAGGTCCTGGTCTGGTCCTTGAGGAAATGGTTCTGCCAAAACCAAGCTGCTCTTGTCCACGTCATCATTTACTTGGTGGGTTAAAGCTACATCCCAACTGCTCGGCAGGGGCTGGAGCCTCAGTGGCCGGCTGGCCACGTGTTCCTGACCTAGGGCAGTGCTCTGGTTGTTTTTACGGATCTGAGGTGTCTGCAGAACTTTTGGATGCACCGGCGAACCACACTACTGATTTTATTGTGATGATTTAGGACCGAACCTGTGATACCTCCAATAGGGGTCGGGGTCTGTACAACATTGATTACCAGCATCCTCATGGCACACCATCCACTCTGGCTTCGATCCACTGCAGCGTTTGGCATCTACAGCAACGGGGACCCCGCTGGTCTTTAACCAAAGGCAGGGTGCAAGAAGTCCCGAGGAAGGTGTCATGGCGCCTGGGACCCTGACTCCTTTCACTGTCTGAAAAAGCGCTGGAGGCAGGA
>NW_006399871.1:2298987-2309582 GCF_000299155.1 Elephantulus edwardii
TTGAAAAGGTATGGAGATAGGATGCATCCCTGGCGTATGCCCTTCCCAATTTTGAACCATGAAGTGTTCCCTTGCTCTGTTCTGACGACTGCCTCCATGTGATATATGCAGAGAAACATAAAGCAGCAAAATAAGGGAAAGAGTGATTCATGGGTGAGAGGGTGATTTCTGTTAGTCTGGGATGGGCTCGCAGGAGGTGACATTTGAGGAGGACTTGAGGAAACAAGTAGTTACAGATAGTGAACAGGCCCTGTGGTAGGACAGAGGTAGCCTAGTTTGTCACAGCAACATTAAGAAGGCCTATGGGGTTGAAGTAAAATGGGGAAAAGGAGTAATAGTGAGTGATGAGGCCAAAAGGCAGCAGGAGCCAAGAACTGGATGTAGGCCGTGGAAAGCGCTGGCACTGTAGTTGTTACCGTGAAAGAAATGGGGAATCACTATGAGGTTTGAATACAGAGAGACATAGTCTAATCTGTGTTTTGTAGGGCTCACTGGGTGTTGTGTTGACAACAGACTGCAGAGGTGAGAGTGGATTTAGGACCTTGTCTAGAGGCTCTTGTGATAATCCATGAGTGATATGTTGGTGATAAGGATAGAGTTGGTGATTGGCAGGAGTAAGGAGGGGTTGGAGGAGGATCCAGGGTATAAAAAGCTGGCTACATTTGCTAATGGATAGGACATGAGGTAGGAAATAAATGAGTCAGGGTGATGAGGAAGGATTTTTGCCTGAGCAATTGAACTTGGAGTTGCTATCAACTGAAATAGAAAGGACTGATGATAGGAGGAAGATGAGGAACTCAGTGTTGGATCTATCAAGTTTAAGATAGGGTTAGGCTTACACACAAAGATGTGGATTGGGCAATTTACTAAAGGAGTGTGGAATCCAGGTAAGAGGTCTAGGCTTGAGAAATGAGAGAGTGTGTGTGTATATTTTTAGCAGATTTATGGAGGTAAAATTCGCATATTATCCCTCTGTTTAGAGTGTATACTGAGTCTCTTGTTTTTCTTTTGAATGTTCAAAGAGTTGTTCAGTCATTGCCACAATAAATTTTCGGAGGTGAGTTAAAGGACTGGCTGGTATGAAGACCAGGCTATGGAGCACTACATTGTTCAGAGGTCAGGAAGGTGGGTGGAGACTGGAAACTGAAAATGGAATAATTATGAGGCTGTTGGGAGCAAGTGAATTGAGGATTGGGAAGTGAGCATTTGATTTATCAATGTGAAGGTGACCTGACCAAGAGCAGTGCCAGTGGCATGGTAGGAGTGAGGGCCCGTAAAGGAACTGTCAGGAGTTTGACTGTAAAGAGAAGTAAAGATATGAAGTGGGTGTTAGAGGGGTGGATGTCAGATCAGTTACTGACCATTGTCTGTGATAAGGGAAGAGGACATGGAATCTGAGGAGAGTTGACTTTCTCAAAGGTCATGGAATTTCAGCTTGAGGAACAAGAGAGAAGGTGGAGGGAATGGGACAGTTACTGACTGGTGATGGAAAGGGGTGGTGGGAATTTGTGATAGAGTGAGGAGAAAGTACAGATTGATGAGGGGCTGAGAAAGGACACTAGAGAAGAGACAGTCATTTAGACAGAGTGGGAGAGACAGGATTCTGAACGTGGTCCTCAGGCCCCTGCTCGATCTGGCTTCCCTGTGGATGGGTTACCTCTCCGGGGTCTAAGAGTCAGTAGGTGGTTGGGGAGCAGCAGGGAAAAGAGGCTGAGAAGATGTTTTCAGGAGAATACCGAAAGTTGCAGGGATTGAAGACGGAATCTGAGAAGCACCAGCTATATCTGGCAAAGTGGAAGTTTTGAGAGAGCCCACCTTCTGTGAGTGAAGAGGAAACCAGGGTGGGGTGTGGTCAAGGAAGATAGGGAGTGAGGAAGTTGGGACCACAAAAATAGACACTTTTCTGCTGAACTTTGCTGGGAAGAAAGGAGTGGGTTCTGTGGGCACAAGGGCTGCAGGGGTGTGAAGTGAGCTGTGTGCTTTCATGAGGGGTGCCCCTGAGCGATTGTTGAGAGAGTCACAGGCTGCGGGCAGTGGTCACTGGTATTGAAGCCTGGGAGGTCAACCTACGCCCTTATGGATGGTGTGGACCTTACTGGGCCTTATAAACGGGTCTTCAGGGAGCCATATGTAGCACTACTTTGGAACCACTGTCACAAAGGTGTTCCCCTCTCTGGCTCTCAGCTCAAACCTGCTAACTGGTTTTACTTTTGAGAGGGTCTGAGCTTCTCCAGAGACAGCTCCCTGGTGTGAAGGGGAGAGAGTAGAGAGCTTTCCCTTACGTCAGGAAGTCCTCCAGTCTATTTTGTATCTGCCCCATCAGTCTCTCCTTTTCTCTATATGGTCACTTGGCCACCAGGTGACACTCTGATAGCAAGTCATATTTTGGGATCCTTGAGATGTGGTTTTGTGAAAGGACAGTGCGTGCTGCTGGTTCAGTTTTGGGTCATCTGCCCCCGCCCCCTTCCAGGATGTCTTTATAGTGGCTTGGACTTGGGCCAGGCCAGAGTGCGCAATGGGAGACTCCATGTAGTTTGGGTATAGAGAAGTAGGCGTTAGGACCCACACATCTAAGCAAGGCTGGAAAGGGAAAGCTTAGAGAAACTTAACCTGATGAGCAGTGACTAAGGTCAAGGAGGATGGAGAAAGCTTAGGGAAGGTGAGAAATGTGAGATTGGGATCTAGTAGCGTGTTAAGAGTGGGGTTCCTGTCAGAATTTTCAGCTTTGGGACATGAGTGACCTTTGCCCTTGAATGTGAGTGAAATAATGGCTTCTTCAGTGGCAAGGCAGTCCTCAGGGAGTCTAGGAAGTTTTGAATTTGCTTGTTATTGTATTGGGGGTTTTTTCCCACCCCAGAAAAGATCCTGAAAATTCTCTCTGTTACACGACTTTCCCAGGAGTCTTTGTGGAGCTTTGATTGCATGGGCACAGCTCAAGAGTCGAGAACTTTCTCTTGATGTTATCAGAAAACTAAGCACCAGGATTGATCCAAGTCACATCAGGGAACTGGGGAGTACAGGGACGTGTGTGTGTGTGTGTGTGTGTGTGTGTGTGTGTGTGTGTGTGTGTGTGTGTTTGGTGTCTTCTGGAGAAGGCAACCATAAGGGATGATTTTCTGATCTCTTTCCCTCAGTGTGTTCCTTTCTACAAGAACATCGGTGGAAGACCTGGCTACCATCCTGCTGCCAAGGCATCAATCCCTGTTCCACCTAAATGGAGCTCAGAATGGATATTTTTAATGAAAATTAGCTGTTTCAGGACCCACCCCACTCCTTGAGACCTAACTTGTACCCACAGCCCTTTTGTGGCGTAGAACTGATCTGTCTGGCGTCCCCCTCACAGATTTACTGATGAGAGGGCACAGCTCTGTGTTTGCCATGCAGCATATCGCAGATGTATCCCACGTACTCTTGCGAAGAGGCCTTCTGGGAAGGGACCTCTTCATGACCAGGACTCGCTGCAGCTCAGGACCCAGTCAGCCCAGGGAGAAAGGACCTGAGGAGGTGGCCCTCAGACTGTATCACCGCTTCACCACCTTGGGGAGAACTGTGAGACGCAGCATTCAGCAACATATCTCCTCCACAGCCAAGACATGGTGGGACAGATATGAAGAGTTTGTTGGACTCAATGAAGTTCGAGAGGCCCAGGGAAATGTGACTGAGGTGAGGAAGGGATCTGGGTGGTTGGCCTTGCTTCTAACTTGGGAAATACTGCCTAGAGACTCCCACCAAACAGGTCACCAGCCATGTGGTGGTGAGAAACTCATCCATTCTTGCCTTCTGAACAGATACCACTCTCAGAGGTATTGCAGACTGAGGGTCCCTAAGAATGAAATAATTTTATAATTATTAATGATGAGACAGACTACCAGGAATGATATAGAACAGAGAGTGTGAAAAACAGGGGGCCAACAGTTCCCATGACTGAAGGCCCCAAGCCATGCTTCTCTGAGTATTTCTTTAGAATCATAAGGAAGGTGAACAAAGTAAAATCACCAGGAAGTACAAAACAAAAACAAAGGATAATGGTGAAGTCTTTTACAGATAAGGAGATTGATTTTCCAATGTTGACTCCTAGGGAACACCCCAATGCTACAAGGTGACCTTCCCCTTGTATTAAGCTTCCCTCATTTCCCGATACAGCATTTGGTCTACTATTATTAAATTTTATATTCGGCTTCCCTCACAGAGGCATCCAGCTCATTTCTCCCCCAAATACCTGAGGGTGGTACTACTAGAGAGAAGAATTAGGGCAGGATTCCTGACCAGTATCATCCACTAGTGGATATTACAACAGCAAAGGCTTCTTTCATTTGACTGTTTGGGGCATTGGTGGTCGTTATCTAAGGGTTTGCTTTTTTTGAACCTGTGTATAATTAAAACATCCCTCTAAAAATAGAGGCTCCAGGGACATTGCACTATCTGGGCCACAGAGCTGCCTGTAGTTGTCAGGCCTTTTAGGCAGCAGAAATGCTTTGTGCTGTTACTGTTCCCAGTTCTGCCATAGGCATGTGGACTGATATGGAGATGTGGGGAGAAGGCTGGGCCTCCTTCATGGGTTTTGAGACAAAGTACAGTTTCTGCCCTTGGAGACTGAGAGATCCTGGCCAAGCCTGAGTTTCTAGGCCCATAGAATGGAGACAAAAAGCAATGTTTCTCATGTTTGAGGGATAAATAAGGTAGCACATGAAACAGTTTAAGCACTCAGGTTTCTCACTGTGGTTCCTATCAGGAGCTGCTGTATTTGGCACAGTGCAGGTTGTATACATTGTTAGCTATTTTCCAGCTTCTCAGGGGCATGTTACTTCTACTTGAATCGGTAAATCCTGTGATTCTGATGGGCATGGCTCAGGCTTGCACTCTGAGTACCACGAGGGAAGCCAGGATTAACTTCTGAGGGACTCTGCTTCCACCCTTTGCAGCTGACATTCCAGTGACCACTTAGCCACAGCCCTGTCGAGAATAGGCATGGGCCTGTGTAGGTATGAGAAGGAGCAGACGGCCTGTTGTTTGTTTTCTTCGCAGGCAGAGAAACTATTCATGGTAGCCCGGGGGCTTGTCCAAGAGGCTCAGGGAGACTTGGAAGATCAGCGGGTCAAGCTGAAGGAAGTGAGGGACCGCTTGGACCGTGTCTCCAGGGAGGACAACCAATATCTGGAACTGGCTACCTTGGAGCACAGGATGCTGCAGGTAGGCACCTGTGGGAGCAGCCCTTCCTACCAGAACTGGGACCCCTGCCTGTCAGTTCATGGAGGGGTCAGGTGGAAACCCTGACTGGTCTACTGGGCAGTGTGGCCTGGTGAGGAGGTGACCAGCAGGCTCCTAGGCCTTTTCACTCGTTGCTTCTTTATAGGATTGAGACTCTCAACTCAGAACAGTGTATTCTGGGACTCAGGTTGTAAAGAGAGACACCGTAGAGGGGACTGGTCCTTCAGGCACGTTTACTAGATACCAGTCCATATCTGTTCAAACCTAGGGTGGCTTGGGTTGGAGATAGTGCAGGTCACCAAGGCCTCCTGTGTTCCTTTGTTTTCCTGTAATCATGCTTAGGCCATCATCAGCTCTAGATTCCCTGCCCCAGCCCTGTGTTCCTTGGCTCCTCTTATAATCATGCTTATGCTACTATCAACCCATGTGTATATGTATATGGAGCACGTACTGAATGCCACACATGGGACTAAACACCAGGGACATGATGTCGGCACTGCTGACAGCTTCAGCTGCAAGGCTGCCTTGTTGTATAACACAGCTTTGCTTCTGCAGGAAGAGAAGAGGCTTCGTACGGCCTATCTGCGTGCAGAAAACTCTGAGCGAGAGAAGTTCTCCCTCTTCTCCGCAGCTGTGCGAGAAAGTCATGAGAAGGAGCGCACTCGGGCTGAAAGGACCAAGAACTGGTCTCTCATCGGGTCAATTCTGGGGGCCTTGATTGGAGTGGCTGGCTCCACCTACGTGAACCGTGTACGACTACAGGAGCTGAAGACCTTACTCCTGGAGGCACAGAAAGGGCCGGCAAGCCTCCAGGAAGCCATCCGGGAGCAGGCCTCTGGCTATTCCCTTCAACAGAGGGACCTCCATGACCTCATGGTGGACCTTAGAAGCCTGATGCATGCTGGGCCAGAGCAGAGCTCAGGGTCTCAGACAGGTACTCCCCCCATCCAAGTCAGAGACACAAATGTCCTTTCAGCTGCCTTGAAAGAACAGCTCAACCATTCCAGGCAGGTCCATTCACGTCTTGAGGGTTTACAAGAGCAGCTTGACGGCCTGGAAAAGACTTTAAGCCAAATGGCTGGGGTGGTTCAGCTTGCAAAGGCTACAGCACACCCAGACGTGGTTGAACAGGCAGACTGGGCTCCACCCAGCTCCTTGGTGGAACAGGGGAGTATGATCTTGGCACTGTCGGACATGGAGCAGAGACTAGAGGCCCAGGCTAACAGGAACACCATCTACAGCACACTGGTTGTCACCGTAATGGTGGTTATACTGCCTGTGATGTACATGCTCTTCAGGGCCAACTAGTCCTGGATCCACCGCCAGAGGGTTTGCGGGCTTAGGCGGGGGTATTCCAGCAGTGATGTGTGTGCGTCCAGCCTTAAACTGAGTCTGCGCACCAACTGGGTGGCTCATCAGAGTCTCCTGCAGACGTACTTTTTTTTTTTCAACAGTGATTGTGACATTCAACATCATAACTCTGTATTTATGCTCAATTAAAGTATTTTTCAGTTTGTGTTATTTAAAGAAATTTATAACAGACTGAGTTTTGTCTACTGAAAATTGGACAGTTTATAACTCATGGGTAGATCTGATGTTGAGATATGCTTTTCCCTTTACTCTTTTCTTATCTCTTTTGTTCTTAAACTCTTTTGGACTTTTTAAAAAGCCCTCACCTCTGGAACTTTCCTTCCCAAGTGAGGTTACAGTGAGGGAAACCCAGTTTGCTTCCCAACATGGCTAGCGGCAGACTAACCAGTAAGCAAATTGACTACAGTTTGATGAAACTCGTGACATTGAGCATTACAGATTAAGTAAATACCAGTAGGTATATTTTGCTGATTGGGTAACCAATTCCTGGTCATGTCCCCTTTTCTGGGTAATTTTTTTCTGCTATTGAGGGTTCTAACGATGGTCTTTTCAGTCACTTATTATGCATCTGAGAGGTGGACAGTGAATAAGGATGACTGAAAAAAGATGGATGCCTTTGAGTTGTGGTGTCGGAGAAGAGTGCTGTGAGTCCCGTGGACTGCCAAAAGGACAGACAGAGGCAACAGTGGTGAAGCTCTGTCTCATATACTTTGAGCTGTTGGTAGGAGAGGCTATTCCTTAGAAAAGGACATAATGCTTTGAAAGGTGGAGGGTCAACAGTAGAGAGGAAGACCCTCAACTAGATGGATATTCGCTATGACTGCAGCAGTGGGAGCAAGTATGTCAGAGATGATGCAAAAATGAGGGAATATTTCCTTTTTAAAAATTGAACTGGGTGGGGTAAGGAGAAAAATGTCAACAATGAATGAATGAAGACTTAACTCTTCTGTAAACTTGTTAAAAATCACAATTAAAAAAGTATGTCAGGGAGCTCTGGTGGCTTAGTGGTAAGAAGCTGCACTGCAATCCCAGAGGTATGCAGTTTGAATCCACCAGATGCTCTGGGAGGGACAATCTCCTCCTGTACCAGTCAGATCTGATTTGATGGTACATGCAATAAAATAATTAAAAAAAAGGATGTCAGATGATAAGGATGGCACAGGACAGATGACGGAGTTCAGATCTGTTCATAGGGTTGCTATAGTCATACTTGACAACACTTAACAACAATGCTCGAGAAAGGAGCCCTGGTAGCATAGTTGTTTAGCACTTGGCTGCTAATACAAGGATTGGCAGTTCAAATCCACCACCCGCCCTTGGGGAAAAGCTATGGCAGTCTGTGTCAATAAAGAGCATAGTCTTGGAAACCCTGTGGCTCATTTGCTCTGTTCTATAAGGATATTTTTGGGTTAGAATTGACTCAAGGGCGACAGAGAGCAGAGAAGACGGTTTTGGGGAAATGGTAAATATTGCTGGGGACATAATTGCAGGGAGTGATGGTTCATGGGGCAGAGTGCTCAAACAGCACTTACATGTCACAGGTTGGGGCACCATCCCACACACAGCCCTGACAGCCCACCAGTGGTGAATGGAGAGATGGCAGTGGGAAGTGGCCTCCTGGGCCAGGAGGTGCAGTGGGGTACAGACACAGCCAGCTCTGAAAACCACTGACCTGTCCTTTTTCAGAAAACACTGACCCTTGACCTCCTGGGCTAAATGGCCATGGGTAGCCTCGTGTCTACTTGAGCAAACAGAACAGTGGAAATGCATTCTCCACTTGTGTACTGGGAGATCTGCTGATCCAGTAGATAATCTCTTTTGGAGTATACACAGGCACTGTGTCCCACCTCCAACCCTTGCCATCACCAGCAGCCCATGCGCAGGCTTGGGCAATGATCAGGGCCCAAATGGGCTTATGGTCTGAACTGTAGTGTCTGGTTTCTGTCATATGTCACTCTATCCTTGGAAGTCTTTCCCTCAGGTACTGGCTCCCTCGGATGGGTAGGATGAAATGACCACAGTACTTGGCATATTCCAGATGGAGCCCGAGGCCTATCTATGGAGGATGTGGATTTAGAAATTCTAAATTGGGGATGGTGTGGGTCCTGAAGGGTGCACCTTAAGTGAATGACTTCTGTGGGGGGATTCTAGTGATGGGGAAGGGACTTCTAAAAAGTGCAGAGGCTGGAGGGCTGAGTGAGGCCTGGTGGTCAGTCTTGACTTTGTTGAGGGGATGGGTGTGGGGGGATTAAGAGCATACAGTTTGGGAATGAGGGGATTGTAAATCTAGCAGTCAGGAGGGAGGAAATTACTGGGGAAGCAGCGCGATGCTGATGCAGAAAAGGCGATGCTGATGCAGAAAAGGCGCTGAGCACCGGAGGAAAGTGACTTGAGAGGAGATTGCCTATCTTTTTTTCCTTGGAGCAGCAGGTAGATGTGAACCATCAGCATTTGGGTTGGCACCAGAGCTCCCTTGAGAGGTTAGAGGGAGAATTAACAAGAACTCAGAACTTAGTATGTGAGGATGATAAGAGGTATCTCAAACTCCAGCTCATTGCCCTCGAGTTGAAATTCATAGCTGACTTTGCAGAGGTTTTCTGAGAGGCTGAAAATCACACTGGAAGAGAATGGCCATGTTTCTCCCGTGGAGCTGCTGGTGGATTCAAACCAGTTGCCTTTGGGTTGGCAGTGCTAAACCTCCCTCTGATAGGGAGTAGGAGGTGGGAAGTAGGTCCATATGTACAGTCTTCTCAGTAGCCTGAGCAGACCACTCAAAATTCCTCCTGGCTGAGTGTGTGATGGGTTTTTGTCTTTCAAAAGACTGACCCAACGTTACTCAGACAGTTCTAATACATCTGGCCAAGTCCCGGCTCCTGAGTTTGCAGTGGGCAGGCCAGGATGTAGAGGGCCCCATGGAGGCACAACCGGGACTTGAAAGAATGAATCTGTCTACAAAGTTCCAGGTGTTTGCCAATGAGGGAGTTCAGACTTGCCCAAGGCTGCTTCAACCACATTTTGGGGAAGGATCAGGTACAGGAGGGGAAGGGAGAAAGGCAATACTCCCTCTCCGTGCGGCTCGGTGGCCTGAGTTCCCTCCTTCAATAGCTTGCTAGGCGTGGTATCACCTCCATTAGCCGGTGAGGGTGAGCAAATAGGCTTGGGGGTCAGGTTACTTGGCTTAGTGATGGCGCAAACCCAGGCCCAACCCCAAAGCAGCCCCGGGCTCTTCCAGCACAGGCAGAGGTGGGGGCCGGAAGGAGGGGCTGGCTGCTGGGGAATCTAGGGAGAAGGTGCTGTGGGGCTAATCAAGGCATCCAGGAGTTGAGGTAAAGGAAGTAGGGAGGACGAACACAGGAGCTAGGTTGTTCCTGGAACAAAGTGCAGGAGTTCGGGCCCAGCGAAGGGCTGTGCGGTGGCTGGTGAACAGGCTCGGCAGGTGAGGGGCTAGGATTCGACCTGGAGCAGGCAGAGCAGGGGAGAGGTCTGGACGCTGGTACCTCTGGCATCTGGGGGTGCGAAGCGCGAGACCCTCCTCCAACCGCTCCCAACCCGGGAAGGCGCCCTTTTCTGGTTACAGCGCCGCGCGCAGGTGAGGCCCAGACCCGGACGGTGGGGGAGGCCGGGGCGGGGCCACTCGGACACCAGTCCTTACCCCCTCCCCACGCGCCGGGGATCTTCGTTGCCATGGCTACCCGGCCGCATGGCCAACACCCCCCTCCTCCTGGCGTTGCACCCCCCCAGCCCCGGGCAAATGCGAATCCCGCGGGATTGGAATGCGGGGTCCCGGGCGACTCGGGGCCGCGCGCCTGGCTGCTTCCGGCCTGGCCCGAGCGGCGCGGGGGGGAGGGCAGCCCGGCGGTCGCGGTGGGGGGGAAGGAGCGGAGCCGACCGGGCCGACGCGGCTTTGTCTCCTTTGTTCCCAGCGGTGGCAGCGCCGCGGCGGGAGGGGCGGGCGGCGGGCGCAGTTTTCCGCCTCCCGGTCTCCGGGTAACAGCTGCGGCTCCGCCGGACCCACC
>NW_006399871.1:2309779-2387904 GCF_000299155.1 Elephantulus edwardii
CGGGGTGGACGGGCGCGGGGGAGCCATCGCGGCCGGGCCTGGGCCGTCCGGATGAGCGCTGAGAGGTTTGGGTCCGGAGAGTTGGAACCGCACTTCTCCGCGCTAAGGGAAACTCAACTCTGGCAACTCCGCCTGTAACGCGATTGGGAGATAGAGGAGGTGGAGCTGCTCCTCCGCGCCCCCTCCTCGCCGCCGCGCGGGGGACCGGACAGCCCCTTCCCCGCCCTCTGAGGACCACTCGTGGAGTTCTTGTTTCGCCGTCCCGGGGGAGAGGGAGCAGGTTCGGGGCAGAGGCGAATGGGGAGGTCGGGGCGTCCCCTCGTAGTGAGAGCGCTTCCAGGCTGCGTGGTGCGGGGCTGACAAAGGCGGACCAGGATCCTGCCGCGTACCCGCAGAGGGGACCCCCCCCCCCCGCTTCGTGCCCGGGCACAGACGGTGGGTGATTGATGAGCGCTCCTTGGGTCCTCGGGGGTGCGTGGCCAATGGTGGATCTCCCCATCCCACCTTACCACCCAGAAAATGGGGCAGGCGATCTGCTCCGCTTCCCTGTCAATAAGTAACTTGCCACTTCGGTGGATCCTGGGATTGAAGCTGGAGGGCAGAGAGGAAAGGCCAGTTACCAGCGTCGTCCACATGGGCTGAAGTGTGGGCCCGCTGTAGGCGTGGAAGGGCAGAATCGGTTAGTTTCTTCTGGTGTAAGGACGTTCCAGGAAGGCTTGGAAGGTACTTGCTCTTGCTAGACTAAGTTAGGCGACTTCAGGCCTAACCTGCTGAAGAGGACCGGGGTGAGGTGGGGGAAGGGGGGGCCCAGAAGAGACACAGGGCAGGCCTGGGCGCAGGTGGAGTTTGACTTTGGCAGTGAGCCTAGGCTAGGCTGGAGATCTTGGGAATGGGCAGAGATCCTGGCTGTGCAGGTGAGGGATGTGAGACCTGGCTCCCAAATCAGCCTGTTCTGACCTCTAAGAAAAATGAGATAGACACCCTGCACTGAAGGAGGTCAAGTGGCTTGGTGAGCTCAAGGCATGGCTCTTAAGGCTAAGCAGCTGGGCTTTCTTGGCTGTAAAGTGGGGAGTTCTTTTAACACTCAGGTAACCAACCTATGGTCTGCAGCTAATTGCTGAAGCCTCTGAATCAAAACTCACACTCCCTGTCTGTAGGGAACTTCGAGTCCAGAGTGGGAGGGTGGAATAGGGAGAAAAGTGGCCTTGGCCGGGGAGCTGCAAATGCCAGGCACATACCACGTCTTGTTTAATCCCCAGAGAGCCCCTGCCTTCTGTTGTTCCAAAGGGAACTCTGAGTCTCCACGAGCTGGGGGCAGAGCTGTTGCTCCGTGCCAGGTGATCCATCCATTGAATGGATGGCTGCTGGGAGAGGCTGGTTGGGCTTAGGGGTTAACGGGATGCAGAGGGAGTGGGCATTCCACGCGGTAGGAACAGCCTGGGTGAAGGCATAGATGATTGAAAGGCCTGGGGTTCAGGAACGATGAGCATGTGTGGGGGTGGGAGGGGAGGTTTCAGGAAGTTTGACCCCTTTCACTCAGGTCATGGGGTATTCCAGATGCCCTTGCTTAGGGAGGAGGAGCTCATGAGGTGGTGAGGGATAGAAGGTAGATTGGACGGGCTAGGGGCTACTCTGGCCTGTGGCAGAGTTTAAGTGACATACCATGGCATGGTGCCCGACATGAAGGAGAAAATACCACTGCTTTTCTCCTTTCCTCCTCTCCCCGCCCAGTGCCCACTCCTACCCTTGGTATGTGGGGAAGGGTGAGGGATGCTGGGGCTAGGCTCACAGGAGGACTGTTCTTGGACAAATCTGATAGCTCTCCCTCCCTCCCTCCCTGCCCCGGCATGGTCCAGGGTGGCTTAGCCCCCTGGCCTCCTACATGGCTCGAACTGTTCTAATCCCATCTCTTGTTCTTCCTGGGGCAGTGAGGGCTCTCTGCCAGCTGTGATTTTACTTTGGGGAAGTGGTTTGGTCATTGCTGCCTGAGGACTGGAGAACCCTGGCACTTGGTAGCCTCTGAGCAAATATTTGTGAGCCCACAAAGGAGTGAATGCTCATGCTCGGCTAGCTCCAGGGACCCTCTGCCCCAGGCGTGCCCCTGGGCTTGAGGTGGCAGGAGGGTGTGGTCAGAGCCTCTGCCCAGCCTTGAGCAGGCCATCTTCCCACAGGGAGAGATTTTCTTTCCTCATCCCTTAGAAACAAGGTGGGGGGCTCCTGGGCAGCCTGGCCTTGCCCCACCGCCCTGGGCTTCTCGCTTGGTTTGCGACTCTCTTGCCACCCCTGCCCCGCCACCCCCTCGGGTGGCAAACAGAGGCAGCCTTGTTCCTGCTCCCATAGAGCTGCCCTGTTCTCTGCACACTAAAAATGGAAACCCCCAAGCTATTTTGGGAGCAGTGCCCAGTCGGGCTTTGGCCATGGCCCCCCTGCTCTCAGGCTGTGGCCATGGCTCCCCTGCTCCCATCAGGGTGCTGGACCCTCCTCCGAGCCCTGACCCCAGCTCTGTCTGAGGGCGGCCGTAGGAGTACCCCTCTATTTCCTCCACTGGGATGAGCTGGCCTGGGCTGAGGAAGTCCCTAAGGACAGCCTGGCAGCTGGGTGGTGGCAGGGTCCAGACAGTGTGGCCTGGGTTCGGGCAGGTAAGGAGGGTGGGAGGTCCTAGCCTGGGATGCCTGGCCTGTGGCAGCACTTTACTACCCTTGGGACTTCTGGCTCGGACCAGTGGGGCTGGGCAACATGGTAGTTTCTTGGTCAGGTGACTCAGCTGAGGCTTGTAAGGAAAGGTCTGTGAAGAGGGCAGACTCCGCTCCCTCCCCTCCCATGGTCTGGGGAGGTCCTGTGGATGTGGCATGGTCAGCTTGGTGACTTCCTCCAGGACACCTCCTTCTCCACCCCTCCCTTCCACTTACCCCATGCACTGGCTTTGCTGTGACTGAGAGGAAAGGAAATAGCAAGTGCAGGCCTGGTTTCCACGGTCCTGTGGGACTTGGGGCTGGAACCGGAAGGGTGCATGTGAGTCTGTATATGTGAGTAACTAAGCATCGATGATGGAGTGTGGGTGTCTGATGAGTTCTGTGTGTGTGTGTGTAAAATGTATTCTCATAGCAGTGTTTAAATATGTTTGGTGTATTTGAATGGTGTTTGTATCTATATATGTATCTCTCTGGTATATGTACATCTTACATCCACACACACTTTGTGCAAGTGCCCATGTGCTGTGTGTGAGTATGTGCATGCAGGGTGTGTGGTGTGTGTGCATCTCGAGGTGAGTGCTCTGTGTGTATCTGCACATGTGCTGGTCATGGTTTGGGCTGGGACAGCCCTTGGACTTCGGGGTGGGTGGGTGCTAAAATGGGTGGAGATTGGGCAGAGGGTGGGACTGAGTATTGAGATGAAGGGGATGTAGGGGGCAGAGGGAGGGCACTGTGATGGGAGCCTGGCAAGGCTCTGCCAGCCAAGGGGCTTCTTTTGAACTGCCCTTTCCCAGGCCCCGCGGGTGCCTGGTTCCGCTGCCCTCCCCCTCCATGTAGGCTCTGAGGAGGCGTCCCCTGTGGAATGTGTTTGGTGGCTGACGGCCAGGCTGGGCCCAGCTCCACCGGCAGGCTGGGCAGCGGAGAGGGAGGATCTGTCTGCCTCCACAGTGGAGCGCCCGGTGCTCCCACATGCTTGTCGCCCAGCCCCCAGCTTCATGCTCTGCTCTCTCCCTGGCTAGGTGACTCCCACACAGGTCATGCTGTTGTCTCCTGACCCAGCCGGCCCTGCCAGGTGAGCCTGACCTCACACCTGTGAGCCGTGTGACTGGGGACTCACCAAAGTGGGGTCCAGATGTCCAAGCCCCAACCGAGCCAGATTCAACCTCTTGTCTTCTTTCTAGACTGCCAGTCTAGAAGCTACCTGTCACCAACTCCTGCCCAGCTCCTCTTCCTGCCCAGAAAGTTAATATCTGTGAGCAGAGGGTCTCTGGTCTCTCCTCCCTGGCATCTAGGCACCTCCTTCCCAGGAGGCAGCTGGGGATGGGATATTAGCAAGTCTCTGGTCATGCCCCCCAGACCCTCTGCCTCTGATCCAGTATAAGGAGAGGGGAGGGTGGACTACAGCCCCTCTGACAAAGGTGTCTGCTGAGAAAGGGCAGTATTCGGTTCCAGAGAAAGACCCTTGCTCCTCACTCCCTGTAATTGTCAGCCTTGGCTGTGGTCCTCGTCTAAGCCAGAGTCCCCTGCCCACTCCCCTGTCTAGGTGATAGTGAATCTTGGCTGGGCTGCTCAGTACTCCTATTATCCATAGCCCTCTCCCTCACTGATGACTCACCACATTTGGGTGGGCACGTGAACCCTTCTCGACCTCTCTCCCTGCCAGGTGACCATGCCTGCCTTTGGCCCAGCTCTTCTTCTGGTGCTCTGGGCTGGGTGGGTCCTCACCCTCCAGCCCCCACCCCCAGTTGCCTTCAACCCCAACGGCACGCATCTTCAGCACTTGGCACGGGACCCCACCTCAGGCACTCTCTACCTCGGAGCCACCAACTTCCTGTTCCAGCTGAGCCCGGGGCTGGAGCTGGAGGCCACAGTATCCACCGGCCCAGTGTTGGACAGCAGGGATTGCCTGCCCCCTGTGATGCCTGATGAGTGCCCGCAGGCCCAGCCTACCAACAACCCGAACCAGCTGTTGCTTGTGAGCCCGGGAGCCCTGGTGGTATGCGGGAGCGTGCACCAGGGGGTCTGTGAACAACGGCGCCTTGGGCAGCTTGACCAGCTGCTACTTCGGCTGGAGCGGCCTGGGGATACCCAGTATGTAGCTGCCAATGACCCTGGGGTCAGCACGGTGGGATTGGTGGCCCAGGGCCTGTCTGGGGATCCCCTCCTGTTTGTGGGAAGGGGATACACCAGCAGGGGCGTCGGGGGTGGTATCCCACCCATCACAACCCGGGCCCTGCGGCCCCTGGACCCCCAGGCTGCCTTCTCCTATGAAGAGACAGCCAAGCTGGCAGTGGGCCGACTGTCTGAGTACAGCCACCATTTCATCAGCGCCTTTGCACGTGGGACCAGTGCCTACTTCTTGTTCTTGCGGCGGGACCTGCAGGCTCAGTCTCGAGCCTTCCGTCCTTACGTGTCCCGTGTGTGCCTTCGAGACCAGCACTACTACTCCTATGTGGAGCTGCCCCTGGCCTGCCAGGGTGGTCGTTACGGGCTGCTCCAAGCTGCGGCCGTGGCCATGTCTGGGGAGGTGGCCCATGGGGAGGTGCTTTTTGCAGCCTTCTCCTCTGCGGGTCTACCTGCTATGGGCCGGCCTCCGTCAGCAGCTGCCGGGGCATCTGGCGCCTCAGCCCTCTGTGCCTTTCCACTGGACGAGGTGGACCGGCTGGCCAACCGCACACGAGACGCCTGCTATACCCGAGAGGGCCGTGCAGAGGATGGTGCTGAGGTAGCCTACATCGAGTATGATGTCAATTCCGACTGCGCACAGCTGCCCGTGGTGAGTCCCAGGCCCTGCCCCTGTCTGTGAAGTTACTGGCCAGACATTTAAACAGCTGTTGCTGGGGTCTGAGGGAAGCCAATGAGGTGGGAGATGGTCACGTCAGCAGATGTTAAGAGTGTTCTCTGTGTCTGAGTGGTGGAGAGGTACCTTAACACAGATGTGATGTTCAGAGAATCAGAGTGCAGAGACATGCTTGGACCAGGTGGACTTGTAAAAGGGTTACACCTATGTAGGCGAGATGAGTCTTTGGGAGGTTCCAGGGTCTGGGGCAGAGAATGCTGGGGAGATAGGAGCTACCTTATGTTTTTGAGCCAGAAAGGAACTTGTTTCCACCCTCAGGATGGATGGAAAAGGGAGAAGATGCAGGCAGGGGTGTTAGTAAGGTTCCGTGAGGGCTGGGTCGTAGCTTAGGTAGGTGGCTTGGGGAGAAGAGTGCAAGCTGTGCAAGGCTTTGGAGGAGGAGTGGTCGAGGAGAAGGTCGTTGTTGTTATGTGCCATCAAGTAGCCAGAGTCATAGCGACCCTGTGTTCAACAGTCTGAACCCTGCTCTGTCCTGAGCCAACCTTATTGTCTCTGACACACCTACTCCCATTACCCCAGTCACTGAGTCAGTCCATTTCATCGAAGGCCTTCTTCTCTTGCACTAACCCTCCACCCTCCCAAGCATGATGTCCCTCTCCAAGGACTGGTCCCTCCTTGCAACATCCCCAAAATATATCAGACAGAGCTTTACAATCCTTGCTTCCAGGAGCAGCCTGGTTTTACCCTTTCCAGGAGAAGGTAGAATACATAAGTTGGATAGAACAGTTTCCATGCCAGGAGTGGGGGAAAATAGGGCTACAGACAGGCAAGGGATCAAAAGAGGAGGAAGGAGCCAGTGGAAACTGTTCAAGGCAGCTGGACATCAGCCCACCGAGGCTGAACTAAGGATGTGGCTGTGGTCGTTGCCAAGGGAAGGAATTGTCGAGGAGGAGGCCAGTAGAGATGAGAGGTGGGAGGGGCAGTGATGAGATTTGTTGTCTAGAGGCTCCCAAAAGCGATGTGGGAGAGATGAGGTTGACCCAAAAGGATGGGGCAAGGGTTGGCTTTATGATGCCTCTTGCTGCCCGAAGGACACCCTGGATGCTTATCCCTGTGGCTCAGACCACACGCCCAGCCCCATGGCCAGCCGTGTTCCTTTGGAAGCCACGCCAGTGCTGGAGTGGTCAGGAGTCCAGCTCACATCTGTGGCGGTCGCTATAGAGGATGGGCACACCATTGCTTTCCTGGGAGACAGTCAAGGGCAGCTGCACAGGGTGAGTCTGCAGGAAGCACTGGTCTTCCTAGAATCCAGAAGGGAAAGAAGGGAGGGGGAAGTGGGCTGCTGGAGACTCAGCCGGGGCAGATCCTGTCTGTGACTGCAGGGGCAGAGATGTGTGTCCTGTGACACCTCCTCCTTCTACCCCTGACCTGGGGTGTATGCCTCATCCCCCTCCCAGGCTTGGGGAGGGTCCTGGATACAAGTCCTATGGCTATAGACATAGGCCCCAGACCTTGTGGTCTCTAATCTCAGGTTTACTTGGGCCCGGGCAGCGATGGCCACCCATATTCCACGCAGAGCATCCAGCAGGGGTCTCCGGTGAACAGGGACCTCACCTTTGATGGGGCCTTTGAGCACCTGTATGTCATGACCCAGAGCACAGTGAGTGCCAGGCGAGGGCCAGGGCTGCTGGGAAGGGTGGCTGGGCAGGGCCCCTGGGTCGGGCCTGGGCCCAACATGTGGATAAGCTTCTAGTGTTTGGACTGCAGCCTATACAGCATCTCCTTGTGTCCTCTTTGCTGTCACAGCTTCTCAAAGTTCCTGTGGCCTCCTGTGCCCAGCACCTGGACTGTGCCTCCTGCCTTGCTCAGAGGGACCCATACTGTGGGTGGTGTGTACTCCTTGGCAGGTCAGTGCTGTACTAGCTCCTGGCCCCTGACAGCTTCTTTGACTCCAGTCCAGCCCAGAGTTAGGCCATCAAATTCCCCTACCTGCATTCTTGATCCTTGGCTCTCAATCCCTCTATCCTCCATCCTGTGTAGACATGGGGGCCTGGTGTCAGGGCCACGTGAGGCCCAAGCCCGAATCTCCCCGGACAGTTGTTGGGGTACTTGCCCTGTGAACGCTCTGTGGCCCTTTGCGGGGGCCAGGGGTGTCATAGGAGGATACTGGTCACTCTTGCTCAGGTGCAGCCGCCGTGCTGAGTGCTCGAGAGGCCAGGGCCCAGAGCAGTGGCTGTGGAGCTTCCAGCCTGAGCTGAGCTGTCTGCAAGTGATCTCCATGAGTCCTGCCAACATGAGCCGAGAGGAGAAGAGGGAGGTGAGTGATCAGGGCCAGCCTGGGGCTCTGGCGGGGAGGGTTGTGGTGATGAGGAGAGACCTTGGCTCTTGGTCTTGGTGTCAGATGCACCAGATACCACATGTCCTTGTGCAAGCCACTTGTCTTGGGACTTTGCTTTCCTTCTGTGACTAACCAGACTCTAGAGATATCTGTGGGGGGCTGGGGACCACAGTGTGTGCTCATAGTGGGTGCCCTGTCCGTGTGATCCCTGGTCTGCCCAATGCCCGACAGTGTGCCCTGGCTTCTCTTGGCAGATTTTCCTGTCGGTGCCAGACCTCCCGCCCCTGCAGCCGGGGGAGTTGTATTCCTGCCACTTTGGAGAGCACCAGAGTCCAGCCCTGCTGACTGGTTCTGGGGTGATGTGCCCCTCTCCGGACCCCACCGAGGCCCCAGCACTGCCCAGAGGAGCCGGTGGGTGAGAGAAGGGGCCTGGCAGCCCCACCTTGCTCCTACCTTGCTCTAAGGGGGGTGTGGTTGGGATGAAGTGTAATTCCAGGCAAAGGACCCTGAGTTGTTGTTCTTCTCTGAGACCCACTAATTATAGCCCCCAGTTTCCTAATCTATGTCCTGTAGTCTGTGTCCATCTACCCCTGGGCTCCCTCCCTGCGTGCGGTGATTACCCTCGGGGCTGAGTGCTCCTCCCCGTTCCTCAGCACTGGTCCCCTGTCCCCTCTACAGACCACGTCTCTGTGAACGTGGAGCTCAGGTTTGGCCCCGTTGTGATCGCCAAAGCGTCCCTGTCCTTCTATGACTGTGCAGCAGTCATGGAGCTCTGGCCGACTGCACAGTGAGTTCCTCCGTCCCGACCCCCGGCCCCAGTCTGCCCTGTGGCGACCCCTGCCCCATGGCTGTGCCCTTGCAGGTGCCAGGCCTGTGTGAGCAGCCGCTGGGGGTGCAATTGGTGCGTCTGGCAGCACCTGTGCACACATAAGGCCTCGTGTGATGCCGGGCCCATGGTGGTGAGCCAGCAGGTGAGTGTGACTCCAGGGTGGGCTCCGTGAAGGGGTTTGGGAGTCCCGTTGTGAGGGTTTCTGTGCTGGCCCAGGGTCTGTGTACCTGCCTGCCCACATGAGGTCCTGTCTGTCTGTACACCTGCGCTGCTGCTGTGTGTGTGTGTGACGGACCCACTGATGAGACGCTGCTGCTGATACGTCCCACCTGTTTAGGGAGAGGATGCTTGTAACTGAGAGGCAGTGGGGTGCAAGCCTTGGGCCTCACCTCAGCACAGACACCCCTGGAGCTTGCCCTTCCTCTTTCTCCTTTGGAGAATTAATGAGCTGTTTTTGTTTTTCTTTTCCTTGGTCTTCTTTTCCTCTTAACATACCCTTTGCTTGCCTGCTACCTGCTCCTGCGCCTGCCTGCTGAGTGGCCCGCTCTGTCTCTCTCTGCTTCCCCTTCAGAGCCCGCTTCTCTTTCCAGCCCCTCCAGCAGGAGATGTGCCCAACCCCCTCCCTCCTGCAGCCCCCAAAGCCACTGTCACCCCAGCTTCCACTACCCTTTCTGCAGAACCTCGGGTTTCCTCCCCAACTCCAACCTCAGACACCCCACTCCAGGCCAGCCCCTCCCTGCTCAGCTCCCGGGAACCAGAGATAGGCCTTGGCCCCATACCTGTCCCCAACTCCACAGAGTCCCCTCTCCGTGAGAAGCCCTCCCATCTAGGCCCCCCTGACAGGCCTGTGACCACTATCTCTAGCCCCACTGTTGCTGGACCCACGGCCACCCCTGAGGAGCTTCCGGCCGCCAGCCCATCACTCTCAGATGCTGCAGTCCTGCCCCCTGTCCCTGCAGACCCTGGCCCTGAGACCTTCCCCTCTGCGATACCCCTGGACCAGCCCCCTGGCACTGCTCCTGCCACCACTTTCCCAGGGGCCACGGGCTCCACGAGGCCCGCTCTGGACTGGCTAATGAGAGAAGGCGGCGAGCTGCCCGAGGCGGACGAGTGGACGGGGGGTGACGCACCCGCCTTCTCCACTTCCACCCTCCTCTCAGGTGATGGAGACTCGGCTGAGCACGAGGGCCCTCCCGCCCCCCTCATCCGCCTGTCCAGCCTTGACTACCAGTACGACACCCCCGGGCTCTGGGAGCTGGTGAGGCCAAGCCCAGGAAGGAGGCCTCCAGGGAGGGTTTTGGGGAAGATGCAGCCCCTTGCTTGGCTTTCCAATTCTGTGGTGGCGAGACCATGGGCAGGGTGGAGCCTGCTGCCCCATGACGGCCTTGCCCTGAGACCCTGCCTGGAGTGGACTGAGGGGGCAGGGCAGGGTCCATGGACTGTGTTGCTCTCTTGGGCCTGCAGGAGGAGGCGGGGTGGGGGCCGAGTGCCTGCCCCTGTGTAGAGAGCGTCCAGTCCTCCATGCTGATGCCAGTCCTTGTGCAGCGCCAGGTCCACCTGGTCGGTAGGAACCTGCGCCTGTTCCAGGTGAGCACGTCTGCTGGGGGGGTGTGTGTGTGTGTGTGTGTGTGTGTGTGTGTGTGGGGGGGGGGAGGGGCTTATCTGCCTGGGAGGCAGCCTGTGCAGCAGCCCTGGGACAAGGCTTTGGTATATGGATGTCTCCTGGGAATGGAAAGAGGGCCTGGTAGCATGTTTTGAACTCCAACCCAGAGGAGGGACTGGAGGCTTGCGAGCTCCTGAAGTCACCCCAGCAATTGTGTCCTCTGTCCCCAGGACAACCCTGGAGACACTGAGTGTGTGATGGAGCTGGAGGGCCGAGAGGTGGTGGTTTCAGCCCGAGTGGAGTGTGAGCCACCTCCAGACACACGGTGCTACATCACATGCCAGCCACACCAGGTACAGACCATTAGTGGTAGTGTGGGCGAGGGGCACTGGCCACAGGCTGGCCGCCAGCCTCAGCTGATTGTACTATACTTGTCCCAGCTCAGGCTCTGCCTTTGTGTCCTGGAGGGTCTCAGTACCCCAGCTTGCATCTCCTACCCTGAAACCCCCACCCAGGATTTCCTGCATCCAGCTCTGTCTATGACTCTGTGTCGCTGAAAGCGCCATACTCTGCTCTGACCTCTGATCTTGGGCCCCCAGAGCTCATCATTTTAGTTCTGTCTCTGAGCAGCCCCACCCAGGCCTGGTACCTCTACCAGCCCTGGTTCTGACAGCATCTCCCTCTCCGTGCCGTCTCTCCAGCTAAGCTATGAAGCTCTGCAGCCGGAGCTCCGTGTCACACTGTTTCTGCGTCGGGCCGGCCGCCTACGCGTGGACAGCGCCGACGGGCTGCACAGTGAGCTCCCTGGGGTCCCTGGGACTGGCCGGCAGCGGCAGGGCTCTTCCATGCTTGCCTCTCACACACTCACCTCTGCCGCCCCCAGTGGTGCTGTATGATTGCTCCGTGGGACATGGCGACTGCAGCCGCTGCCACACCGCCATGCCCCAGTACGGCTGTGTGTGGTGTGAGGGGGAGCAGCCACGTTGTGTGGCCCGGGAGGCCTGTGGCGAGGCCAAGGCCGTGGCTACCCAGTGCCCTGCACCTCTCATCCACTCGGTATATCAAAACACTGTCCCTTCCCCTTCTCACTGCTGCGCTTGGAGGGAGAGTGGGGTGCCTTGAGTGTATCGAGGCCACAGCAGGGGATGAGAGAGCTGGGGCTGCCTCTCTGGCTGTTAGGGGTGAACAGGTAATGGAGGTGAGCAGTTTTTGTCCTGGAACAGGTGGAGCCACTGACTGGGCCTGTAGACGGAGGCACGCGTGTCACCATCAGGGGCTCCAACCTGGGCCAGCATGTGCAGGACGTGCAAGACACCGTCAAGGTGGCTGGAGTGCCCTGTGCTGTGGACACCGAGGAGTATGAGGTCTCCAGCAGGTGAGTTGACAAGACCCAGTGGGAATGGGGTGCACCCTATCCAGAGCTTCTCATTTCTTCTCTCCTTTCCCCCTTTCCTTGGCTTTGGTGATGATGCCCTGTGATTAAGATTGCCTCTGAACCGCAAGGGCCCCCTGCAGAAGGAAGGCACAGATTTACAGGTTCCTCGGCTGTGCTGCTTCACATGGGGAGCAGGGGAGACCTCACATTCTTGGGCCTGCCTGGGCTGGGCCGCTGCCCAGAGCTGATGCTGTCTCTCGCTCTGTGACTCCGTCTCTCGCTCCGTGTATTGATATTCTTACTTGACTTGCAAAGTGATCGTCTATGCAGTCATAGTAGCGGGTCCTCAGCCCTCACATAGCTGTTCCCAGAGGCTGGTCTTTCTACCAGCTGACCCTTCTTCCCCAAGCACAGCCCTGAGCCTTGACATGCAGGACGGAGGATATATGGTCTAGTGTCCAGGCCTTCCTGCTGCCTTCCTGGGCAGGATCTACCTTCAAGGCAGGTCCCACACCAGCCTGAATCTCATAGTTGAAGAACCTGTTTTTAAATAACTCATATCTGGTCCTTAGATCTTAGAATTTATAGGAAGGCTCTGTAGTGGCATAGTGGGTTAGATGTTGGGTTGCTAAGCAAAAAGATGGCGGTTCAAATCCCCCAGCCACTCCTCAAACAGTCTTTCTCATAAGGATTCATAGTCTCGATGATCTGGTGGAGGGCCACTGGGGGTGAGAATCAACAGCAGTGGTTGTAACCTCAGTGAGGAGTCCTGGTGGCATAGTGCTTAAGCATTTCATGGTTAACTGAAAGGTGAACAAGTTTGAACCTACCAGTTAGTTCCACGGGAGAAGGATGGGGCGGTCTGTTGCCGTGAAAATGACTCTGTGGGACGGTCTGCTTTGTCCTCTAGGGTCACTGTGAGTTAGACCCTTGGCAGTGGGTTTGATTTGGGTTTAAAATCTTTACTGTTTACTTTTTTAAAAGCAAAGAGCTGCTTTGCTGGAACATGTAGCTTTTCCCCGAGATGTAGTTTGAATCTAGGCTAATGATGATTCCAGAAGCATAAGATTAAGGTAATTTGTGAAGTGCTTTAGAAAGCCATTGACGTGTGGTTTGGTTGAGCATGTCCTGGGGAGTTCACGCATCACAGGTTCTGATTTGCTGGAGTGTTTGCAGTGACAGTGACAATGTCATAGAATTGAGTCCCTTAAGGCTTAGCATTCTGGAAATGAATTTGCCTCAAGCTTCTGTTTTCTGACTGAGAGCCATCATTTATTTATTTATTTATTTATTTTTTAGAATGTTAACTTTCCCATCATGTTTGTCCCCAGTTCTTTTAGGGACTTCTTTTTCTGTAAGGGAATAACATTTCTGCCGCTTTTCCAGTGTTGCCGCATACACAGTCATGGGAGAGGATGCAGGGGAGAGGTCGTGGGGCCCCCTCAGCTCAGCCCACACACACAACCAGTCTGACAAGGCTTCTTTGTAAACTTAGGCCATAACAAAGAAAAAAAAATCCTCCTTGTCAGAGGCCTTGGGGGCTACACTGGGAGGATTGAAATCACAAATATTAATCTTCAGGCATGGAAGCCTGCCATGTGGAATTCCCTCTGAAATTGGAGCTCTCCCTCCAGAGCGATCAGTTTCCTGGGGGCAGTGAGAGAAGGCCGACTGACCTAGCAAGGCAGGGCATGGGCAGCCCGGACAGTGTGGGGCCTTGGGTACTGCATGGGCCCCCAGCCTGCTTTGTTCCCCACAGCCTCGTGTGCGTCACCGGCATCAGCGGGAAAGAGGTGGCAGGCCCTGCGATGGTGGAGGTGCCAGGAAGAGGGCATGGCGTCTCCGAGCGGGACTTCATTTACCAGGTGCTGACTGCAGGGCCCCCCAGCTGAAGAGGAGCCATCTAGTCAGCTGGCTTTCCTGGCCCATCTGATTGTAACTTTGGGGCCCCCTGCTGCCTCAGGCTCACCCTGCCTCTCAGTTTGTGGGCTGATGTCTTTTTGCCTTTTTCTGCTTCTCTCCTTACAGGATCCAGAGGTGCACTCCATCTTCCCAGCCCGAGGTCCCAGAGCGGGGGGCACTCATCTCACCCTGCAGGGCACCAAGCTTCTGACTGGGCGCCTGGAGGACATTCGAGTCATGGTTGGGGACCAGCCATGTCACCTGTGAGAGCTGCTTCTAATCCTGTAGAAGTGCACATACTCTGGGGGAGATGGGACAGGGAACAGGGCCAAGTGGGTTCCCTCTTACGGCAGCCAGATCCTCTTGAGGCTGGGCAGTGAGCCGGGGCCTGAGTGTGGCCCAGCTCCCGTGTCCTTGCGTCTTCCCCTTCCAGCATCCTCTCTGGAGCCACCTGACTGACCAGCTCTTCCACTGTCGCTTCCCTCCTCAGATTGCCCGAGAAGCAGGCAGAGCAGCTGTACTGCGAGACCAGCCCGTACCCTGCGTCTGCCCTGCTCTCCGTGTCTGTGTGGTTCGGGACCACTGAGCGGAGGCTCCGGCACAGCCAGTTTCAGTACACGTCAGACCCAAATGTCACCTCTGCAGGCCCCTCCAAGAGCTTCCTTAGGTTTGTGGCACGTGGCAGGGGGTGATGGCAATTGGTACAGCTACCAGGCATAGGGAGTCTGTAGTACTTTACATGGGCAACTCTGGGTTCCCACGATGCTAATGGGAGAGGGACCCAGGAAGCATGGGGCTGGGTTATGCTAGCCCAGTGGGACCAGGCTGGGCTTTAGAGCCTGGGTCACATAAGCCAGGAGGAACAGCAGCTGCCTCTGTCCCAGACTGTGACAATTGGCTCTTGGGCTGTGTTTTAGTGGCGGACGTGAGATATGGGTCCGTGGTCAGAATCTGGATGTGGTACAGACGCCAAGGATTCGAGTGACCGTAGCCCCCAAAGCTCCGCTCCCTGGCCAGGGGCTTGGTCGGAGACGCCGTGTGATCCCAGAGACAGCGTGCTCCCCTGGAGCCTCCTGTGATGGTCAACATGTAGGACACCCCGGGCATCCCTGGCCTTCACTGGGCTCCCTGCCACCTTCTTTTTGCCCTATGCCACAAGCTATGGACATCCAGGGGTGGCTGGTGCCAAAAGAGGCTTTCCCCATCTTTCCTTGGTTCCCTTGCCTTGCACCCTCTCAGCTGACCCTCCCCTGCCTTGCTTCCCTCAGCTCCAGTTTGAGGAACCATGCCACGTGAACTCCTCCCAGCTCATCACGTGCCATACACCTGCCCTCCCAAGCCTGCCCGAGAGTCCCTGGGTCCAGGTGGAATTTATCTTTGACAACCTCGTCTTCGACTTTGCAACACTGAACCCCACACCCTTCTCCTACGAGGCCGACCCCACACTGTATCCCCTGAACCCGGAGGACCCTACTACACCGTTCCGGCACAAACCTGGGAGCGTGTTCTCAGTGGAGGTACTGATTCTGTCTGAACTCGGGGGTCCCCCATCCTTCCCTTTGCTGGGCAGTGCTGCTGTGTGTGGGAATAAGACTGCTAGATGGACTGATACCTCATCTTTCATGGGGGGTATCTTGGTGAGGGCTGCAGGAAGTTGATGTTCGCAGTCTTTGGCCTGGGGTTATCTGGCAATCGCTGGGCCTGTAGCGTGGGTCCTTCCACACGCTGATTAATATGTTAAGTAGTTTTTTATATGTGATAATTGGGCATTTGCAATGTAACATACATGTTCTGATATGTGTAATAAATGGGCCATCAGTTACAGAGCAGGGCTTTGTTGCATGGAATTTTGGGAGGTATAGAGTAGGGATTTTTGAGTCTGGAGAACCTGATACCCTTGGAAGAAGGATAGAAAAGGACCGAGAAGGGGCATGGGGAGAAGCTTAGAGGGCATCCCATGGCTTAGGACCAGGTTCCAGGGCCTGTGACTCCTGCTTCTGGGAAGGGGTCCAGAAACATCTCATAGGGGGTGGCCAAGACCAGGGTGACCACTTGCTCCTCCCCTTGGAGAGGATCTGAATGACTGGTCAGTGACATCCCTTGTTCCAGGGAGAGAACCTGGACTTTGCAATGTCCAAGGAGGAGGTGGTGGCCATGATTGGGGACGGCCCCTGTATTGTGAAGACGCTGACCCGGCACCATCTGTACTGCGAACCTCCCGCGGAGCAGCCTCTGCCTCGGCACCATGCATCTCGGGAGGCCCCTGACACTTTGCCTGAGTTCACGGTCAGTGGGCAGGCCGGGGGCTGGGCTGGGCCTCAGCCATTCCTGAGCCCTCACTCTTGGCTGTCTGCCTGCGCAGGTGCAGATGGGGAACCTGCGTTTCTCCCTGGGGCGTGTGCAGTATGATGGCGAGAGCCCCGCGGCCTTCCCCATGGCAGCCCAAGTGGGCCTGGGGGTGGGCACCTCCGTTCTGGCACTGGGTGTCCTCATCATTGTCCTCATGTACAGGTGGGCACCGTTAGTGGTGGCTGAGCTGGATGGGGCAGGCGTGGCTTGTGGATGGATTGGGAAGGCACAGCCAGACCTTTTCTGTAAAGGGTCAGGAATTAGGAGGGAGGGATCGCAGAACAATGAAAGAGTTTTTCTTTTCAAGGAGAAGAGTGAATTGGGGGGAATGGGTGGGTATGGAGAAAAGTGTAACAACAAATGACTGGAAACCCTAAGTCTCTGTAAACTTTCATTAAAATTAATTAAAAACAACAAAAAAGGGTCAGAGAGTATAAATATTTTAGGCTTTGTATGCTCAGGGGGTTTTGCAGTTCTGTCATTACAAGGCAAACACAGCTGCATTCCAGTAGAACTTTATTTACCAAAACAGGATATGGGCAGATATGCCGTGGTGGTAGTTTTCTGACCTCTGTGCTGGGTCAGGCCTGGGCATGGGTCAGGGCGGATTGCCTGGGATGGAACAGACTCAGTTATCCTTGGCTGGGCTGGGTGTGTCTGGGTCAGGGCATGGCTGAGTCTGGGTTAGGAAGGACTGGGCCTCCCTGACCTGGACCTCCGTGGGCGCTGAGCAGGAGGAAGAGCAAGCAGGCCCTGAGGGACTATAAGAAGGTCCAGATCCAGCTGGAGAACCTGGAGAGCAGTGTGCGGGACCGCTGCAAGAAGGAGTTCACCGGTGAGTGAGGGTCCCACTGCCTGGGTTCCTCTGCACCAGCTGCCCTCGTGTGAGAGCCACACCGCCACCCCACCACCTCTTCTGCCCCACAGACCTCATGACTGAGATGACCGACCTCACCAGCGACCTCCTGGGCAGTGGCATTCCCTTCCTCGACTACAAGGTGTACGCTGAGAGGGTCTTCTTTCCCGGGCACCGGGAATCACCCCTGCACCGGGACCTGGGTGTGCCTGAGAGCCGGCGGCCCACAGTGGAGCAAGGCCTGGGACAGCTCTCCAACCTCCTCAACAGCAAGCTCTTCCTCACCAAGGTGCCCCTGCCCTGCCCTCTCCCTCTCCCGGCCTGCCTTAGCCCTTCCCTCGCTGCTGATCCCAGCTCACTCCCGTCTGCACTCTCTCAGCCCTGTCCCCTCTCTGTCCCACTGTTTCTGAATCTGAGCTTCTCTCTCCCTGGACCCAGTTCATTCATACACTAGAGAGTCAGCGCACCTTCTCGGCCCGGGACCGGGCCTACGTGGCGTCCCTGCTCACGGTGGCACTGCACGGGAAGCTCGAGTACTTCACCGACATTCTTCGCACGCTGCTTAGTGACCTGGTGGCCCAGTACGTGGCCAAGAACCCCAAGCTGATGCTTCGCAGGTCAGTGTGGCTGTGGGAAGCGGTGGAGTGGGTGCCAGGGCCAGACGGGCTGAGACGGAGCTTCTGCGGTCTTGGGGTCTGTAGACTAAATAGTGCCGTAAACTTGCCTGGAAAGCCCTGACCGTCTCTCTTCTCTGTCCTCCTAGGACAGAGACTGTGGTAGAAAAGCTGCTCACCAACTGGATGTCCATCTGTCTCTACACCTTCGTGAGGGTGAGAGGGGTGAAGGTGGATGGGGCCCCTGAGAGGGTTGGGACTAAGCCACTAAGCCTGTGGCCCCCATGCAGCTAGTGCCCCAGTGCTGGGCAGGCTCACCCGCCTAGTGTATCTTCTCCCACTTGAGCTTTTTGTACCCTGTCCTCTTCCCTAGCTTACAGTCTATCCTCTGGACCTTTGTCCCATACCTGTCACCTTCCTGGAGGGGGGGGGTGTCCCTAACTGCTTGACACTCCCCCAGGACTCTGTAGGGGAGCCTCTGTACATGCTGTTCCGAGGAATTAAGCACCAAGTGGACAAAGGACCAGTGGATAGTGTGACTGGCAAAGCCAAATACACCCTGAATGACAACCGCCTGCTCAGAGAGGACGTGGAGTACCGTCCCCTGGTGAGGGGGATGTGTGTGTGTGTGTGTGTGTGTGTGTGTGTGTGTGTGTGTTATCAGCCACTGGTGAGTGCCGTGGGGGTGATGATGTGAAAGTGTTTGGTAAGGGACTACAGTTCCTGGTGAAGGTACTCACTGGGTTTCGCTGGAGAGGAAGGAGACAGAAGTCCATTGCTGGGCCCAGGGAATCAGGGATTGGGCTCAGGGAGACAGGACACCTGGCTGGCTGGCTGCTTGTGGAAGTGGTATTAACAGAGGATGTAACATGACCACACTCGGGCCTCAGCAGGTCCTGTTTCATTTAATCTTCCCAGGAGACCTCTGAGGTCTTCCCCATTATATATTAATAGCTGAACAAACTGAGGCTTGTAGCGGTCTCTGGAAGGTCACATGCTGATTAGTAAATCATGTGCTAGTTAATAAATGGGAGACAAAGTCCAGAAGCAGCTTCCTATTGGCTGCTGGGCAGCATTCTTTAAGTACACTATGCATAGACCCTGAGATGACTGTGGCCCTGGCTCCTGGGATTTCGGCTGCCATAGGATGATCAAGGGGTGGAGCTTTGTGGGGGGGGAGGTTGAAGGGTTGCAGGGTGGGAGACGGACTTAGCTTCTGATGTTTGTGTCGGGGTGCAGCCAGCCTGATCTGTGGTCTCCAGGGAGAAAAGCCTTTAGACTAAGTTCGCAGAGTGGAGGCTCGAGGGCCAGACTTGGAGGACAGGGCATTGCAGGAGGGTGCTCAGGCTTGGGCTAGAGTCAGGGAGGTCACCGCCTCCCGGGGGAGGAGCAAGCCCTGCCCTGGACCAGCCTCAGTTCCTGCCCTGCCAGGGCTCTGGGTGGCTGCCAGGCCATCATTTTGGCACCTGGCCAGCGAGGTGGTGTGTTCACTGTGCTGGGAGATAGGCCTCAGGAACCACCCTGGCCAACCTGCTTGTCACTTCGCTCTGGCTTTGTTTCTCTTTGTTTTCATTGAGACATTCCTTCAGGGAAATTTTATTGGGTTTCAGCTCAGCCTCTGTCTGGATAAAGGGGAATCCTTGCTTCTTTTCAGCTTCCTCAGACTCACCGACTGAGATAGGATTCTGGAGAACTGCGTGGACAGGGGTTTGTGGTCATTATTTACTTTCTGCCATTCACGCAGTCATTAACTAAGAGAGTATGCTGGCTGCTGGTTCCAGAACAGGAGATATGTAGGTGAAGAGACTGGGATTAGGACTGTGATGCTTAGAGACCAGCACTGGCCAGGCTCTCTCGTGGGTGGTACCTGTCCTTAGCCTTGCATCCATGTAATTCCCACATGTGACATGGACCCTCCTGGCTCCCATGTGTCCTGTGTAGACCTTGAACGCGCTGTTGGCTGTGGGGCCAGGGGCAGGAGAGGCCCAGGGCATGCCTGTGAAGGTCCTGGACTGTGACACCATCTCCCAGGCCAAGGAGAAGATGCTGGAACAACTTTATAAAGGAGTACCTCTTGCCCAGCGGCCAGACCCCCGCACCCTAGATGTTGGTGAGGAAGGGGAGAGTTCTGGCCCGGGGGGGTCTGAGCCAGCATTTGGGATGGCTGGCCCTGGGCCACTCGAGTCCCACCTTGGGAGTGGCAATACCTGGAGCAGGATGGGGGTTGACTCTGGACCCCCTCTCCAGAGATAAGCTCTCAGCTGTTAATGGACCCTGTGTTGTAGCATTTGTTGTGGGGAGGCTGGGTGGGAAAGCTTGTGTTCCTGTGGAAGAAGGAATCACTTCTGTCACCCCTGGACCAAGGCCCGTCTTGTCATTGTAGAGTGGCGATCTGGTGTGGCGGGCCACCTTATTCTCTCTGATGAGGATGTCACTTCAGAGGTCCAGGGACTGTGGAGACGTCTGAACACCCTGCAGCACTACAAGGTGGGAGGACTAGGAGCCTGCGGAGGGCGTGGTGTGGTGCGGTTGGCAAAGGGGTCACCAACTGTGGCCAACAGGTCCCAGATGGAGCAACGGTGGCCCTCGTCCCTTGCCTCACCAAGCACGTTCTCCGGGAAAACCAGGATTATGTCCCCGGAGAGAGTGAGTAGCCCCGCTGTCCACATCTGTCTTTTACCCTTGCTTTGCCCCTCCCTTCACCTAGGTGCCCTCACCCTTGTGGGAAGGGCAGGTCCCTGGAGATCCAGGGAAGGTGATGCCTGATGAAGGGTGATGAACTGAGATGTGGGGTCCCGGTGCAGGAACCCCGATGCTGGAGGATGTGGATGAGGGGGGCATCCGGCCCTGGCACCTGGTAAAGCCGAGTGAGGAGCCAGAGCCGCCCAGGCCTCGGAGGGGCAGCCTTCGGAGCGGGGAGCGTGAGCGAGCTAAGGCCATCCCCGAGATCTACCTGACCCGCCTGCTGTCCATGAAGGTGGGAATGGAGGGTGGGGCAGTGGGGCCCAGGGCAGGGAGTGAGTGGTGCTAGGGCTGAGGGGACGTGGGAGTAGGTGGGGGCACACCCAGTGGAGTGCCACAGGGCAGCTGGGCTGGTATGTGCCATATCTTTGCTGACCACAGCTGTCCCACATCCCCTTCCCCAAAGGGTACCCTGCAGAAGTTTGTGGACGACCTGTTCCAGGTGATCCTCAGCACCAGCCGCCCGGTGCCGCTGGCCGTCAAGTATTTCTTTGACCTGCTGGATGAGCAGGCCCTACAGCATGGCATCTCCGACCAGGACACCGTCCATATCTGGAAGACCAACAGGTGGGAGTGGGGCCGGGTGGCCCGGCTGGCCGAGTCGGTGGTCATTTCCTGCCCCATCAGCTCATGCTCACTCGGCCACACCTGTCCTCCCTGCAGCCTGCCACTGAGGTTCTGGATCAACATCATAAAGAACCCGCAGTTCGTGTTTGACGTGCAGACGTCGGACAACATGGACGCAGTGCTCCTTGTCATTGCGCAGACCTTCATGGACGCCTGCACCCTGGCCGACCACAAGCTGGGCAGGGTGAGCGGCCTTGGGGTGTGCGCCAAGGGCAGTGGGGGCCAGGATTGGACAGGACATTGCTGTGCATACACGCAGATTCCACGGAGCAGTGGGATCTGACCTCTGACTGCAGGCCTCCTCATCAGGCCAGGCTGTGCTGGGGACTCCCTGGGAGAGGCAAGGCCTCAATATTAAGAGCTGAGCACGATGCTTTGCTAGAAGGAAACACAGTCTCCTGTGCCGGTCGGATCTGCTTCGACAGTACACAACAAGAAGAGTTAAACAGGAGTGTGTTGGGGACATCATGCACCCACTTACACAATCAGGATACAGACAGCAAGCTCTAGGCAGGCTGTGGGTAGAGGTCCTTCCACGGGTCAGTGGAAGTTGCTAAAGGGTTGGGCATGTGCTGTGGCCTGGCCATACCTGTGGCTTCGGCTGAGCACCTTAGTGATTGTGGAAACACTAGACCCTGAGAATCCAGAGAGGAAGTGTCAGCTCTCCTCAGATGAGCAGGGGTAGCTTCACGCCAAGGATGAGGATGTGTGGCAGGCCAGGTCTGTGGGACGTGGAGACACGTTGGCTGTGAGTGCTGTGAGAGGAAGGCTGACTCAGTCTGCCTTTGATGAGCTCAGACTTGAACAAAGTGAGCCCGAGGTGTTTGTTGGGGTGCCAGGTGGTTTCCAGGTGGCGAAGCGCTCTGTAGTCCCACAGTAGCTCCTGACTCCCTGGTGGGTTTGAGTCTGTGGGAGTGCTGCGGTAGTGTTTGTTACACGGTGGGAAGTAGAGTTCAGGGCGTGTCTGTGAGAGGGCTGTGTGCTGGAGGACCGCTCGCAGGCACGGAGGAGAGGAGGTGGTCAGGCAGCATGAGCGTGGGAGTGTGTTGTTATAAACACCAAAGCCAAAAGAGTCACATGACAGATGTGGGCTCACCTGTGTGTCTGCTCAGGGTCTTAAGATACCACGGGTCCATGGATGGGGCACTCTGCCTAGTTCAGAGCCTTGGGCCACCGTCACCTTATGGCCTGCCTCTTCAGGATACATTTTTTGATCTAAGGAAACAATGTGGGGCGTTCTACTCTCTAGCACTATCTTGGGAGGCTTCGTTTGCTCCATGTAAACTTATACTGCTTGGTCATGAGCTGAGAATCCCAGGGCCACACTAGGTCCCATGGCCCACTTCCAGGGGTGGGTGCTGAGTCTTGACTGGGTGTTTTGCTCGGTTGTCACACTGTCTCTCTCCTGCCCAGCAAACCAGCAGATAGCTCAGAAATAGTCCAAACCGTGTGTGCCAAGACCACCCGGTACAGAGCCCCATGAGAACTGATGACAAAGTGTGTCCCCTTTGGCATGCGAGCTTGAGCTCTTGCCTCGCCTCCCAGCAGCTTTACGATGAAACAGAAGGTTGAGAGATGTGAAGTTTGGTGCCCAGGGTCACAGGTGCTGGGGTTCACCAGGGCACTGGGAGTGGCCGCACCTGGGCATGTTAAAATTGTGGGCTCTTGTACCTGCGAGACCTGTCTCACATTCCAGCCCAGCCACTGGGGAGTAGAGGAGGCTGCAGCGACTTACTTCATTGCCTAGGTCACAGTTTCCTCATTTTTAAAGTGATTAAAAGAGATTAAATGGCACGGCACCTGGGGCGGCACCTGGGGCAGCGTCAGGGCTCCCACAGCTCTGTCCCCTGCCCCCCAGCGTGCTGCTCCGGGAGGGGCTGGCTCCACGCATGGAGGCACTTGGCTGAGAAATGGCCTCGGATTGATGGGGAGTGGCTTGAGGTGATGTCAGATCCTGGACATGAAGGAG
The DNA here is from genome assembly GCF_000299155.1 of Elephantulus edwardii. Taxonomy (NCBI): domain Eukaryota; kingdom Metazoa; phylum Chordata; class Mammalia; order Macroscelidea; family Macroscelididae; genus Elephantulus; species Elephantulus edwardii. The sequence goes on from NW_006399871.1 coordinate 2,332,477, forward strand.
AGGGACAGCAGAGGGCACTTAGTAGAAGGGCTTATTATCCAGGTGACCAGCACTGGAGCTGAGGGGGCTCCTGGGATATAGGACTTTCAGTTTTAAAACTGAAACAGTGCTGGGAAAACTAGGACGTGGATTACCCTAACAGGGACCCTCATTCTTGCCTCTTTTTATCACCTTCCTCCTAACCAGGACTCCCCCATCAACAAACTGCTATACGCTCGGGACATTCCGCGCTACAAACAGATGGTGGAAAGGTAACAGGTGTAAGGAGAGTCAGTGGGAGTCAGTGGGTGGGGCAGGTGAAGCCAGGGGTGGGCACGTGGCCTGGGGGTGGGGGTGGCCTTGTTTACCCAGCAGTTACAGCACATAAGATCCCTGGCAGGTACTATGCAGACATCAGACAGGCCATCCCCGCCAGCGACCAAGAGATGAACTCCATTCTGGCCGAGCTGTCCCGGGTAAGGCTCTGCTTGACTTCTCACCATGGAATGGGGCCAGGGGATCCAAACATCTCAGCCCAGAACGTGCAGAGATGCCTTGTCCGGCTTGAACAAGTGCTTGAATTCCTGCAGTCTTACCCTGTGGAGTGTGCTGAGACAAGCAGGGCAGAGAGGCGGCGGGGATTCAGCCCCAGGTCTGTCAGTCTGGGATCCACGTCTTTCTATTGTCAGCTTCCTTCGGTGGAGTAGACATGCCCCACTTGCTCCAAAAACAACCCCAAAGTGTACACTCGGGAATCGATGAACAAGGTTTCTGAAGTGATGACAAGCACAGCTCCTGTAACTATCTCAGTTTGGAGTTGGGGTGTTGCTGTGTGTCAAGCCTTTCTGGGTTGTCCTAGGGGTTGCATTTGTTGCTCACAGAAGCTCCACAAGTTAGATGGCGCCACCTTGGTGGTCTTGGTGAGGAGGTGGAGGCTCAGAGGTGTTCCACTGTGGGGCCTGGGAGGGACCTCAGGAAATGATTGTGTTAGAACAGACCTACACAAGTGGCGTCTGGGCTGCTGGGCTCTGTCCACTGCACTTTTCCCCTCCCATGCCCATTCGTTCCCTGGGTAAGTGAGAAAAGGGTAGGGTAATGGTTCTTCTTTGAGATTTGGGGCTAGCCGGCTGCATTACATCAGGATACTGCTGGCCTGGGGTCTTTTACTGATCACTACACCTGGCCCAGTTCCCTGGAAGAAGCACCACGAGTGGGTGACCGCAAAGCTCAGAATGTTACATTCTCAAGGTCAAGGAGGCTGGGAGTCCACATTGAGGCACTGGCCTTAGGGGAAGGCTTTCTCCTTGTGTCTCTTGGGGAGGATTTCTTTCAGTTTCTCTAGGCCTAGCTTTCCTTTGTCCCCTGGTGATTTCTGCACAGCACCTTGCTCTTTCCTATTGTGCTTGCCTCTCAGTGTCATTGTGCCGTTTATAGTTTATATCTCCAGAGTCATTAGGTTCCTGACCCACCCTCCACAGCATAATGACATAGCCTCATTAACCTAACAAAGAAAATCCTAGTCCCAAATGGGATTATAATTGGGAATTGTTGTTGATTGCCTTTGAGTTGAGCTCGACTCATAGTGACCCTATGAACAAAAGGCCTGAAGCCCCTCTACAACTATCAACATTTATCAAAGTTCATAGAGTTTCCAGAGGCATGTTGTTTAGGACGTGGATCCCACTCCTGCTTCTAAATAATTGGGGATTCAGGTCAATAAGAAGGGTCTTGGCCCTCTCCTGCCCCAGCTGAGCGTACATGGGCCCAGCTCCCTGGTCTGTACAGGCGCTGTTTCCTACAGCAGCCTCTGCCCCGTCCATCTTTCCCCCTCCCTGGCTCCCTGGCCCCCAGGCGGACTGTGTGTCTCCTCTCACTCACCTCTTATCTGGCTTCCTCCCAGAATTTCTCTGGAGACCTGGGAGCACGTGTGGCACTACACGAACTCTACAAGTATATCAACAAATACTACGACCAGGTGGGCAGAACACTGGGCAGGAGTCAGGAGGCCTGGCCTTGGGTCCTTCCCTGGGAGGCTGGGGGAGAGTGGACAGGCAGTCTGCCCCTGTGGTTCAGGGTGGGGGTCCCTGGGATCAGTCCCAGGCACCAAGTAGAGAGGGTGGGGCTCCTCGGCAGTACCTCCTTGAGTGGTGCTCTTGGCATTGACTGTTCTTATACTTGCCCTGCTCCCACCCCAACACCTCAGAGGGGCTTCTGGGCATGGTGACGGTGGAGAGCTGAGGAGACGGAAGACACGTACCGGATGGGGTGTGTGGCCACCACCTCTGCCAAGAGTGCAATCTGTGGTCGGCAGGGTGTTGGCACAGTCGCCTCTTGGGGAGTAGGCCCCTGCTGAGTTACATGGCCACCAATGAGAAGGGTCCTGGTGGAGGCACACAGTGTAGGCCGGGGGTTGGTGTGGGTGAGGCGCAATGGAACCAGTGAGGGGCTCTCTGGGGTCTTCCCGGCTTACTTGCTAATCCTTAAACCTGCTATAATAGTGGGCTGCAAAAATCCTCTCTCTGTGGCGAAGCTGGGAGGATGCTGGTTGTGAGTTGAGGTGGGAGGAGGTCCCTCTGAGGAGGGCTGTTCAAGTCTGTGCAGACAGGTCGGGTGGAGAGCTCTCATGGGAAATCATGTCTGCGTTTCAGATCATCACTGCCCTGGAGGAGGATGGTACAGCTCAGAAGATGCAGCTGGGCTACCGGCTCCAGCAGATTGCAGCTGCTGTGGAAAACAAGGTCACGGATCTGTAGGGGTGGCCTGCTGTTATCTCCGTTCCGCCTGGGCAGGCCTGGAACTGTGAGGGAGACCCCACCTTCTTAGATGTCGTAGTGACTGACAAGCAGGGTTAGTGGAAGGTGGACTCCCAGCCTCCCGAGCCCTCCAGCCTGCCCCTGTGGTCCCCTCTTGGCAGGGTTGGGGCCCTGAGGCTCATGGCGCGATGCCTCGCCCGCTCCCTGAGCCCAGTAACTCTGTGAGCTGTTGTTTCCTATGGGACGTCTGTTGGCGGGGAATTGAGGACCAAGGACTTGCAGAGAGTGGCTTCAAAGGGAGACCATACTGCACCTGGACACTGGCCTCGATCCCACCGGGGTTCAGAGAGAACGAGGAGAGCCCTCACCCACTCTGCTCATCGTCCCTGACCTGAGGTTAGCTGCCTTTGGCCTTGTTGCTGCTGTCACGTTCCTAGGCCCGAGAGATGGACACCTTTCCTTAGCCACTGCAGGTTGGCCTCTCAGCAGAGCTAGCTGCCTCAGGACCACCCTGCCTCTCAGGCAGCCCGTGGTGAAGGGCATCTATCTGCGGCAGGGTGCCTTTGGGAGAGGGGTGGCCCACTGACCAGCTCTTCATTAAAGGATAACACACTGCATGGAGTGGGGCTCTGCTCTGTGGGGTCAGCCCAGCCCCTCACCACTCTGAGGGTGAAGGCCAAATTCCAGAGATGATGCCTGCAGTTGAGGGTGTTTTAACCCCTTTGGTTATATTCTGCTTGTCTTGCAAGGAACTGAGACAACTAGACAGATTGGATCTTAGGGACCTTTTTCATTGTCTGGTCTCTAGGTTGCCCTAATCCCTTTAGCTTGGGAAATTCTTCCATATCAAAACATCTTAGTGGAGGTGGGCTCCTCACCCAACTGCCCGCCTGTGTGAAGGCCTCTGTTTCAGTTTTTTTTTAAACTTATGTGCGCGCGCGCGCGCGTGTGTGTGTGTGTACCATCAAATTGGATCTGATTGGTACGGGAGGAGATTGTCCCTCCTTCTCCAACAGAACATCTGATGGATTTGAACCGCGCACTTCTAGGATTGTAGTGTAGCTTCTTGCCACTAGGCCACCAGAGCTCACCAACTGTTTCAGTTATTTTAATGCTTCTGTAACAGAGATACCACAAGTGGATGGCCTTCACAAACCATTTGTTCTCATAGTTTAGGAAGGTAGAAATCCTGAGTAAGGGTGCCAGCTCTAGGGGAATGCCCTCTCTGTTGGTTCTGGAGGAAGGGCCTTGTTTCCTTCAGCATCCGTAGGCCCTGAGTTCCTTACAGATAGATCACCATGTATCTTGGCCTTCTCTTCCTAGTGCAGGGACATGAGTCCAGTGGGATGCACTCACTTCCTGGTGATTATTTCTTGGCCATGTTGAAGCCTCTGCCCCCTCCACCCCTACTCCCTCGCCCCAATTTCCTTTCCTTTGTCTTTCGTGAGATAAAAGATGTCACAGGCCACACTCCAGGGAAACTCCCTTCCATTTGATCAGGGCCTCAGTGAGAGTAAGGAGTGTTGCATTCAGGCTTTTAATCCTCTTACAGCTATTTGTTTTATCATCACAGGGAAGTGTTACAGAGTTTCTAGATTACATCCTTATGTACCTGTGTTTCTTTTTTTTAAGGGTACAGTTCAATCCTTGACAGTCACTTTGTGTCTTTGTTTTGTTTCTTAATCTGGAGGTGAGAAATGGGACTATTTCAGTTGGAGCCCAGGGGCCTGGAGTTTGATGCTGCCTTGACAGAGACTACCACATGCTTCCACTGGAAGCCAGCACTCTGAAAACAGGCACAGAAAGGGCCCCTCAGTGCTGAGGTCTTCAGAATTCTATCCCCTTTATCCCCCATTTCCTCATAACAGATCCTATCCGCCCTTTCCCTCTGATACAGAGTCCCTGTCTCCTGTTCAGGGATCTTTGTTGAGAGTTTGAAGAAACAAGGTAATATGATTCCAGAAGTCACTTTGCCTGCTACCCCCAAAGTCCTTATCCATACGAAAGTAGGGGCTACACTGCTACTGTCCATGCCGGTGGTTTCACAGCTGCCACAGGTTCTTAATAGCCACCCAGATTTGTGCCACAGACACAGGTGATCTGTCGTAAGCTTTTGTCCTACAATGAGTGGCTCGACCCAGAAGGTTTCTGTAGTCACTCTGACCCTCCCCATTGGCTGCTGTGGTCAAACCATGGAGGTGATCCTCAGTCTTGGCAATCACAGGAGCAGGGCCAAGGGGAATTCAGCTTGGGGTGGATGTCAGGCAGGCGCAGAGAATACAGGCAGCCTTTGTCAGCACAAAGGGCCATGACAGATCTGTGCCTCTGTCCCAGCCTCAGGCCCATTGGTCCTGGGAGGCTTGTAATGGGGACAGGTGAGGCTCAGAGAAAGCCTTGTACCTGCATGTGTGGGTGTGTATACGGGAGGGTGAGTATTGCATACAGCATACAATCTAGGCATATTCACCATCTCACAGAACATGATTAAAAGTATATGAATGATAAAAATATTAATTAAAAAAACCCTCAGTTGCTTGGCCAGAAAAAATAGGTATAAAGAAAAAAACCTCAACAAGCTTGGGAATTCCAGGTCTACTTGAAAATTTCAAGTCATGCTTGAAAATGGAGATTCCAGCACTGTTAAGACTTTTGTGATTGCCCTAAATGTAGGACACTTGTTAACCAGTTTGGTCAGCCTTTTCTTCAATACTCTTTTTTCCACAAACAGCATAAAAGGGACTTTGCTCTCAGTTACTGAATGTTATTATTTGTCTTGACATCGGAGCCAACTCATAGCTGACCCTCCAGCGAATTTCAGAGGCTGTAAATCCCATGGAAGGAGATTGCCCATCTTTCTCTCAGAGCAGCTAATCCATTTTAATTGCCTGCCTTTGGGTTGGTGGTACAGTGTCCCATCCACTAGGCCACCCGAGCTCCCATCATCACTAACTATTTTATAAAGTAATTTGCTCTATTAAGAGAACTCCGTAGTCCATAGGAAGTTCTGTATCCTAAACTTGACACCTCTCTGGCACTTCATATTCACCAGCAGCTCCAGAGGAGTAAAGCTCCCTTGTGATTTACAGCCTCTGAAACCCGCTAGAGCATCAGCTATGAGTTAACAACATGATGGCAATGAGCTGAGTTTTTCCTTGTTGTTGTTGTTATGTGCTATTAAGTCACTTACGACTCATAGCGACCCTATGTACAACAGCCCTAAACTCTGCTCTGTCCTGGGCCAGTCTCACTGTCTCTGACACACCCATCCCGATTACCCCAGTCACTGAATCAATCCACCTCCTAGAGGGCCTTCCCCTCCTGCGCTGTCCCACCCTTCCAAGCATGAATTTTTCTAGCCAAATGATTGCAAAAGTCAAGCATAGGATCATAAATTTATTAATTTTTGGTATGTAAAGAATCATCACCATATCAGCTGAATTTGAGCTGCGGTAAATGTTGGAATTATCTTTGAAGCTAGTCAGATGTTCAGGACTGCCTCTTCTTCACCAGTTCCAGCACATGACCAGCACTGTTGATTGCCGATGCTGTTTGAGGTCTCCTCCCGCTGCCCTGAGGACACTACATTAGTGAACAAATTAATGAACAAAAAGATGCAGAGTCAGCCGCCTTAGCTGACTGTTTTACTTGACGGTGGTGATTCCAGATGTTTACCAAAAATCCTCGTGATGTTTGAAAGGGAATTTACTCTATGACTGAGGTTATGAGGATTTATTTGGGGCTGTGTTGTTTGGCTTATCTGGTTGATATGTACATTTGAAAGGAAACAGTGATGTGTGGGCAGCTCCAGTGGCCATAGATAGCACCTCTGCAGGTCAAAGTGAAGCAGAGTTCATCCAGGTGTCCTGGCCACAGGTGAGTGTGGAGTTGGGGGTGGTGTGTGCTGCCATCTTCTGGCTGTAGTTTGGAATTCGGAATTTCTCAGGGGCAGTTCCTTCCACGTTGGGACTTCTTTAGAAAATGGAAAGAATTGGCTAACATTGCTGCATTTAGAAATGTTAGGATTACGTGGGTAATCTTACCTTATTATTAACATTTATTCTGTGTTTAGATTTAAGAGAGCATTGAGATAAAGATGAGAGACCCCTAGGAAATTAGAAACCTGACTGTATGATCTCGGATTAGCCTTCCGGGAGCCTCTGGAGGGAAGGACAGAGAAATCCTGGCATGTGGCAGGAGTCCCAGATGGAATCCCTATATTGTGCGCTTGGCTCACAAGCTGGCAGTTGGCAGGATTTGATGGGGAAATTCAATACTACGCGAGATGAGTCCAACTTCTGGCAGGAAATTGATGGCATTTCCTTTTATGTGTCAACTTAGCACCTCTCTGGAAAAGGAGTCCTGCCTGCATGGTGGGCTGATTATTCAGTTGCTAAATGAAAGGTCTGGAGTGCAAATGCTCCCAGCCACCTTGCAGGAGAAGGAGGAGGCAGTCTACTTCTGTTAAGATTTACAGCTCCAGTAACACAATGGAGAATAGCCACGAGTCAGAATTGATCAGATGGCTATGGCTCTGGTTTTTATTTTATATATAACAATATTAAGTACTTCACTGGTTTTGCAACCCTAGAGAACCCAGCTCAAGACATTAGGTACTTCAAAGTGCGCTGTTCGAATTCACCAGATGCTATGCTGGAGAAGAAGGGACGATCTCCTCCTGTGCCAGTCAGATCTGATTGGCCAGCACATAGCAAGAAAAGGGAAAAAAAAGACTAGGTACTGAGAGTGGGGTTCTGGAGAAACGAAATCATGAGAGTGAGGTTTCGAAATTGATCTACAGTCGTACTAGTCTTAAAAAGCGCTGATGACTGTCTCCACCAGTAAAGAGGAATCTGCTAGTCTCTGATGTGAGATGACAATATTAGTGTTGGAAATATATTACGTTTTGGTGAGAAGCAAGCCTCTGTGTGATTTTTGTCAGCATGAAAAGTATATGGAGCTGGTTAATTAACTACTTAAACTAGACAAAATAGTGAGAGAAAGATGAGCTCAAGGTTTTGGTCTCTGCTTCTACATGGTATAAAAGCCAACAGTTTCCTACTGTGGATTGAAATAAAGCCTTATCATTTTGTAGTAACAGTCCTAAAATTGGACATCCCAGCAGCACCCCATCATTAAATGGCATATACAAGATTGGACTTGAATAGGACCTGAAGGCATACATTATATGAGGAAGGGGTCCAAAGGCTCCTGGTCTCCAGTCCTATCCCATTACCTCCTCTCTCCCAGTTGGCACCTATTGCCTCATGGGGAGTTCCTAATAATCAGGTAACTGAGGAAGAAGAACTCCTGTATGGTTTGCAAATGATTCTGTGTAATACACAGGCACAACTTGAAGGTGGGTAGTGGGGGCTCTGCATTCCCTTTCTGGGACTTCTGAAGGATAGTGGTCAAGGGAAGTCTTCCCTATGGGCTGAATGTTCAGCAGTACACCTGGTTATTAATTTTGCTTGGAAGGAGAAGTGATTGAAAAATTGGTGACAAGGAGGTATGTGGAAGAGAGATATGGATAGGTCTCTCTGAATAGGCCATGAGAATGAAGATACTTGTGTTCATGTGAATACTCAACAAAAGAATGACCTTGGCAGAAGAATTTAGCAATTAAGTAGACAGGGTGATACTGTCTATGGCAAGCAGTCACTTTTTTACTCATCAGCCTCTTGTCATTGCCCAGTGGGCTAGTGGACAGAGTGGCCATGGTGGCAGGAATGGAGGTTATATATGGGCTCACTAAAGCCAACTTGGCCTCCAACCTTGATTCCCTGTTACGGAACCTTTCCCAGGGACAGTCAGCCAGCAATCAGGTGGCAGGTTGATTATGTTGGATTACTGCCATTATGGAATGGGAAGCATTTTGTTCTTACAGGAATACATCTGTGGATACAGATTTTTGCCTTTACTGCACAAAATGCTTTTCCCAAAATTACCTCACACAGTATCCCCTCAAATTAAGGCACTGACTCACTTCATTTTCCACAATTATGAGCAGAGCCTATACTTGTGGAATTCAGAGATCTAAACTGTGCTTCCCATTATTTTTAAGCAGCTGATTTGATGGAGCAATGCAATTGTCTTCTAAAGGTACAGTTACTAGGCAAGTGGCAGGGTTGGGGCGGTGTTCTCTAAGAAACTGCGTGTTACCTAACTATAGTGTCCAACGTGATTTTTTTTTTCTCCAATAGTCAGACTTTGTGATTCCAGGAACCAAGAGGTGTGAGTGGGAGTGGGACTATTACTACTAATGATCCGCCCACTCATAATATTTTTGCTTCTTGTCCCTATGACCTTATTCTCTGTCAGTCTAGAGATGTTAGTTCCAAAGAGATGTCTACTCCTGCTGAGAGGTACAATACTGATTCCATTGACCTAACTGGAAATTAAGAATGTCACCTGCCCACTTTGTGCTGCTCATGCCTCTGGATCAGCAGGTGAAGGAGGAGGTTGCTCTACTGTTGATGTGAATGATCCCGATTGTCAAGAAGAAACTAGATTGATGTTACATAGTAGAAACAGTAAAGAAGAGTGTGTCTGAAAGAAGAGATTTGTTAATCATCCCTTAGTACTTCTATGCCCTATGATTAAAGCCAATGCAAAAATACATCAACCCGCTCTGACATGATTACCAATTGTCCAAATTCTCCAGGAAGAAGATTTGGGTCATAGCACCAGACAGAATCTAGACCAGCTAACGTATTTGCGGAAGGCTAAGGGAATATAGAATGGGTGGTGGAAGAAGGGAGTTCCAAATACCAGCTACAAAGCAAATGACCACTTTCAGAAACACTGTAATTGTTATATTTCCTCATCTTTTAACTGTTCATGAAATAGACTTGTTTTCTTATTAAAGACACAAATGAGACTAGTGCATTTTGGCATGAATGTTGGTTGTATCATGTTAGGTGCAGGTGGGGTTTTAGAATTGTCATTATTTAGGAATTATCTGTTGTTTGAAGAGATCTGTACAGGTGCCAGCTTGACAAGGGGAAGATTGTAATGGTGAAGGTTCTATGTCAGCTTGGCACTGATTCTCTGGCTTGGCAGTTGTAATTCCCGAGATAAGCCCGCCTCCCACAGTGTGTGTGTGTGTGTGTGTGTGTGTGTGTGTGTGTGTGTGTACTGCTTCACTAATTTTACTTCTCTCGAGAATAGAAACGAGCCACCACAGCATTATCAGCTGGGCAGGGGCTTGATATCTCGGTCCAGAACTCTCTGTTTTGCCTGTCCCCACTACTACCCGCCTTAAAGTGGTTAGAGTCCCCTGGAGAACCTATCATTGCTGAACAGAAATCTGGCTCCTAGCCCTTCCTGATCCTGAATTGATGGGCTTTCTGGGTGTAGATGAAACACAATGAGAAGATAATGGAGAAGAGCCAGCGAGTTTGCATAGAAGCTGTCTTCCTTCTGCTTCTCTGCTTTGTGATGATTGGCAGGGTGAGATCTGTGCTTGGCCAGGCTTCCTTCCAGAGAACTGACATCCACCCACAGGAATCTCATCAGGGTCCATAGAAACTGCAGGTGTGCTTGTCTTCAAATGAGATTTAAAACAAATAAAAATGTGGTCCATGGTGGTGCAAGCAGGGAAAAGTAGGTGAGCCAAGTTAGATACGGGCCAATAGGAAATCTGGCCCTGGAACAAATATGTACAGTGAAGCTCACAAGAGTTGGAACTAGATGGGACTGTCTTGTTTTTCCACGTTCCTTGTGATAGGCTGCAGTTGCCACTTCTCTTTGGGTTTTTTTTTTTAAATGAAAACATTTTATTATCAAGTCATTCTTTAAATGTGGACATGCATACATAATCAGCACTCATATTACAGTTTTTAATATTAGTTATTAAACCTATTAACTATTCGTCTGTTAGTCCCATGGACGGCCAAAGGAACAAACATATGTCTTGGAGAGGCTGCAGCCAGAGTCCTCTTTGGAGGCAAGAGTCATGAAGCTTCACCTCACATACTTGCATGTTGTTAAGAGGGGCTGTTCCTTGGAGAGGGACATGATGCTAGAAAAGGCCAAGGGTCAGTGAAGAAGACCCTCAACTATGGTAACTACCACAATGTGCTCTAATATGTGAAGTGTGAGGAAACAAAGGTCATCAAAGGACAAGGTTCAGATCCTTTGTTCGTAGGGTTGCTATGGGTTGTACTCAATGGTACCAAACAATATTTTTCTGACTTTTTCAGGTTTTACGATATTTAAATGTTTTCAATTATAAAGGAAGCATGCTGTCACGTGGTTAGTAATTTAGGCAAAATGTTGGCGGCTCAAACTCACGGGCTGCCCCCCAGGACGAAGTTGTGGCAGTCTAGTTGACAGCTCCCTGTCTGTGGAATCGCACCATGCTCCACAAGGTTCTAAAGACTGGCCTTTTAGAAGTAGATTCCTAAGCCTGACTGCCAAGGCACATCTGCATGGATTCAAACCAGGGGCTTCTGCTGATTCTTCCTGGCTTACTCATGCTTTAGGAGGTGAAACTGGAGCAGGTCTGAATTTTTAAAAGTTGAGAGACATAATCATTTGAGCAGAGTCAAAACCAGTTTCAGTGCCCTACTCACAGGTGACGACCAACCGTGCAGACTGAATCTATTATGTAAAGGAGCCCATGTTTCCATATCAAAATTGTGGAAAGGATCGTGATTTTTGTTTGGTGGCTGACATAAGTCTTCTGTCTGATCTTTTTTCTTCTAGAAAATATAATCATCACAGGCTGACCATGTAATTTAAGAATAACAAGGCTTATTTCTTTCTTTTTTAATTTTAATTTAGTTTGTTTATTTTTCATTTCAATGAACATCTACAGAGATTTTGGAATTCCATTCATTCATTGTTGCACCCTTCTCCCCGCACAAACCCCTCCCCCCTCCCGCTTATTTCTTTCCGATACAAATTCTTGCAGGTCAAGCTTCCCGGGCTGCAGTAGCAGCCTTATCTTCCTTTAAAGCAATTATATCCAATTGCTCTGACACTGAAGTGTTACCAGCTGCCTTTGTTATTTGGAACTCTGTCACCTCCACTACTTCTTAGTGACATCATTTCCTCCCACCCAGCCACTTTTTAGAGATCAGAATCCCATCACTTTCTGTGATGTTGATGCCACCTTACTTTTGCATTCATTATTGCTTTTCTGAGGGCCTTGTCTGTCCTCTCAGCCCTCTGCAGGGACATAATCAACTACCGGGAAGTCCATGAGAATTCAGTTCTTCCAGGACACTTTGCTGAAACTCCTGACAACTCCCTCAGCATCTCCACAGCATTTGGGGTGGTACTATTATGCCCAGTCTTCCCAGAGCTCCCCAGAATTTAAGGCTAGCTTTAAATGTCTTCATGGGGGAAAAAAAGTCATTCACAGCATGTTAAATCCCAAGTCTTGGAGAGCACCCTCACATCGGTAAAGGGTTTTGTACACAGGCTTACATTCCAAAGCAGGTGAAAACCTTCACAATCACTTCTGTATCTGTTGCTCCGATTCCTGCAGTGCAAATGAGCCCCATGCTGCAGCTCATCTGGTAAATGGGCAGTTTCCTCCTGTGGCAATGAGTTTACATTCTCTACAAGCTCTGCTATAACCTGAACCAAATTTTGGTCTAAGGGCTATGTTGTTGTTTACTATTGAATCAGAATCAACTCATAGCTGACCCTCGAGCTATGATTTTTAAAGACTGGAAATCATACCAGAGGAGACTGTCCTTCTTTCTCCCACAGAGCAGCTGGTGGATTTGAACCATGAGCCTTTAGATTGGCAGTGCAATGCCTAACCACTAGGCCACCAGAGCTCCCTAGAGGCGATGAGGAGGGGCAAAAGTACAATTTAATTTGGAGACACATAATCTCCTCCCCCACTTTTCCTTATTATTAATTTCAATGAAAATTTACAGAGACTTTGGATTTCCATTCATTCATTGTTACAGGGACACATAATCTTGCAGGGTGCTCTGGTGGCCTAGTGGCAAAGAAGATGTGCCTTAATCCTGAAGGCACATTGTTCAAGGCCACTAGCTGCTCTGTGAGGGAGGAATGGGCAGTCTCCTCTCATGCAATTAACTGCCTCTGAAAATCTGCTGGAGGGTCAGCTACAAGTCGTTTCCAACTCGATGGTATACGACAACAACATCATCTTGTGAGACAACCACTTTAGGAGACTTTTGTAATAGAATGATTTCTACTGGACTAGAGATTTTGAAGGAAAATTTGAAGGCTCAATGTCCTGAAGGGAGCCAAAATTTATGTCCTTATATTTCGTATCAGAGTCTTGGTCTTTCAAACTTAGGGTTCTCTTTTAGAAGAAAAAAAATGCAAGATCTATGCACTCAACGTCTATAATTGAGAAATGTCTTTCATCTGCTCTTTTCTGTAAAATGCTTTTCTGTCAGATACTGTTTTCTAAATCTTAGCATTCCAATTAAGGCAGACTAGGAAAAAGGATTGGCCATCCACTTCTAAATAATAAGCCTTCAGAAACCCTATGTACAATAGAGCACACTTGAGTAGACTAGCAGATATGGCAACTGAGACTGAGCCCTTAATTATGGAAACACCAAGGAGGAGGAACAGTCTTAAGCAGACACTAGTGATTGGAATGTGGAATGTGAGAAGCATGCGCGTAAGATAATTGAACATTGTTAAGAAAGAAATGGGGAATGTTATAAATATTGACATACTATTGACGTACAAATAATGGTGAAATTAGATGGATTGGCATGGGGTATTTTGAATCAGACAATCATATGATCTACTATGCTAGAGATGAAAAGGTGAGGGAAAATGGGGTTGCTTTCATAGTTAAGAAAGTAATCCCTAGATCCATCTTGAAATACAGGGTATTGAATGACAGGATAATATCCATATGCATACAAGTAAGTCCAGTGAATATCACTGTCATTCAAATATGCACCAACTAGAGCCAAAGAGGAGGAAATAGAAGACTTACACCAACTTTTGCAGTCAGAAATCAATCAAAGATGCAATCAAGAGGCATTAATAATAGTGGATGACTGGAATGCAAAAGTTGGAAACAGGAGGGGAGCTCTGGTGGCCTAGTGGCAAGAAGCTGCAACTACAATCCCAGAGGTGCACGGTTCGAATCCACCAGATGCTCTGCCGGGGAAGGAGGGGCAATCTCCTCATGTACCAGTCAGATCTGATTTGACGGTACACGCACACAAAAATAATAAAATATTTTTTAAAAAGTTGAAAACAGGAAAGAAAGGTCAGTAGTAGGAAAACATGGACTTGGTGACAAAAATGATGCTGGAGACAGAATGATAAGAGTTCTGTACAATGAATGTCTTATTCATTGCAAATACTTATAAGAAACATACACATGGATTTCACCTGATGGCATGCATAGGAATCAGATCAACTACATCTGTGGGAAGAACTGCAGGAGAAACTTGATATCAGCTGTGAAAACAAGGCCAGTTGTTGATTGTGGAACAGACCACCAACTACTCATATGCAAGTTCAACCAGAAGTTAACGAAGGTTAAATCAAATCCACAGGAACCAAAATTTGACCTTGAGTCTATCCTATCTGAATCTCAAAACCATCTCAGGAACAGGTTTGAGGCCTTGAACACTAATGAGCAAAGACCAAATGAGCTGTGGGAGGATACAAAGAATATCATCCATGAAGAATGCAAAAGGTCATTACAAAGACAGGAAGAAGAAAAGAACAAGATGGATGTCAGAGGAGAGTCTTAATATTGTACTATAGCACTGAGAAGCCAAAGCAAAGGGAAGAAATCAAGAAATTAAGGAGCTGATCAGAAGATTTCAAAGGGCACTGTGGGAAGACAAAGTAAAGTGTTAAAATGAAATGTGCAAAGAGCTAGAATCGGAAAATCAAAAGGGCCAAGCTCACTGGTCATTTCTTATGCTGAAGGAACCGAAGAGCAAATTCAAGCCTCAAATTGCAATACTTAAGGATGCTTTGGGAAGAATCTTAAATGATCCAGGAAGCAGGGGAGCTCTGGTGGCCTAGTGGCAAGAAGCTGCCCTGCAATCCCAGAGATATGTGGTTCAAATCCACCAGATGCTCTGCCGGAGAAGGAGGGGTTGATGGTACACACACACAGAAAATAATAACAATTTTAAAAAAAATTAAAAAATGATCCAGGAAGCATAAAAAAATGGAAAGTATAAAAATACACACACACACACACACACACACACACACACACACACACACACACGGGCACTGTACCAAAAAGAATTGGCTGACACAGAAGAACTTAATGAAACAACATAGGAGCAAGAGCTCATATGTGATGAAGAAGTGCAAACTTCTGAAAAGTTCAAAATTCTGAAGGAATTGGCACAAAACAAGGCCCCAGGAATTGACAGCATACAATTGACATATTTCAGCAAACAGATGCTGCCCTGTATGTGCTCACCAAGTTGTGCCAAGAAATCTGGAGAACAACCAATTGACCAACTGACTGGAAGAGATCCATATTTGTTCCCATTCCAAAGAGAGGTGACCCAACAGAGTGTGGAAATTATTGAACAATATCACATGCAAGCAAGAGTCTGTTGAAAATTATCCAGAAATGACTGGAACAGAACAGTTAACAGAGAACTGCCAGATGGGCAGGTTTGGGTTCAAAGAGGTCGTAGTACTAGGGATATTATAACTAGTATTAGTTTGATCTTGGTCGAAAGCAGAGAATACCAAAGGAATGTCTGTATGTATTTTATTGACTATACAAAGGCATTTGACTGTGTGGATCACAAAAAACAGTGGCTAAATCTGAGAAGAATGGGAATCCCAGAACACTTGATTGTGTTTATGTGAGACCTATACTTGGACCAGGAGACAGTTGTCAGAACAGAGCAAGGAAACACTGCATGGTTTAAAATTGCAAAGGGTGTATACCAGGGGTTGTGTCCTATTACCATACCTTTTCAAACTATATGCAGAACCGATCATCAGGGAGGCT
The DNA here is from genome assembly GCF_000299155.1 of Elephantulus edwardii. Lineage (NCBI taxonomy): Eukaryota > Metazoa > Chordata > Mammalia > Macroscelidea > Macroscelididae > Elephantulus > Elephantulus edwardii. Next base: position 2,348,164 of record NW_006399871.1, read on the forward strand.
GGGCTCTATTAGGAGGAATATGGCATTAGGAATGGAGGAAGACTCATTAACAACAAAAATTTCTAAATTATGTTACGCAGATGATACAACTTTGCTTGCTAAAACTGAGGAGGACCTGAAGCACCTGCTGCTGAAGGTCAAGGACTGCAGCCGTAATTATGGATTGAAGCTCAACATCAAGAAAACAAAGATTCTCACCACTGTGCTGATTGGCAGCAACAAGATAGAGGGTGAAGAGACTGAGATTGTTAACAGCTTTAGTTTGTTTGGTTCTACAATCAACACTTTTGGTAGCAGCAGCCAGGAAATCAAAAGACAAATTGCACTGGGAAAGTCTACTGTCAGGGACCTCTCCAGAGTACTGAAGAGCAACAATGTCTGGAGACTAAGGTGCAACTGAGTCAGGCCATGATCTTTATTCTGTGCATCAGAAAGCTGGACAATGACTAGGGATGATAGAAGGAGAATTGATGCCTTAGAACTGTGGTGCTAGAGAAGAGCATTGAATATACACCATGGACTGCTGCTAGGAGAACAAACAAGTTCGTCCTAGAGAAGGTGAGACCAGGCTGTTTCTTGGAGGCAAGGATTCTAAAGCTTCATCTGACATTCTTTGGACATGCTGCAAGCAGGGACCAGTCCTTGGAGAGGGACATTATGCTTGGGAGGATGGAGGGATAGTGTATGAGAGGAAGACCTTCGATAAAATGGATTGACTCAGTGACTGGCCTAATGGAGGTAGTTGTGTCAGAGACAATAAGGTTGGCTCAGGCAGGGTTCAGAGCTGCTGTACATAGGGTCACTATGAGTTGCAGGCGGCTTGGCAGCACATGACAACAACAACGACAACATGTGCTCAGCTTGCTTTTTTAAAAACAAACAAACAAAAAACCAGTAAAACTCCCTGTCTTTACAATTAGCACCATTGGCTTAGTGGCAAGAAGGTGCACTGCAATCCCAAAGACAAGCAGTTCAAATCCACCCGCTGCTCTGTGGGAGAAGGATGAGCAGTCTCCTCCTGTGCTTTAACTGTCTCTGAAAACCTGCCAGAGGGTCAGTTCCTACTCGACGGTACACAACCACAACAATCTTTTTTGAGTGTGTGTGTTTAAAAAACTTATTATCGTTCAGATCAGCACATTGGTTCATTTCCGCTCCTTCACGGCCAAACCTGGGCCAGGGACAGCTCCAAGTTTCCTTGCCTTCTCTTTGTCTGTGACAACCAGGGTATAAAGACCTCACAGAACCTTAAACTTCACATTGCCCTTACTTTTCTAGATCCTTTTGCCTGGCCATGAGCATAAAATCTTCCCTAATTTTGCAAGGCAATTTTGTAATGAGGTATCCCAGGTAGGCCAATTCTGGTATCATCTTCTGGTTCCGGTTCTGGTATTTACCTTCTTGATACAGGAAATGAAAGTCTTTTTGAAGGGGAGCTCTGGTGGCCTAGTGGCAAGAAGCTGCACTGGAATCCCAGAGGCACACGGTTCAAATCCACCAGATGCTCTGCCGGGAAAAGGAGGGACAATCTCCTCCTGTACTAGTCAGATCTGATTTGACAGTACACGCACATACACACACAAAATAATAAAATAATAATAAAAAACTTTAAAAAAAAAGAAAGTCTTTTTGAATACGTGTAATGAAAGGATTCTGACTTTTCATAGCACGTCCTCCGATTATGATTGGCCAAATATTCAGTTCTAGAATCCTTCTAATCACTCCTGTCCCGCATTGTTCAAGATCTAGAAATACTGCATAATCCAATGCTTCTTCCATTTCTATCTACATGGAATATTTTTTATTAGGATTAAAATATTATTATTTTGGTGAAAATATACACAACAAAAGATAAAAATTTTGAAATGATTTGAGGTTTTTTTTTTTGTTTTTTGTTTTTTATTTTTTGATTTGAGGTTTAAGCTTTAAAGATTACCTCAGGGAAATAGTTGTAGAGGTTCATCCAGTCTCAATGGCTCCAGAAAGACTGAATTCTATTGAGGACTAAAATTCTTGTTCCACATTCCTCCCCACCTGTGTTTCACCTTTTTTTAAAAAAAATAATTATTTTATTTTAAAAAATTAATTCATTGTTGCACATTTTCCTCCTTCCAGTTCCCCTCCCTCTCCCCCTCCATGTCCATGCCCCCATGCTCCTCACCTGATGCACCATATTCCCGGTATTTCAGAGGGGCCCTTATACCCAGCAGTCCTCATTGTCATCTGATTTACAGTTGCATCAACTTTCTTTTTTTTTCTTTCCACTTTATAACCCCACAATCTTTGTTTTCCAGTTTGTTAGTTGAAAACAAGAACAGCAAAAGATCTTGGAAAATAGTGAGATGTGAAAAATGTTAGCAACTACTTAAAATAAAGGCAAATTCTTACACTCTCATCCCATACAAACCAGAGTACAGTTAGATCAACTCTTGACAGTCGTATCCCAGGAGCCAATCATTTCAGGTTAGAGTTGGTATTTCCTGTGTCCATGAGGCCTAGTCAGTGGTTTTAGGCTGACTCTACAAAGACTTTCTTTAACCTTGCCCTATTCTGTACCATCCTCACAATTTCTACCATGCCCAAGCCCATTGTTAACAGTCACCGTGCCAGTCCATCTTGCTGAAGGTCTTCCTCCTCTCTTTCTCTGATCCTCCACTTTTCCAGACCTGATGTCTTTTTCCAAGGACTGGCCTCTCCTAATAACGTCCAAAGAATGTGAAATGAAACTTCACCATCTTTGCCTCCACGGAGCACCCTGGCTGCATTTTTCTCCAAGACATATTTGTTTGTTCTTTTGACAGTCCATGGGACATTCAGTACTCTTATCCAGCACCACAACTCAAAAGCATCAATTGTTCTTCTTCATCCCTATTCATTGTCTGACTTTCAGATGCATAGCAAGTAATTGAAAAAGACTGTGGCTTGGATCAGACATATCCTAGTCTTTAAACAAGCATCATTGCACTTTAGTACTTTGGAGAGGTCTTTGACACCTTGTTTTCCAAATGCAACATGTCTTTTGATTTGTTAACTGCTATTACCATGGGTGTTAATGGTGGGTCCAAATAAAATGAACTGGTTGACAACGTCAGTCTTTTCTCCATATGTCATGAAATTATTATTGGTCCACCGGTAATGGTTTTAGTTCATTTGATAAGTTGTAATCCATATTGAAGACTGTAGTCTTTAATCTTCTGCAGCAAATGCTTCAAGTCCTCTTCACTTTCTGCAAGCAAGGTTCCATCATCTGCATAATGTAGATAGTTGATGAGCCATCTTCTAAGTCTGATTGAGCTCTGGTATGTCCTCTGTAGGGAGTTGTGCTGATAACCTCAAAGGTGGCACCTCTGTTGAGGTTCAAATCCGCTAGAGGCTTCATGCATGAAAGATGGGCTGTCCCCTCTGGTACAATTTACATCTACCTAAAATAACCACTTGAGTGTCAGTTATGAGTCATTCTGATTTGATGGCAATGAATTTGAGTTTGATACTTAAAAATAGGCATGGATAATTGTGTTCATTTTTGCAATCTAGAGCTTTCTCTTTCTTTCCCTAGAAATAACTACCCTTGAGCATTCACAATTTGATCAGTCATTTATAACAAGCCCTTTTTGATTTTGCTTATTTCCCCCCAGAAAAGCAAAAGACCCTTCTCTTCGTAATGCTGCTCATTAATTCTTTTATGTCACTTGAGAAAGTCCCATGGAGGCTTTATCTTTAATTCCATGGACTTACCAAGTGTTTACTTGAAAAATCATCTGTTTGGAAAAGGTAGGATGTGGGTTTAGGTTGTATAGCGAGGCACATGCATTGTTTCAATGCTCTATCACCTTCTAGTGGGCAAAAAATTGTCATTCTGCAGTATTTGATCTCTTGATAGAATGAAGAAAGATGCAATACATCTAAGCCTCTTCCAACTCATGCTTCTCGATCTTGGGTTGTTCGTCTTCATTATTTTCTTGGGTGTCACTTAAATTTAGCTGTTTCTTTGGGATGAATTGCTTCTGAGACAAGGGAATATGTTTAAAATCTAAGACTCACACAACCTCAACAAAAGTAATTTTTCCCTGTCTTTGTCAGGAAGATACTCTTTTGTGTTAGTACCTGTTGCTAGTAACCTTGACATTAGAGTATTTGTTGTAATTCTCATCATCTTAGGATTTATTCTCTCATTCCATCATTCATCAGTTTCTAATTAAATCTTCTTTGCCAGAAACAAGTCTGGACTCTGTTGACTCAGAAGGGAGTCAGAGAAGCAGACTCTTTTCATCAGAGAAATTATATTGCTTAGAGGGAAACAGACAACAAATAAATAAATACGATTTTTCAATTACAATTTAAATACAGATATGACTAGGGAAAATGAAGATAAATAAAATTGTGTAAAAGGCAAATTTGGTGGAGAGTCCTGTTTTAGAAAATGTTATGTGGAAATAGCCTTGGAACTGAGATGTGAAGAAGCTGACGGAAGATCATAATCAACGGGGCCTTGAGGAAAACATCTAGATTTTTGGCCTGAGAAAGTGAAGGAATGTAAACGACATCTGCTAAGAGTAAGAATGGAGGAAATGTGTATTTGTGACGTGTTATGTTTGTTGTTGTTATATGCTGTTGAGTCACTTGCGACCCATAGTGACTCTATATATAAGAGCCCTGAAACCTGCTTTATTCTTTTTTTTTTAAATAAAAAAAATTGTATTTACTTAGAAGCATTCAGAATGTCAACAAAACAGCTGCAACTTTTTTTTTCTTTCTTTTTTGCAATTACAGAGTGGTATTCAGTTAACAGAACAACAATTATTTTGTATAAGCTGCATCAGACAACTGAAGATGAAAAAAAAACCACAACAAAACAAAACAAAACCTACCATCCCCATATATAACTAATTTGTGCTGTGCACCAACAAGAATCTGCTTTAAATTTCCATGCCAATTTACAACCCCCATACTGTACCAGGCAAGGTTAGTGGCTATTGAAAATACCACCAGGACAGGGCTATCTAAAGACACATTCGGTAGTGTGTTAACTATACAAAAAAAGACACTGTACAGTTTAAAAACAAATCTTACACAGCCTTACATGTCAATTTATTTTTCTTTAAAAGGAGTGAGTTGTGTACAGGGGGGTTAAATGCTTTATAGACAAGAAAAAAAACTGCGCTACAACCAACTTATCATCATCATCATCATCCTCTTCATCCTCATCTTCTTCATCTTCCTCCTCTTCTTCATCCTCCTCATCTTCTTCATCTTCCTCCTCTTCCTTCTTCTTCTTGCTCTTCTCGGCTTTGACAACTCCCTTTTTGGCGGCATCAGGCTTGCCTTTAGCCCTGTATGCAACAATATCCTTCTCGTATTTCTCCTTCAGCTTAGCAGCCTTCTTCTCATAGGGCTGTTTATCATCGGCAGCAGTATTATTCCACATCTCTCCCAGCTTCTTCGCAACATCACCAATGGAAAGGCCAGGGTGCTCGCCTTTGATTTTGGGGCGATACTCAGAACAAAATAAGAAAAAAGCCGAAGGAGGCCTCTTGGGCGCGTTGGGATCTTTGAACTTCTTTTTTGTTTCGCCCTTAGGAGGGATATAGGTTTTCATCTCTCTCTCATAACGGGCCTTGTCCGCCTTTGCCATGTCTTCAAATTTACCTTTCTCTTTAGCAGACATGGTCTTCCACCTCTCTGAACACTTCTTAGAAAATTCTGAGAAGCTGACAGAAGCATCTGGGTGCTTCTTCTTGTGCTCCTCTGGGCAGGTTTGCACGAAAAATGCATACGATGACATTTTGCCTCTCGGCTTCTTAGGATCTCCTTTGCCCATGGTTAGTTATTTCTCGTCCGCGAGGCACAGAGTCACCCAGTGCCGTCCAAACCTGCTTTATTCTGTGTCAACCTTATCGTCTCTGACACATCTACCTTCGCTAATCTATCTATCTATCTATCTATCTATCTATCTATCTATCTATCTATCTATCATCATCTATCTATCTGTCATTATAATGTTAAGGAAACAAATCCAGTGCTGCTGAGTTGATTCTGACTCATAGCAAACCTGTAGGACAGAGTAGAACCACCCCAGAGCGTTTCCAAGACTGTAATCTTTGTGGAAGTCAATTGCCACATCTTTTTTCCTGGATTGTGGCTGGTGAGTTTGAATCACTGGCCTTTTAAAGACCAGGAATCCAGACTTCCTTTTCTAATAATTACAGAGTGATTATGGAACGCTCACACTCCCGTGAAGGAGAGATGAAAAAAAAAAAGAATCAATCTGTATGACATCATGAGAGTGTTACCTAGGTAACCAGGACTTGAGTGGACAAGCTGCTGAGGGGAAGTGAAGCAGAGTGTTGATCCCAAATTCTTCATGGTTTTTGTTTTTTTTTTCTTCTAAGGTCATCTGATCACTGTTAGCACAAAATGGGAATGCGCAAATGTTGGTAAGAAGTGTGGTTACTGTTAGGAGACAGCAGTGAACCAAATGAAGGGAAGGGATGAAATTAGAGTTATTGGGTATTTGGAAAGGCAGAATTTGTAGTCAATATTGCGGTGAAAAGAGCTGGAAGGCCATGACCCTAACATTTGATTTATTTCTCCTTCCTCTTGAAGTATTTGCCTAATTCTTAGACTACAGTGAGTAGGGGAATAAGAAGTAGGGTAGAAAGGATTGTGAAGATGAGATGAAATGTCACAGCCTTTCAGTGCAAATAGGAAAACCTAAGATTTCAAGACCCAACAAAGCAGAGATAGCCCTGGGGTAAACCCACTATGCTTTGAGTTGGAACATCTCAAAGTACACACGAGAGTAACACAAAGGGGTTCCAGAAGTAGACAGAAACTCTAAACATCGGAAAACGGCATCCTGTCCTCTGCTCGTTAACTGCTTAAGGCAATTTTCTCTCTGTCTTGATATAGAAGTGAATACATTCATTAGGTGCATAGATCAGTGGAACATAATAGAGAATCCAGAAATAGACCAGCATCTATTAGTGGTCGGATAGAGATACCAGTGAAATAGAATTGAGGGGAAAAAAATGGCCATTTCAGTATATGATGCTGCATCCGCTAGACAGTCATACAGAAAAAGTCTTTTGCAACGAACCCTATATTTACATCTGAAAGATCAAAACAAGAAATACTCAGGCAAAACTGACAGGATACACCCAAATCACATACAAAAAAGTAAAAAAGAACAAACAGGTCACTTCTGCTGTCTTTATCATGCCTCTGTTTCAGCATGACAATATGCGCTGGGCTGAGTCAGAATTCTAGGTGTGCTGTTGCTGGAAGGGACCTTAGACCTCACAGGATCAGAGACCTCAGAGGATCAGAGATCCTCCAATGAGCATTCATATCACAGATGAAAATGCTGCTACTTCAGACCACACAGCTAATGAATAAAAGAACCTAGGAGATGCAAAGACAGAGAGGTGAAGGTTTTATTCATTACATCCCCACAATAAAAAGTGGCTGCCTACTTAAAACCTTCCAGAAACACTATCAAGTTCCATGGGGGCAACAGAGCTGAATCAAGTATAATCTTAATGAGGACCCTGCCACCTAGTGGGAGAACATATGCACATACAGACAAACCACGAAGCAGTGTGGTTTTTAAAGGTGCTTTCCTGAATTTATAAACAAGGTCCGCAGCTCAGAACGCAGGGGAAATAATTGTGGGCTTTCCAGCAGCTAAGCACCTGATGCATAATAGTTGGCACTGAGAATAAAATAACGGTGTATGAGATAAAGTTTCTGTCCTAAAAAAAAGTAGAGCTTGTTATCTCAATGAATACGTGCAAGACAACTGCATCTATCCATTAAAGAGATTGAGAGGCTGGAGGTCATTAATTTAAGACCTTCCATTCATCAAGAAGCAGCTCTGGTGGCTTGTTGTTGTTGTGTGGTGTCGAGTCAATTACGACTCATAGCAAGCCTTTGCATAAAGCTCTGAACTCTCCTCTACCCTGGGCCAATATCACTATCTCTGACACATCTACCTTCGCTATCCAAGTTATTCCCCCAAATCCATCTCTTCAGGATATTTCTCTCCTTCGGTGTCCCTCAACCCTTCCAAGCATGATACCCTTCTTCAAAGATCAATCCACCCTGGCTACATGCCTAAAGTACGTGAGACAGAGTCTCAAAATCCTTGCCTCCAAGGAGCAGCTTGGTTTCTCCCTCTCTAGGGTAGACCTGATAGTTTTCTTGGAAGTCTAATAAGGAATTGCCCTGCCAACACAAAAGTATGAATCCACAAGCTGCTCTGTAGGAGAAATATGGGCAGTCTCCACCAGTGCAATTGACTGTTTCGGAAAACCCTCTGGAGGGTCAGCTATGGGTTGGTTTTGCCTGGACGGCACACAACCACCACCACCACCACAACAACAACAACCACCACCACCACCCAATAACAACAACATTCATCAGGACTCACCACAGGAGGGCACTTGGGAATTGATTAATAATGGAACTGCTCTACATCTTATTATGGTGGTGCTTATGAACCGCATGATTCAAAACTGACAGAACAGTACAAAGAGTGAATTTTTCTGTATGTGAGCATTTTTTTTCTGTATGTGAACTACGAACACTATTTAATATATGTATTTTTCTATATGCAAATCAGAAATTTACTAGATATATAAATGCACCTAGGAAAAAGAGTGACATTTTCTGTATGCAAATTATACCTTAGTAATGAAAAATTTTAATGAAATACAGTTCTAGTTTGGTTGACTCCATAATTAACACTCCTGGTACCAGCAGCCAGGAAATCAAGAGACGAATTGCATTGGAAAAGTCAGCTGTCAGGGACCTCTTCAGAGTACTGAAAAGCAACAAAATCAGTCTGGAGACTAAGGTGCGCCTGATCCAGGCCATAGTCTTCACAGTTGCTTGCTATGTGTCGGAGAGCTGAACTAGAAATGATAGAGAATTGATGCCTTTGAGCTGCGGTGCTGGAGAAGAGCGTTGAATATACCATGGACTGCTAAGAGAACAAAGAGGTTTGCCCTGGAGAAGGTGAATCCAGGCTGCTCCTTGGAGGTAAAGATTCGGAAGCTTCATCTGACATACTTTGGATATGTTACGAGGAGGGACAGGTCCTTGGAGAGGGATGTCTCATGTTTGGGAGGGTGGAGGGACAGCGCAGGAGAGGAAGACCCTGGAGGAGATGGATTGATTTAGACACTGGAGCAATAGGGCTAGGTGTGTCAGGGACAATAAGGTTGGCACAGGATAGAGCAGGGTTTAGGGCTCTTGTACATAGGGTCACTAAGAGTCACAAGCGACTCAACAGCACATAACAACAATGAATTATTTGCCTTAACAAGGGGGAATTGGATATTATAATGCCCAATCAACAACTCCTTTCAGAGCTGAAGGTCTTATTTGACAGCCCTCAGCTGTGAGTTCTCTTCAGAAAACATTGTTGTTGTGAGGTGTTGTGGAGTAGATTCTTGAACTATAAGGGTCACTTTTACCTGGATTTCCTCCCCCCTTTGTTGTTATTATGCTTACTTCTACTTAAAACGTTGTGTAATTTGAATCATCTCCATGTGAACTGTCCATCTTTCTGGAATATCCACAATTCAAACCCAGATTTTTCAAAGGACAACTGTACATCTAAAGGGAGTTTTGAATGTGTCTCTAATGCCCACAGTGCTCAAGAAACATGCCCTATTTCCATGTTGGAAGGCCCAAAGATGCAAAGATGTTAATAATTCCTAAACTAGAAGACAATTTCTATTAAAATACCAGTAAAGTTTTTTTTATACACATACCAAACTGCTCCTTGGAGGCAAGGATTTTGAAGATCTGCCTCACATACCTTGGGCATGTTGCCAGGAGGGACCAGTCTTTGGAGAAGGACATCATGTTGGAAGGGTGAAGGGACAGGGCGGGAGAGGAAGATCTAGGATGAGACAGATTGACTCAGTGACTGGGGTAATGGGCGTAGGTGTGTCAGAACAAGGAGATTGGCTCAGGACAGGGCAGGGTTCAGAGCTATTGGTCGCTATGAGTCGTAGGTAACCTGTAACAACAACAAGACGCAGCTTATTTTAAAATTGACATGAAAAGTCAGAGCCCGACCAAGTTCTGTCTGGTTTTCGGGTCCATATGTTCAAGTCTTACGGTTGCTCGTCAGACCCTAATGGCCAAGATGGTGAAGCAGATCGAAAGCAAGGAAGATTTTACGGCTTGCCTGAATGGTGCTGGAGACAAACTTGTAGTGGTCGACTTCTCAGCCACATGGTGTGAGCTAACATGGAAAAGCTTGAAGCCACCATTAGTGAACTGATTTAATCATATTTACTGAAAACTACCAGCTGTCAGCTGTTTAAAACTTTTTTTTTTCTACAAAAAAAGGATCAAGTATGAAGATTATATGCCTGATTGCCATCTGATTATAAATGACAATAAAATATTAATTCTACCCTTTTTTTAAAAAAAAGAAAAGTCAGAGCCCTTAAAAGATCTAAAATAGTTTTGAAAAGGAAGAAGAAAGTGGGAGAAAATATTCTACCTAGTATCAAGTCTTGTATCACAACAGTTATGAGGACAGTGTGCTGGTGACTGCGATGTAGACGTATAGATCAATGGGAAGAACAGGGAACTCAGAAACACACACACAAAAACACCAGCTGATTTTAATTTATTGTTACAAAGGTGTGAATGTAATTCAGGGAGGGAAGAATAGTTTTTTCAACAAATTGTACTGTTTTTTCAACAAATTGTACTGTGACAATTGGTTATACATCTCTTATTGCCATTCAGTCAATTCCAACTCACAAAGACAGGAGTAAATTGCTCACCTTTCTCCTCAGGAGACACTGGGGGATTCAAACCACCGGAGACACACAATCTTTGGATTAACAGCACAACTCACTGTGGACTATTCCTCTAGTGCTCCCTTGAATATGTTGTTGTTGTAATGTGCCGTCGAGTCACTTGTGACTCATCGTGACCCTGTGTAAAATAGGCCCATAACCTGCACTATCCTGTGCCAACCTTACTGTCTCTGACACATCTACCCCATTACCCCAGTCACTGAATCAATCCATCTCTTCGAGGGTCTTCCTTTTCTTTTGCTGTTTCTCCACCCTTCCAACATGATGTCCCTCTCCAAGGATTGGTCCCTCCTTGCAACATGCCCAAAGTATGGCAGATGGAGCCTCAGAACCCTTGAATATACATAATAAAAGAAGGAAAAAAAAGAGAGATACCAATCTTTAGTCCTCTTAAAAAATTAACATTTTTGGTCTGAGAAAAACCATGTTAAGAGGAAAAGACCAGGGACAGACTGAGGAGAAATTATTTGGAAGCTCGTGTTTGCAACCCACTCCTATCTGACCTAGGGGCTCAGGTGAACTAGTTGTCAGGAATTGCACTGTCACCCCAAGGGCAGGCAGTTCAAATCCACCAGCAGGAGAAAGATTAACAATCTCTTCCCATACAGTTTATAGCCTCTGCAAATCCACTGGAGGATCAGCTATGAGTCAGATCTGATTCAACAATACATAAAAAAAAAACCCCAAACACCACAATAATGTATCTGGCCTAATAAAGAAATGGGGGGAAAAAATTCAACAGCAAGAATAAAGTAATCCAGACAAAAAATAGGCAAAATGGTGAAGTGTACATGCATATATATGTGGCCAGAAACACATGAACAAATATTCCATATCACTAGCTATTAAGCCAAAGACCAAACCCAGTGTCTAACTCATGGTCAATTCCCATCGGGTTTCTGAGGCTGTAAATCTTAATGAGAGGAAACGGCCTATCTTTTCTCCCTCAGAGTGGCTTGTGGGTGTTGACTGTGACCTACTTGGCTAGAAGTCTGCTATATTACTCACCATGCCACCAGGGCTCCTTTGCTAGTCATAAAAAACTCCCACAAAAAAACAAATCAAACCACAAATTAAGAAGACATCCTTGCTTTCTAGCCCATTAAAGAGGTGCTTGATAGCAGATTGTCCAAGTGCAACGCATGTTTTAATTTCCTGACTGCAGCTACCATGTGTGCTGATTGTGGATCTAATTGAAATGAAATTGTTGAAAACTTCAATCTTTTCTCCCTCATGGTGTTGCATATTGGCCCAGTGGTGAGGAATTTTGTTTTCTTGATGTTGAAATGTAATCTCTGTTGAAGGCTGTAGTCTTTCATTTTCTGCAGCGAGGGCTTCAGGTCTTTATTTTCTGCAAGCCAAGTTTGTGTCATCTCCACACTGCAAGTTGTTCAGTCATCCCCCAGTCCTGAGGCTTCATTCTTCTTCACACAGGTCAGCTTCTCTGTTGATTTGTTTAGCATACAGACTGAATAGGTACGAAGAAATATACACATCCTAAAATTTGTCCCTTCTACTCACCCACAAGAAAGAATTGTTTGACATTTCACAGTCTTGACAAGCTCATCAGCAACAGGAAAAGCTGAGTCCTGCACTTCCCATGCACAGGACAAAAAAGTTTGAATGAGTTTCAAGGACACTAAGAGGTGAAGAGGTGGTCGTGGTAGGTAGTTGTGTGGATCTGGCCGTAGGGAAAGAGATTGATCAGGAGATCAGTCTGGGAGTCTACACACCTGCAATCTGTTTTGATCAGAGCTCCTGGGCTATGGGGTGGAGATCCTTCCAAGTGCTGCAGATTTTGGTCAAGCCTTTAAATTCAGGGCAACACAAAGTAAAGCACGGAGATTGGAGTGTATCAGAGCTGCATTGACATGGAGAAACGATTTCCTGATGAGATCATGATTAAAATCTTCACCTTCCTGGACGGACTGAGCTTACTCCAGGCTTCCCAAGTGAACAAGGTAAAGTCTCTCCGCCCTCAGCAGCTTTACTGAATTAGCATTTTCACCTCCCCAGCTTGCTCACCTCTCCCTGAGCCCTGGGATCTCACTGTACCAGCATCACGCCCAAAGCGCCTTCCCTCCATCCTTTTACTTACCTTGTTCTGAACCCAGATCCACCCGTTGTACTCTGATACACTAGTGCTCTTGGGACTCAGTGTCTTCTCTTGACAGGTTTGAGCACCAATTTGCAGAAGAGCAGGGTGATATTTTTGGAGTTAGTATCATTCACTCTAAAGGTCTCATTTTATGAAAATGACAAACTGACTTGGAGTTTCTGTGGTCTTTGGTCTTTCCCAAGGAAATCAACATTTCTATTTTAGAATTCACAGAAATGCCAGTATAGGTAGAGATAGTTCTCTCTCTCTCTAATTAACATTCCTTCCCACCCTACTAAATTATGAGGACTTGGAGAGCTGGGATCCTGTCTGACTAAACTGCGGGCTCTCCTCCCAGAACAAAATGATATCAGAAGAATCAAATTCAGGTCTTGATTGACTGCTTATCTCTTCCTTTCTCTTAGCAATGGAATCATCTCGCAGACAATGAAAAGCTGTGGAGGTGAGTAAAGGAGGGGGCAGAGTAAGGCAGGAGCAAAGTGTCCTTTGGGGGAAGAGGAGGACTGATTGTGCACTTGCTGGTGACATCTAGCCTGTGTGCTTGAAGGTTCTAGTGAGTAAAGATTCATGTGATGTAACAGTGGTCCGTTGACTGGGATTGATCGGGGAAGTCTGAAGGGATTGTGGCTCTGGTTCCAGATTAATGTGTCTGAAGAGATGGACTTTCTGCGAAGACTATCTGGGCATAAGGACTTGGAAGCGGTTCTTCCTTGATCAAATAAAGCAGGACTATTGTATGGCATTGGCTCGGAGACAAGACTTTACGTACAAAATATCTCAGGACATAGGTAAGGAGGCAGGTGTCCTAGAGAAGTATGATAAATTCCAGAATCAATCCCCTGCTCCCCACAAGCAGTTCTGTGGTCCCATTCAGTGAAGGGAATACTAAAACCTGCCATCCTCAAGTTGATTCAGACTCCTACTCCTGTAGGGCAGATTAGATTTCTAAGTCCCTGTTGCTGTAAATCATCATCTTTCTTGTACAGAGTGCAAACCATTCATCTTTCTGTTAGCAGACCATTGTTTACCCAATGCTTCCTATTGATGGGAAGAGGAATTGAAAGTCAGTGGCACTGACTTCATAGCTGCTTTGTTTCCCTTCTTATTCATGTTATGTTGAAAGTGTGGAGTTGCTCCCTTTAGTGAAAAGTTTCCCAATCCCTCCTGGAATAAAAATCCTTCAATAACAACAAAGTATTACTATGCAACTTTTAAAGAATTGATGCTTTATTTGTGTGACCTTACGTAAAACTCTGAACAAAATGGAGAGCTCTTCATTTTATATCTATGGATAATGAAGTTAAGGAGGGGGGAAAAAGACTTGACCAATATCTAATAAATGGCCAGTCCAGAATGGGAATACATGTTCCTCACGTCTCCCTGGGAGAGTGTGGAAGAAATAAGTGATTTCCAACCCCCACCCCCATCTTTTCACCTGCAGACTTTTTTTTTTTTTAAATTAGTGTTGGACCATCCCTCATATGTCTGGTGCCAAATACTATGCTTCTTCCTAGGTGTAATAAGATATATTGCCTATCTCTCAGGAAGTGGTCTCTCAATAGATGGACAAGAGAGGTCAATTGTCTGTGGTGCTTCTTCTAGACACAAACTTTTTGCCTGGGATATGCAAAAGGTGAGTGTTACCTGGAGCCTGTAATAATGCTTACCTGAGTCTTTCCTGTTAGAGAAATAAGTCAGAAATACTGACAGGGACGTAATATTCAGACTTAGTGATAGAAACATATTTTTAAGTCGTGTCTTCAAGCTCATACTCTGTGGCCATTTTATTTAAGTCATAACACAGGGAGACCTCAGATTTTTTTCCCCCCACTATGTGCTTCTATATATAAATGGAGCTTTGGTGGCCTAATGGGTAAGGAGTTGTGTTGTCAAGTCAAAGGCAGATGGTTCAAATACACCAGTTCCTTAGGAGAAAGATGGTTCCTCAGGAGACAGATGATTTCTTCTTTGATTTAGAGCCTCTGAAAATCCACTGGAGGGTTAGCCCGGAGTTCTAACTCAATGTCAATGAGTTTGAATTGTTTTTTTAAAAAATATGTAAATATGTGCAAAGGTTTATTTTCTAATGGAAGCTCGTATATTTCAAAGTCATATTACATATGCCAGTATCATGCATATTCCTTACCTGGTCAATCTCTTTGCCAACTTTTACCATTTGTTGCATTGACTTTTTCCAAAAAGTGTTTAATTCAAATTACTTCAAAGGTGCACAAAGTAATGCAAAGAAGACTAAGAGAACTGGAATTACATAATGTGGATCTCAAAGTGTTGTTTTCTTGGCTTTCTCTGATTGGATTTCTCTTGACTCCTTACACTCTCTACCTGTAAAATGTGGCAATGATCTGAGTCTTTTGGAGTATGAGAAATAATACCCTTTTACAGGACATGGCAAGAACATGAGATAATCATCTCTTGGATAATATGCTTTAGGGGATAATTTGTTCTACTCACCATGTTCCTGAGGACATTCAAGTAGCCCAAATAAATAGATGCATGTAGAAAAGAACTCAGGGTTCCTGCCAAGAGTACATCAACTTTCCGTCTTTAAGTTCTCTATGTTGGAAACATCATCCGAGTTTATTCAAATCTTTCTATTGGGGCTCCAGCCAGCACCTTCATAGTCACCTCTTTATACTCCAAGCTTGACTATCTACATCTGTTCATTGTAAATTTTTTTTAAATTGTAAACTTTATTTTATGATTTTTTTTTGTGTGTGTGTATGCACCGCCAAATCAGATTTGGAGGAGATTGTCGCGCCTTCTCCAGCAGAGCATTTGGTGGATTTGAACCACGTTTCTCTAGGATTGCACTGCAGCTCCTTGCCACTAGGCCACCAGAGCTGCCTCATTGTGAAATTTTGACCTCCTGCATCTTGCTACTTAAGTGTTTATTGCTTTGAGTAGCTATCTTGCAAGAAAATTTGCTATGCAAAAATACCTAGGAAATACAGAATCTGAGGAGTTTGTTGGGCCTTGAGACCCTTGGTGGAAATTCCAAGGCTTGCCATGAAGCTGTCAGTGACAGCTTAATGTGTGAAATTTTTTACTGGAAACTGGAGAAAAGGGGATTCCTATTTTAAAATAACCAACTTCAGCAATGCTTTTATTACGTTAATGGGAAATACTGGAAATTGGAAAATATCCCCAAAGAATCAAATAATATTGTTAAAACTTGCAGTTGGAGTGTTGGATATTCGTTTGTTCTTGCAATTAAAGGAATCTCTGGCAGCCTAGTGGTAAGAAGCTGTGCTGCAACCCCAAAGGCTCCCGGTTCCGACTCGACAGCACATAAAAATGTGCTACTTACCATAAAATGCGAGAGGAACCGGAAATGCCTGATGTAAAAATGAAAAAAATTCAACCTATCTAGAAAACAAATGATACTAAATTTAGGAAATAAGATTCCAAGCAATTGTCAGTATAGAAATGATCAGTAAACCTTAAAATATAGTGCAATGATAAAGCCAAAGTAGCTTTTATCCGGTGAGATTGCTCAGAATCGTTAAGCAAGAGAACTTTTGGCAGGAATCACATTTCCTAAATTAGAATCTTAATTTTTAACAAGATCCCAGGTGATTCTTTCTCTTTTTGTTAAATCACTTTCCTCATTTTACCAATTTGCCAACCCTCCTCGGGCTGTACTCACTCCCATTCTTAATTTATCTTAGTGAAAATTTACAAATCCCACTGGCTTTTCCATTCATTCATACATTTTGTTTCATAACGTTGATTAAAGTAATTAATTACAGTGTCTAACCTCATATTGTTTATTGCCTTTGATCCCCGGTGATTTTTATTAGGATTCCAAACTGAAATGAACCAATTTGAAGCACTGCCTTTTTTTAAAATTCTATTTTATTTTGTGTGTGTGTACCCTCAAATCAGATCTGACTGGTACAACAGGAGATTGCCCCTCCTTCTCCAGCAGAGGATTTAGTGGATTTGAACCACATACCTCTGGGATTGCAGATCCCAGAATCAGCACAGCTTCTTGCCTCTAGGCCACCAGAGCCCCCCTGAAGCACTGCTTTTTAAAGAAATCAGCAATTTTCCTTTGCAGCCTCAGCAGAAGCCAGAAATAGAGAAAGATTTCCCTCTGGGAATTGTAAAAATGGCTGTTATCAAATAGTGTGTTCTTAGGAGACCAGCATTTTTAAGAGACTGACATTGGCAGAAATACTGTCAGTGTGGATTTAAATAAGCTCAAATATTATAAAACAAATTTAAAAAATCTTTCAATCCTTAAAACTTTTACAGACAGGAAGCAAGCTATAAAATTTACTCAACTGAAAAGAAAATCAGTTACTATACACGGAAAAGGTAGGATGATTCAGAAGCAGAACCAAGAGTCTAGAGAGTTCTGCTACAAATCATTTTCAGGTCTTGGTTCTGAATCAATGTGCTACCAATGTGTTCTCTACTGGTTTTCAGCATTTCTGTATTAGTGGCTCCCTGGTTCTTCTCATCACTTCTCCCTTCCCTCCTTTTTGCAGGAGCCTCCACAGTATAACCTTATGCCTTCCATAGAATTTTTTTTTAAAGAGTTAAGGTAGAGGGGACACAAACAACTTGTGTATTTAGTTCAAAGCTTTTCACATTAAGAAGAACTAGACATGAAGAGCCTCATTTACATCAGTTTTTGTTGTGTACAGTTCAGTTGGAACTGACTCCCACAGGTTTTCAGAGGTGGTTTAATTGTGTGGGTGGAGGTTGCCTGGCCTTATAGAATGGCGAGATCCTGTATTTTGAGGTGGTATGAAATATTTGAGGGCAATTGAGTTGGTGAGTGTCTTTTGTGGGTAAGAAGTGACTCATTAAGTGCCACAGATGGGCCTGTGATAGACAGCCTCCACTATGCCTCATAATATTCTTTGTGTTATAGTACTTGTAATCCTCCTACTCACATGTTCAGTAGGCTTGACCTATGCACCAAATTAAGGTGCCACAGAAATGATGTTTAGCTTTTGAAGCTATAGCCTAAAAGATACTTGTCTTCTCTTGGGCCATTGGAAAAGTCAGTTGCAGTGTTATGAGGACCCTCAAACAACTGTAGAGAGGAGTCGTTTATGTGCTGACAACTAAGAACTTCTGCCAATAGCCAGCTCCCATTTTCCAGAGATGTGAGGAAGTCCTATCTAAGGTGGAACTTCAACCTCATGAAATACCTCAAGCTAGCACAACACAGCCGTGCTACCCTTGAAGTTTTGTGGACATTTGATTGTGCTTTGAGTGAAAGCTCACATAGCAAATTAATGACTTATTCAATAGCTCACATACAGATTATTTTATCACAGGAGTTGTAATCTCCAAATTGTGTCAGTACAATCCCTCTATCTAGTCATTTGATTTTCCTACACTTTACTGTCTTGTCATAATTCCTTTTTTAAAATCGTAATTCCTTTCTGTCAAATTCTGTTTTGATCTCATATCGTCCTAAGTCATGGATTATTCTGGATGTTCATCTTTAAAATAGGCTTGTCTATTGGATTGAAAGGTGATTCTGTGAGTGGCTTTGGTTCAAAGTTAGAACGATGGATTATGGTTATAGTCTCTTCAGTCTCCCAGACCAGTAAGTCAGTGTTTTTCTCTCGGCAGTGAATTTAAAATTTATTGTATATTTTTCTCTCACTCTAACTGGGGCCTACTATCCTGTTTCTGCTCAGAGCAGTTGCCGCTAGCCATGCACCATCTAGTATTGCTACGATCAGGCTGTTGGAGGTTCATGTAAACTAGTTATTTAGAGTAATTGCTAAGTCTTCAGTTTTCTTCACTCTTCTTTGCTTCTGATGGGAGAGCAAGAATTGTATCTTGGATGACAAGCTTTTAAGATCTTGCACACTGCTGTCCAATGCAGGATCTAGCATAGTATCTTTACGAGCTCTATTGTCCCAGTTGACCTAGATGTTTCAAAACTATATAGTCCATAGCCTTCAAAGCATCATAAAGTAGTTATGGCTAAAAAGTTCCTTCAATTATGTCCCCATGTGCTCTACTATATCTATAGATCTGTATCCAGATCTAGCTATATGAATGCACATTGTTGTTGTTGTTAAGTGCCATTGAGTCAAAGATGGCTCATAGTGACCCTATGAATGAAAGACCTGAACACTTATATAACTTTCATCGTTTCTCCAAGTTCATAGCGTATATACATATGTATATAACAATATCCACAAGTTTACTTCTCTAGACACATGATTGTACTCCCATACAACCTCTCATACCTATTTAACATCTCTATTCATCCACTTGTAAATTATTGTTTGCGGTTATTTTTGTTTGAGGATTTACTGTAGTAAATACTGAACAAGGCTTAATGTAGTTGTCCATTTATGTAATATTGATAATCCAACAGCAGCTGTGCTAACATTCATTCTACATATAAGAAAGTCACAGTAGCTGTATGAAGAAATACTCAAAATCACTGGCAATTATAGCGATGCAAATCAGACTCACAATGAGATACTTTCTCACTCCATTAGCAGTGACAAAGTTTAACAGGACAGCAAGTAACAAATGTTGCAGAGGATATTGTGAGATAGAAATTCTTATACACTTTTGGTGGGATTGTAAAATGGTACAACCACTCTGAAAGGCAGTTTGGTGTTTCTTCAGAAAGCTGAACATAAAAATTCCATATAACCCAGCTTTTCTACTACTTGGAATGTAGCCGGAGAGAATGAGAACTGAGGCACAAATGGAGGCTTGTACACCAATGTTCACAGCAGCCTTACTCACCATTGCAAGAACATGGAACTAGCCCAAATGTCCAACCACAATTGAGTGTATTGAGAAACTATGGTATATTCATTCACTCAATGGACTAGTATGCAGCATGCAGGAGCAATGATTTTGTAAATCAGTACTTAACTTGGGAGGGACTGGAGAGCATCATGCTGAGTGAACTAACTCAGTTCCATAAGGACAAATACTGTAAAAAACCCCTTATTGTAGAATGCATATGAGGATCCAAGGTGGGGTAGGGGTGAGGGAGCAGAGGGCTGAGGATGAGTAAGGGTTGGAGGGTGGTTAATCATAAGGTCATATGATTTGATGTATTTGGGGGCAGTGTAGGAAATAGGAAAGATACGGTGTGAAAAACAATGTACATGAACTTTGTAAATTAGTTTTTTTAAAAAGTTACAATAGTGGCTAACTTTATAATGTTGCACTGTTAGCAAAAAACCAAGAATTGATTTGAGCCCAGGCAATTGATTGCTTTTCTAGTTCATCATAATGATTTCCTGTCTTTTATTCACTCTTCATTTATAATTGAAAATTTTCAGAGAATTTTCATATTCTTATCCCAGAAACAAGAAGTAGAACAGATTTGCAAGAGGCTTCCAAGTAAACATGGGCAGAATAAATCCACAGTAGGCTTCTCATGAAAATTCCTTGAATACAGATGTATTTATTCACTCTCGTTCTCCAGGGTGCTATAATCTGGGCAAGCCCATTCCAGATGTTTCCTATCCACATAATGATAACCCTCCCTCAGAGGAATCTTGCGTTCACTTTGGATTCAAGTCGTACTATCAAGGTGTGGGATTGTTATAGTGCAGATGCACTGACTGCTATTAGCATGACTACATATGGCTCTTCCATGGAAGCCTTTGTTACAGAAAGTGGTTCATTCCTAATGGTAAGTGAATCCCTCAATCTGGAAGGGAGGCATCTATATCTGCTATTATCTATTATCTGCATCCTTCACAAGCTTTCTAGTGCCAATCATTGCTACATCATGATCTGTCTTTTAAATTTTTTTTTTTTAATTTTGTATGTACCGTCAAATCAGATCTGACTGGTACAGGAGGAAATTGTCCCTCTTTCTCCAACTGAGCATGTGGTGGATTTGAATTGTGCACCTCTGGAATTGCAGTGCAGCTTCTTGCCAGTAGGCCACAGAGCTCACCCATGATCTGTCTTTTAAATTTGGATTTTCCACATACTCCGAGGGTTAGACCCAGTGAGTCAAAAAATGTCGACCATGTAAACCTCGGTCAATCTCAACTTTTTTTAAAAAAAAATGATTAATTTACAGCACTTTTGGATTTCCATTCATTCATTGTTGCACTTTTCTGCCCCCTCCCCCGCCCCCGCTAGCTCTTCTCTTTGAAAAGTAAAAAAAAAAGTCTATCATTGATATACAATCCCCCCACACACACACCCCCCACACACCCCAGGTATACTACACTCGGAAATCTTCATTCCGGACTCTTAAGATAATCATAATGACTTTTTTTTTAACCTACCGCATGTACACTTCTTTGTCAAGTCCTCTAAAAACAACGCCCTCATTTATTTTATATCTATGCCCATAGATTTTACATATATGTCTTTTCTTTCAAATGTGCATTGTTTGTGCAGAACATGAGCTTTGACAGTGGCACTGGAGGAAGAGATGGGGATTTGGGGAGACAGTGAAAAGGCGGAGTGTCAGTGTTTTAATGAGCTACTATCCTTGAGCAGAGTTATCTGAGGCTTCACATGCAACCATCATAACACCTTTCTGGATCAGTTGGTCAAATGTTTTGATTTATAGTATATGATTAAAGAACCAGTGGCACATCTTGCAGCAAATAGCTCTACTTCTTTGTTTTTGAGAATCTCATGGCTTTTCTCATTGACATGACTGATGCTTTGGTTTCAGGTGGGTGACTCTGTAGGTGACATCTATACATTTACAGTGCCTGATTTAAGGCGTGTTTCTAGGGCTCATGCATTTCAATATAATGTGGAACGTCTACTCTGCTCTCCTGACAAGAAGCTGATCTTTGCATCAGGATGTGACGAAGCTATCTTCCCAAAGGTAAGTGGTGTGCTTCATGCTCTAAGCGTGGGCTGTCAAGCATGAAGATGGGAAAGCTAGGAAGTGTGAGAAACTGAAGAGCTCAGTGAGTTCCAGACATGCTGTTCCCTCTTCTCAGGCTACATTATTGCAGGAAGTCGAGACCCGGGGGAGACGCCTTGGGAATAAATCACCATGAATGCCCCATTAGTGAGAGGAAGAGATGATTCAGAATGCTGGTGGAGCCCCACCAGACACAAATACAAAATGGTTTGGGCTCCCCAGACTGCTTTGTTTGGGGCCTGTATACGGATACAGACAAAGGAATGATCAGTGAGCTCGCTTGTTGGTGAGTCCCAATTTATGGAAGGAGGCAGGAATAACATACAAGGTATTAGCTGCGTTGTTTGCTCCCCACCCCACCTCACAGCACTAAGAGGAGGAGGGAGTCATGTTCCTATCCTTGAGAGGGGGAGGGAAAGGTGCATCCAGGCATGTCTTTCACTTTCCATAGATGAGGGACTGTTTGTCTGCTCAGTCAGATAAGAAGCCTGAGACCTGGTGGAGTTGCCGCTGTTCTCAGCTTCTGCGATTTTTTTTCTGTAGGACTGTGAGGTCTTTCTCCTTCTCTCTTAGGAATCTTCACGTGGTGAAGGACTCCCTCCTCAATGTCACAAATAAAATTCGTTCATAACCCCCAAAATGTTCTTTGAAGTAGTGATAGTTTGGTGCAGTGTAAATCTTCACCAATCAGGATTTTCTCAAGATACCTGAGTCGGGCAATATACACCAAGAAGTCAGAAACTTTGGTGGCATTGTTTACTTTTGAGAATTTAACTTAACTTTTATTTACCTTGGCTACAAAATAGAGCGGGGTCCAGAAGTAAACAGACATGTTATCAGTCTCTGAATGTCCCTGGGAGAAAGTTGTAGGCTTCTGAGCCGACAATTCTTAGACTGGCCCAAGTGGATTAGGGCAGAGCATAACGAGTTGAAAGGTCAGGCAGCAAAACCAAAACACTGCTTGGATAGTACTCCAAGAAAGGAAAAATCTTCCTAGCCAGGCTCAACTTGCTTTTGGGGCCATTGTAGCAAGATTTTGCAGCTCTTTGCCATACCAGAAGAGAAATTTCTGGGACTCTCGTGCTGTCTGTGAACAAGACAGAATTAAGGAAGATGGAGAGTTCATTGTATTTTGCTGCCAGATAGCACTGACTACATCCACTTCTTACTTGCCTGCTCATTCTCCAACATTTTGTGTTTGAACTATACTGAAAACCAACCTCTCCAAATCTGTGGATTACATTAGGCTAAATATATCTGTCAGTCACAAATAGAGCTGCATTCAGAGCTGTTGTACATAGGGTCACTATGTGTTGGAGTCCAGTTGACAGCACTTAACAGCAAATATTGAGTTGTGAGGTGAGAGTAATGCCTGGCTACGGTTGTTGAAGTTATGTGTTAAGTTGGCTGAACTGATTCGCAGTGGTTTCACAGTTACGTTATGGGAACATAATTTTTTTTTATTTTTATGTGTGTGTGTGTGTGTGTGTGTGTACACCTTCAAATCAGATCTGACTGGTACAGGAGGAGATTTCCCCTCCTTCTCAGACAGAGCATCTGGTGGATTCCAACCGCGTATCTCTGGGAATGCAGTGCAGCTTCTTG
Organism: Elephantulus edwardii; assembly: GCF_000299155.1. Lineage (NCBI taxonomy): Eukaryota > Metazoa > Chordata > Mammalia > Macroscelidea > Macroscelididae > Elephantulus > Elephantulus edwardii. The sequence goes on from NW_006399871.1 coordinate 2,371,604, forward strand.
CCACTAAGCCACCAGAGCTCCCCTGGGAACATAATTTTTACATAATACTTTTTTAAAAATAATGACTTGATCTTTGGAACCTGGCCATGTTAATGAGACATTCAATAAAATTTGACAGATGAACATTTTTAAGAAGGGTTTCCTGAGGTCTCTTCTGTACTAAAACGTTACAACTGCTACCTTTACCTGTTTATATCTTAGGTATTTGTCACAGAACATTTACTGAAAAAATCAGAAAAAGACCATCTTATGCCCTGCTCTATCCCTGTTGCATTGTGCTGGACAGCCTGCTGGGCTCCAAGGAAAGCAAACAGGATAGCAATGTCTAGAAGAAATATAGATGAAAGGGTAACTCTGATCACTTTTGACTTTACAACTAAGTTGGTTGATGGCAAAACATTAATTGAAGGTAGGCTGTGCTATTGTATAAATACCTATTTCTCCTCTTTTTTACACATGCATTCATTTTGAACTATAGGTTTATGTTAATAGATAAATCTATATAAAGGGGTCGAGGTCATGCTTATTGAATTCCAATACCTATGTTTCTGATCTACCCACTCCAACCTGTTAGATCTATTTAGATTTCCATCATGCTTTAGACCTGGATTGCAATGCCTTTTCTCAATATAGATCTTCAATAGTTGAGCTATTATTGTCTGTGTTCTCTACTTTTCTTCCCTGGCTTTCTGTTCCTGTGACATAGGACCATAACCATAGCATAGTTCATGCATTTTCCAGGCCACTGGCCTACCACCCTTCATTTTCCTCATGGAACTGAAGTGTTTTTGTTGTCAGGTGCCTTCAAGTAAGACCCATAGTGACCCTGTGAACAAAAAATAAAAATCTTGTCCTATCTTGTGGCATCCTCCTAATTTATGAACCTATTTTTCCTTGAACCCATTGCTGCAGTCAAATATATTGAAGATCTTCCTCTTTTTCTGATCCTTCACCTTATGCATTATTTGTCCTTTTGTGACTGAAATATTTCACTCAGCATAATGTCCTCCAGGGTAACCCATTTTGTATAATATTACATGAGTTCCTTGTTTTACAATGCAGCATAGTTTTCCATCATGTGAATATACTAGAGCTTCTGTATCCATTTTATTGTTGATGGCCACTGGGTTGTTTCCAACTCTTTGCTATTGTGAACAAAGCTGCAATAAACATGGGTGTGCATATATCTGCTTGGGTGGCAGTTATGGTTTCTTTAGGGTATATTCCTAGTAGTGGAATTGCTGGGTCAAATGGTATTGATATTTGCAACTTTTTGAGAAAGTGCCATACTGCCTTCCCTCGTGATTGCACCATTTTACACTCCCATCAACAATGAATGAGGGTTTCAGTTTCTCCACAACCTTGTCAGCATTTGTTGTCTGCTACTCTGTTGAATTTTGCTATTCTTACTGGGGTAAAATGTTATCTCATAGATCCTCCCTTTCTAAGCATGATGTCCCTAGCCAAGGAATAGCATCTTCTAATAACATGTCCAAAATAAGTGAGATAAAGCTTTGTCATCTTTGCCTCCAAGGAGCACTGTGGTTGTACTTTCTCCAATACATACCTGTTTGTTCTTTTGGCAGTCCATGGGATATTCAGTACTCTTCTCCAACAGCACAGCTCAAAGACCTCATCAATTCTTTTTTTCTGTCATCTTTATTCATTGTACTTACTTTCAGATACATAGCAAGTGATTGAAAAGATTTTATTTTTTACACTTAACATAAAGACACTATCTTGACTACAGAATCTGAAAATTGCATATGTGTGTGTATATATCTCTGATGTGTACATATATAATGTATATCTTAATATGTTTTCATGGGGAAAAAGCACACGAGGTCGCAAGATTCCATTTACCAGATCGTTATGAAATTCTTAGTTACCTTGCATTCAATGATGGAGAAACAATTGCCTTTGTGAGTGGTTGGTATCTGTTCCTCTACACCATTGATGGCACCATGTTACAGCGCCTTGCAAATCATCGGAGCAACATTTGCTACTTATGGTCGGTATGTATGTGTGTAATGTTTTCCCCCTCTTACTTACTGCTCTGAGTTTGACTTCTTGTCTACTTACTCCTGCCTGTCCTTTGAAGGACCCTGTCCATGTCCTCACCACAGGCACGGATGATTTTCTGAATTTGTACATGTGGAAGGAGGAGGGCCGCTCTTCACGCCTCGTACACTGCTGTCGTCTGCAACAACAGCCAGGCGATTGGACCCCGAGATGGTAAGGCCCACTTGGTTACTTAAACTTTTCCTGAAAATTTTTTATTTCAATATAAGAAATCAATGAAGTATCAATGAAGGAAGAATGTTTTTCAAGACTCTTTGCTGGTTTATAGGAGTACAAAGCATATGGAGCTTGCTAGTACTTGGAGAATGACCACAATCCAATAAATGTCAGTGGGTTTTTTTTCCCAAGTGGCTGCTTATTATACTCCCATATGCAGTATGTGAAAGGTTTAGAGTGTGTGTGTGTGCGCGCACATGTGTGTATGCATGTGTATACATATATATAAAATATATTTAAAAATATATATAAAATATATATTTAGTTTGGAAGGCTTGCTCCTTTCTTTTTTTTGGGGGGGGGCAAGACAAAGATTCCTGATCAAGCCCCTTGCTCCTTTCTTGTGTGTACTAGTCATTTGGGTTGGTTTTTAGTGAGCTACTACTTTGACCATTTGGCAGATTTTTTTTGGCTGAATGACATGTCTCAATCACAATTGTTTCTTTTTTTTATTTAAATAAAACTTTTATTTTATACTGGTTTACCCACAAAGTTTGTATACATTGTTTTTCACACTGAATCTTTCCTAATGCCTTTACCCACCCCTCTCTACCCACCTATTAGTGTAACCCTATGATTAACCCACCCGTCCTTACTCCTCTGCTCCCACCCTCTCACTCTTGGACATTCATACGCATTCTACAGTAATGGTCTTATAAAGTATTTGTCTTTATAGGACTGAGTTCATTTAGCATAATACTCTGCAGTCTCTCACAAGTTAGGTAGTAATTTACAAAGTCATTGCTCCTGCATGCTGCATAATATTCCATCATGTCAATGTACCATAATTTCTCAATTCGCTCAGTTATGGTTGTACATTTGGGCTGTTTTTGTGACTTTGCGATGGTGAATAACGCTGATATGAACATAGGTGTACGAGTCTCCATTTCTGCCTTAGTTCTCTCACAAATGATTTTTTTTTTAAATCTTATTTTATAATCTGATCAGACTGGTACAGGAGGAGATTGCTCCTCCTTCTCCAGCGGAGCATCTGGTGGATTTGAACCATGTGCCTTCAGGATTGCAGTGCAGCTTCTTGCCACTAGGCCACCAGAGCTTCTCACAATTGTTTTAATATTTTACTGTGCAGAGACTTTTCGAGAGCTCTGGTGACCTTGTGGGTGAGGAGTGGCACTGCCAGCCTAAAAACAAGTGGTTTGAATCCACCTGCTGCTCTGCAGGATAAAGATGAGTAAGCTCCTGCTCATCCTACAATTCACTGCCTCTGAGAGCCCTCTGGAGGGTCAGCTATGAACAGATTCTGACATGAGGGAACATCACAACAACAGAGGAACTGTATACTGTCATTGTTATGTACCATTGAGGCCCTTGTGACTCATAGTGACCCTGTGCATAACAGTTCTGAACCCTGCTCTACTCTGAGCCAACCTTATTGTCTCTGATATACCTATCTGCATTATTCCCATCACTGAATCCATCCATCTCATTGAGGGTCTTCCTCTCTTGCGTTGTCCCTCCACCCTCCCAAGCATGATGTCCCTCTCCAAGGACTGGTCCCTCCTTGCAACATGCCCAAAGTATGTCAGACAGAACTTCAGAATCCTTGCCTTCAAGGAGCAGCCTGGTTTCACCCTCTCCAAGATGAACGTGTTTGTTCTCCTAGCAGCCTATGGTATATTCAATACTCTTCTCTAGCACCACAGTTCAAAGGCATCGATTCTCCTTCCCTAGTCATTGTCCAGCTTTCTGACGCATAGCAAGTAATTGTGAAGACCATGGCCTGGATCAGGCACACCTTAGTCTCCAGACTGACATCATTGCTTTTCAGTTCTTTGGAGAGGTCTCTGCCATCAGACTTTCCCAGTGCAATTTGTCTTTCAATTTTCTGGCTGGTGTTGATTGTAGAGACAATATGAAGCTATTAACAATCTCAGTCTCTTCACCATCTATCATGATGCTGTCAATCAGCTCAGTGGTGAGAATCTTTGTTTTCTTGATGTTGAGTTTCAATCCATAATTAAGGCTGCAGTCCTTGAGCTTCTGCAGCAAATGCCTCAAGCCCTCCTCAGTTTCGACAAGCAAGGTTGTGTTATCTGCATAATACAGGTTGTTGAGCCTTCCAGTCCTGATGCCACATTCCACCTCATAGAGCTTAGCCTCCCTGATGACTAGTTCACATATAGATTGAAAAGGAATGGAGATAGTACACATCCCAGACATACACCCTCCCTGATTTTGAACCATGTAGCTGGTGTTTCCTTGTTCTGTTCTGACGGCTGCCTCCTGGTTCAAGTATAGGTGTCACATAAGTACAATCAAATATTCCGTGGGACTCCCATTCTTCTCAGAGCTGGCCAGTTTGGTATGATCTGCAGTCAAATGCCTTTGCCTAGTCAATGAAACACAAATTCCTCTGGTACTCTCTGCTTTCAGCCAAGATCCATCTAACATTAGCTGTAATATCCCTAGTACCATGGCCTCTTTTAAACCCAGCCTGCACATCTGGCAGTTCTGTTGATATGCTGTTCCAGTTGGTTTTTTGATATTTAAAAAATAGTTTCTGAAAGCCTGATGTCTTGTGTTTCGTCTTTATGGTGATACAGAACTTTTTGGCAAAGCCTAATAACTACAGATATCTAGCCTTTGAACCACTCATGGTCCTAAAAGGAACTTACCCTGACTGTTGTTCATTGTAGTTGTTTTATTATTATTATTATTTTGTGTGTGTCTGTGTATCATCAGATCAGATCTGACTGGTACAGGAGGAGATTGTCCCTCCTTTCCCGGCAGAGCATCTGGTGGATTACGAACCATGCGCCTCTGGGATTGCAGTGCAGCTTCTTGCCACTAGGCCACCAGAGCTCCCCTGTTCAGTGTCATTTTATTTACTATTGTCAACCTCTGACAACTACCTAATTGTCCAAATAGAAGTGATTGTTGGCATTATTATGGTCCATCTACACAATAGAGTGTATGCTGCCAAATATAAATAATCAGAAAAATGCATATGCAAAATATTTCTAGTGTTTTGGGGCATAAAAATATTTTAAGTAAATGTGTTAATCTTTTAAAAAAATTATTTTATCTTGGTTTGCTTACAAAGTTTGTATACACTGTGTTTCACACTATTGTGTTTCATACAATGATTCCCATTAATTATATTTTATCAAATTAAATTAATCATAATCATTCTCAACAGGTTTTTAAATAGATTATTTCATTTTTATATTAGAACTAAATATAACCTAACTATTTTGAATCATAAATACTTATTTTTCAATAACTTAAGATACTTAGCTTTGTATCAGATGCCCCATGGCACATTCTCATCTGTAATGTAATATTTTTATCTCTTCACAGCTTTGTATCTTTTGTTTGACGTATTTTTTTAATTAAGTCAAGGGTATGTCTTCCTCAGATATACACCAGTTCCTCAACACACAGTTTAAGTCTTCAGTGTTTAGTGTTTTGGTTTTTTTTTTAAAGGTTTAAATTTTCACAAGGATATAAAGCCCAGCAACCTTTCAGTACAATGAAAACATGAGGTCTGACGTTTCCGCATGTCCATTGCGCTCTCTTGCTCCGTCACTACTCACGACTGGCAACCACTGATCTACTCTCTGTTCCTGTAAATTAGTTCAATTTCCTATAATTTCTTATAAATGCAATTATGCAGCACACACTCCATTATGTCTGGCCTTTCTCAAGGAGAGAGATTGGATTTGAGATGCATCCAAGTTCTGGCATTCATTTCATTGCTAGTTAGTGTCCCATTGGACTGATACATTTCACTCTGTCTATCAATTCTCTAGTTAAGGGGCATTTATTTTATGTCTGGTTTGGATTATTATGAGTCAAACAGCTGTAAACATCTGTAAACAGATTGTTGTATAAATGATTATATTTGTTGAGTGTCCATTTAACTTGATAATAAACCTCCTAGGTAATTTTGCAGTTTGTTTACTTTTCCAGGAGCAGTGTGTTGTTGTTTACTTTTCCAGGAGAAGTGTGGTGGTGGAGTTAGTGCCCTCAAATAAATTCTGACTCATAGAGAACCTATGCACAATAGTTCTGAACCCTGCCTTATCATGAGCCAATCTCACTATCTCCACCACACCTACTTCCATTACCCCGGTTACTGTGCCGATTCTTCTCAGCTGGGGTCTTCTTCTCCATTCTTCCAAACATGTCCTTCTCTAACGATTGGTCCTTCTGGGCAGCATGCCCAAAATATGTCAGATGGAACTGCAAAAGAGTTCTACACCAGATGCTCTGCTGGAGAAGGAGGGGTAATCTCCTCCTGTACCAGTCAGATCCAATTTGATGGACTATTTGTGAAAGAGGTTGTCTCTTCCCCCACTTACTGGATTTTATCTCTGTCAATCATCATCTGTTGAATGGATTTATTTTTGAGTTTTCCATTATGTCATTATGGGTCTGTGTATCTACTGCTGTACCAATACTACACTGTTTTGATTACCATGACTGTGTAGTAAGTTTTGAGATCAGGGAAGGGTCACTCCTTGTACTTTGCCTTTTTTCATTATTGCTTTGTTCATCGGGGATTTCTCCCTTCCATATAAATTTAGTGACTACTTTTTCTATCTCTTTTTTAAAAATTACAGTATCGATATTGAGTTGACATTCTATCTGGATTGCTTTTGGTAGTAATGCCATTTTCACAATGTTAAGTCATGAGGACAGTGTATTTTCCCTCCAGTTGTGAAGGTTTCTTTGGGTCTTTTGTAATAATGTAGTATTTCTTTGTCTAGATTTCATTTGTATCTGACTAGATTTAGTCTTTTTTTTTTCAACTCTAAGTTTATTTTCAAACTTCAAGGATTATTTATTTTATTTTATTTTTTATTATGTTTTGTGCGTACCATCAAATCTGATCTGACTGGTATCGGAGGAGCACCTGGTGGATTCGAACTGCTTGCTTCCGGGATTGCAGTGCAGCTTTTTGCCACTTGGCCATCAGAGCTCTTCAAGGGTTATTTTTAAAACTAAACTGATTTTCCCATTGAATACCAAAGTTTTGGTATTATGTGACATCATGACCTACTTTTTTAAAAAATTATTAATTTTAATGAAAGTTTACAGAGATTTAGGATTTCCAGTCATTCATTGTTGCACTTTTCTCCCTGCCAACCCCCTTCCCACAAATCACTCTTGTCCTTGAAAAGAAAAAGAAAACCCTCTTTCATTGTTCTGCAATCCCTTCCCCCAGTTTCACTCCACTATGTAGCCTTCACTCTGGACTTCCGTAATGACAAGAATACCCATTTATATATCTCTTTTAAACAGATCTCTCCCTCATATGTTTCAATGTAATAGACATCATTCCTCTCCTCCTTTTCTGTTTTCTCTCAACCATGATGTCAGTCCTGTTTTCAACAGTGGCCCTATACAATATTTGTCCTTTTATGACTGAAATATTTCACTCAGCATAATGTCCTCCAGGATCATCCAATTTGCATATTCCATGTGTGAATATATTAGAGCTTCTCTATCCATTTGTTTGTTGATGGGCACTTGGGTTGTTTCCAACTAACTCTTTGTTATTGCGAACAAAGCTGCAATAAACATGGGTGTGCATATAACTGCTTGGGTGGCAGTGATGGTTTCTTTAGGGTAAATTCCCAGCAGTGGAATTGCTGGGGCAAATGGTATTTCTATTCCCAATCTTTTGAGAAAGCACAATACAAGCCTTCCATAGTGGTTGCACCATTTTACCCTCCCACCAGCAGTGAATAAGGGTTCCAGTTTCTCCACAACCTTGCCAGCATTTGATGTTTGCTGTTCTGTTAAATTTTGCTATTCTTACTGGGATGAGATGATATCTCATAGTTGTTTTGATTTGTCTCTTTTAGAGCTAGGGATTTTGAACGTTAATGTGTTTTGTTAGCCATCTAATGTCTTCTTTGGTGAAGTGTTTGTTCATATCCTGTGCCTGTTTTTCAATTAGATTATTTACCTTTATCTTGTGGTGGTGTTGATTTAGTCTTAAACATTTCATCTTTAAGGTGCCCATTGTAAAAGGTATTATTTTTATTTCCTTTTTCAGAGTTGTCTTTGTTACTGCAGAAGAATTCAACAGATTCTTCGGTTGTACCCTGCCACTTTGCTGAATGAGTCAATTAGATCAAGTAATTTCTTTGCTAGATCGTTTGTATTTTTTTATATACAGGTTCATATAATCTGCAAACAGAGGTAGTTACACTTTCTTTTTGCCAATTAGGGACTCGTTGTGGGGTTTTTTTTGTGGTTATAACAGTTTTTAATTGTGATTTTAATGAAAGTTTACAGAAAAGTTGGATTTTCATTCATTCTTGTACATTTTCCACCTTACTTTTCCAGGTCATTAAAAAAAAATTCATTAGTTGTTGCATAATTTCCTCCCTCAGTCCTCTTTGCTATGCTCCTCTTATTCTGGCCTGTTATACAAACAATATATAGTCATATATTTCTTTTAAACAGTTCTTTCCTTCATCTGTTCCAATGCAATGTTCATTATTCTCTTTTCTTAGTTTCCCCCTACTCTTTGCCAGTTTGTATGCCTTTTATTTCTTTTTCTTGTCTCTTTTGTTCCGGCTGAGATTTCCAATATAATATTGAATAAAAATAATGATAGGTGGCATCCTTATATATTTCTCTTTGTAAGAGAATATCTTTAGTCTCTCTCCATTGTAATAGTAGCCATTCATCTTGTATATATACTCTTTTAAATTTTTTATTTTTAATTTTTGAAAAAATTTTATTTTTTGTGTGTGTATCATCAAATCAGATCTGACTGGTACAGGAGGAAGTTGCCCCTTTCTCCAGCATAGCATCCGGTGGATTTGAACCACATACCTCAGGGATTACAGAGCAGCTTTTTGCCACTAAGCCACCAGCGCTCCCTTCTATATATACTCTTAATTATGTTGAACTATTTCCATTTCATTCCTATTTTATTGGATACTTTTAAAATGTGGGTTTTTTTTAAATGCCTTTCTGCATTGAATGATGTGATGATAAGCCTTTTTCCTTTGTTTTATTGATGTGGTAGATTTTACACTGATTATTTTTCTTATATTGAATCATCCTTGTATAACTAGTATGGTCTATTCACAGCAGGCTCTGTAGTACTTGATGAAGAGAGAGAGGGTTACCACTTCTCTTCATCTTAGTCCAGGCAAGAAGATAATTAACAGGGTTCTACCCAACAGTCTTTACAAGGTTAAGAGGGGTAGGAAGAAATGCCAGCTCTTTGTTGCAACTTGTTTGGGACAGGGCAAGAATAGTTAACAAGTGTTGACCCAAGTTTCCTCATAACCAGTAGAGAGGATGAAGAATGAAAAACAGTAGACAAGACTCCAAGTCTCTCCGGGAAAGCCGTGGAGTGACACCTCTACTCATGTTAATTTAGTGACTCATGTTAATTTAGAGATTCTAGGGCACAGTCTTTGGATGTATACAAAGCATGTATTGGCTGACAGGACTATAATGCTTATCTCCATCATTCCCAGTGAATTGAGAAGGTGACCTTTATGGTGGTCTCCTGGAGGGGAAGTGTAGTCAAAATAGAGAACATATATGATCTTAAGACAGCAATTCTTTCATTATTGGTAACACAGAAAACTGCAAATTCTGAACATGATTCTTCAAAACAGTTTGAGGAAAAACAAAGCAAAACAAAACAGGATGAGAGTGTCCCTTTTTCAGATTAACAGTATAACTTTGTCAGATCAATTTATTAAAAACCAACCTCAGAGTCACTTTTACAATAGGACCAAGGTGATCTTGGAAACATGTGAGTTAAATTCCTACGGAGATCATCAACAATAAAAATTCTCACTTTCTCTTCTTGTATGTACATAATCTTTTCACTTTCCTCCCCCCTCTCTCTCTTGGCAGCTTCACCTCCAGGGCAATTTGTGATAACAGGAGCATAGCATGTTTGGTGTCACAGGACCGTGCATCGAACCTTCTGGTGATGTTCTCGCTCTTAAAAAAGTGACTTATAGGAAAATGAATGGAATTAACCTTGTATCCTGTTTCTCAGTGAAATAAAGACAATTCCATTTGCAAGTACAAAATTATTATTTTGGTTTTTTTATAGTTTAATATATTTTAATAGCAAACTTATAGAACAGCACAGAAGACAGACAACATTAAAAACATGCTTGCAGGGAACTCTGGTGGCCTAGTGGCAAGAAGCTGCACTGCAATGCCAGAGATATGCGGATTGAATCCACCAGATACTCTGTTGAGGAGGGAGGGTCAATCTTCTCCTGTACCAGTCAGATTTGATTTAATGGTACACACATAAAAAATAATAAAATTTTAAAAAGCCACACATGCTTGCAAATAGGACCACTCAGACAAATATAGTGAATGGACAAAAATGCTACAAGCACTATTGAGTTGCCATCAAAAAGAAATTTATTTTAAAAAATTCAACCGCTAATATGGTCCAGAAAAATTCAACAGGTTTATTTATAATTATTACAAAGTTAAACTGCTGAAACTTGTTCACGGAAATATTTTTTCTGACTTGCAGTAATACTTTATATATACCCGTGTTTATGTTAGAAATTGACACACAAATGAAAATGGAAAACCACCGATCCTTGATTTCTGCCCCCTATATTTCCATTCACAACCATATACTTAGGTACATTTTGACCCCAATGGAAAAAAAATTATCTGACCTTCAAGAACTACCAATAACAGGAGGAACAGATTTTTTTAAAAGAATGAAGTGTTTCCTATCATAGTGGATTCTTAAGGACATTATCCACATTTGCAGCATGCTAGTTGGATGTCTTTTGGCATAATTGTTAGGCGTTTGGCATGGGTGGCACACTGGTTGGTGTTTTCAAAAAGGCCAATCAGGCTTCATTTGTAAAGCACCAAGAGCTGCGTTCTGAAAGCGCAGATCTTTTATAAAGTCCTGAGCGATTTCTCGCACCAGACGCTGGAAGGGAAGCTTTCTAATCGGGTTCGGTGGACTTCTGATAAAGCCTAACTTCAGGGAGTGCCCTTCATCCGTCCAGTACACGTCACACGACTTGTCACGGGCTGCTTCCTGGGTGTTTTCCCGCCGGTTGATTTGCGGGCAATCTCCTTTGTACGGAGCCATGGTATAAAGACCTCTTCACTTATCCCACCCCCTTCGTTGGCTGGAGCTCAGCAGCGTTGGCTTCGGAAATTGCTATTTTTGTTTTAAGAAATAGAAAGAAGGCTGCATAGTGGAGTGGACTTGGATGGAGGGATTGTATAACAATGAAAAAATTTTTCTTTTACTTCTCAGAGAAGAGCAATTGGGGGGAGGGGTGGGCAGGGAGAAAAGTGCAACAATGAATGAATGGAAACCCTAAGTCTCTAAACTTTCATTAAACTAAAAAAAAAAAAAGTAATTTAATTGCATACAATGACTTAGATCCTGTGACAGATTTTTATGGATCAGGCTCAGTGCAGATACAGGCAGGTCAAGATATGTTTCTACCATTAGAAGAGTATAAAATGCTAAGAGTAATTTGTAAACTTTCATTAAAATTAATAAATGGGAAAAAAAGAGTAAGATACAAGTGGTCCCACAAATAAACACTTGCAAACAATGCAAGGAGAGTATATCATGGAGAAATGAAATTCGGATTGGAGTTGATTTAAGACTATAAATATTTCAGTTTGCATATAATTGAATAGTGATATGGGAAAGAACTGGCTCTTTTTTTACCATGTCATTATTTCAAGATTCAAAGTCCTTGAAGAGTATATAGGTCAAGGCTAAGGAATGGATCTACTCTCTTGATTCTGGCAGCTTGAAAGAAAGTTCAAAAAGGGAGTTCACCCATTCCTGGGTGAGTCCGTCGAGGGAGTTCACACACTCCTGGGAAAGTCATCTCAATGAGAGATTCTCCAAAAGGCAGGGCACATTTCTAGGCTGGCTATGTGACCAACATCTCCTTTCTGTGGAAATAAATTTGAAGCTGTGCCCAGAAGGAAGCTCAGTGAAAGGACTATGAAGTAATGTATTGTGGGCAGAGAAGACATCATGTCAGGTATTATAAATGGTACCTAGTCCAAGTCTGAGAGAAAAGTTGGGAAGGTTAACTCATGCAGAGATTTGTAGGTTACCACCTACAAATGCATACTCATATTGGTAAGGGTTTCAATGGCTTGCTTTGAGTGGTTTTGTTCCATTCATTTAACAGCATCCTATTAAAATATAACAAAACTAGGGAGCTCTGGTGGCCTAGTGGCAAAAAGCTGCACTGCAATTCCAGAGGTACATGGTTCAAATACACCAGATGCTCTGTTGGAGGAGGGGTAATTTCCTCCTGTTCCAGTCAGATATGATTTGACGGTACACACACAAAAAATAAAAAATTAAAAAAATTATAACACAGCTCATTGCTGTTGAGTAAGAACTGGTCCATAGCTAATCGCCAACAGGTTTTCTGAGGCTGTAAATTTTGGGGGAAGTAGCTAGTGGATTAGAACCAGCTACCTTTGAGTTGGGAGCAAAATTCTCTCTTCACCAAAGCTCCAGAATTCCCCATTACTTCCCTCCACAAAAGACTTTCTTTTAGAATTTTTTTTCCACATTTCCATTGTCACCACAGATTGATTTAAGATGATCTTAGTTGCTGAGGACAGCTTGTTAATTTTCTTTGTTACTCATAATTATTGTTGATTGCCTTCAAGTCAAGCATGACTCATAGTGACCCTATGAACAAAAGTCCTGAAGTTAATACAGAAGTTGCAAATAGAAGAATTTGTGGAATTATGTATCTGATTTCCAAATACCTTAGTTTAAAAGTAGATAACTTTTGGTTACTGTGAGATTTACTTTTTCATATATACAGTAATCTAGATATGAAAAGAAAAATCTACACATGGCACCTAAATGCTGTTCAAAATGAAGGTAGCTGAAATAGAAGAGATGCACACTAAATCTAGACAAGTATTCTTAGAGTCTATCTTAAAGAAATGGAGTAAAGCATTTATTGTTGTAAACTGACAAGTCTTGCAAGTTCTTTGCTGACTACTGGGTTATGACAAGTAATAAAGTTGATGGCAGCAATAAGGATTGGGTTGCCAGAAAGGAACTGCTATCATTTGAATTGTGTTTCTCTCATCCAAACCTCTCGCCAGTATGTGTCAACTTTACTGAATCCTAATTCTTAGTGATTTGACAGTGATGTGATGATACAGTCACTCCCATGAGCTAACAGGTGATCAGCCAATTAGAAGTGTAGAGTGTAGTATAACACCATCGTTAAGTAACAGCCCAGATGTGATTTAAAGAGATTTTCCCTAGGGAATGACCCATATTACTATTTATCTTATAAGAGATAAGTGAGAACCAAATGGACAGGAGGGACCTGGCTACCACCAAGAAAGAAGAGCTGTGAGCAGAGTGTGCCCTTTGTATCTGGGGTTCCTGTGCTGTGAACCTCCTTGACTCTGAGGCTAACTGATGCTAAAACACATGGATTTATCCAAAGGATATCAGACCCATAAGTGTTGAAAGGAGATAGGACTTAATTGTAGAGTGGAGAGAGAGAAAGCTTGCTACTAAAGATGACCCCTTGGATTTGGACTTTCAGTCTCCTAAACTGAAAGAAAAACAAATATTTCTCTTTGCTAAAACCATTCGCTTATGATATTTCTGATATAGAAACACTAGATAACTAAGTCAGGAACCAAAGTTCCTGTGTATAATACATCTTAGATGGGCTCATGATAGTACTTTTAAATAAGGCAAAGCTAATCACTTAAATAAAACACAAATAACATCAAATTTTTAAAAATCAAATATCCATTATGAAACAAATACTTAGACAAAAACTTAGCAAAGCTTCGTTAAATAAGGCATTTTAGAGAGCTGCTCCATTTTTTGAAAGTTGAAATATTTGTGTTGTACTGACTGAAAGGTCTTGATTCATGGAATGTCTGAAACCTTACTGGTAAAAACCTAATAAGATGGTTACAGATGTTGCAGTTTTCTGCTGGCAAAATGAGTGAAAAAAACGTATAATCTAAACTATAGACATGCATGGTTTTCTTTACCTGGACCCATTCGTTACATATAGGTTGAGTTTTTCCTCAGTATTTGGATTACTGATTCACCTAAAGCCAGGAAAGACAACTTTGTAGTACTCAAAATCCAATTATATGTTTACTTTTTGTAAATAATTGGTGAACATAAATAGTTTTAGATTTTTTTTTAAAAAGGCAGGCATTGCCAATTGAGAATCCTATACCCCAAAACTGTCAAATATGAAGGAGAAATTAAGTCATTCTTAGAAAAGCAGGAATTTAAGGTATAAAGTAATGTATAACAACACACAAAAGAATTCAAACCTTGCCATCAATAATCACACTGAATGTGCAGGGTTTTTAAGAGAAAAAGAAAAGCAGAATGGACTAAAACCTCAAACCCATCAATATGTTGCCTACCAGAGACACAAAACCAAACTACCTATCACACTCTTAAGGAATATTCCATCCAGAAAATGAAATTTCACCCTAATTTGGAAAACAATCAAAATGTCCGTGGTTAAACAAACTATGACACATCTATGAAAACTCAAAAAGGAATAAACTACTTTTATGTACAGCTTGGGTGTATGCATAAGGCAATATGCTTTCTTCAGTTTCTGAGTTCAGAATGCCCATCTCACCAAGTTCTTGAGAGAGGAATTTATTCAAGATTTCTGAGAATCCATCACTCTACAATAAATTCCGCCTAATGATGATCCTCCATTGGTTTGCCAAGGGTGTAATTTTTTTTTTTTAATTTCAAATGAGTTGGTTTAATTCCAGGTGGTACAGAATTCTGGGCATAATGAAGAATGAAGATTCTGACAGGATTCTGGATTCCATTTACTTTGACTGCACAGACAGCTAAGGTCGGAATGGCTGAGAACTGGAGATGGACCATCATAAGGTTTCTTCTTCATTGTTTCACAAAGTTTCCTCTTAAATGTACAACAGGCTCCAAGACAACACTTCATTTTAACTATAGGTGGTAAAAGATGTTACCGCAGAGAATCCAGATGTTTTAAAAAAGAACGGAAGTAAGGTTCATCATTGCCTCAGTCTTATTTTTTGCCAGATTTCTTAATTCCACCCGTGGCCAGGGGAGACCTTTGCCCGCGGCTTTCGCTTTTAGTTCCTCGAGTTTATTCTGTTCTTCTTTTTGTTTCTGCTTGAAAGCCTTTCTTCCTCGTCCATCTCCTTGGTCTGCTTCTTGGGCTGTTTCGGGGGCTTCTTCTTACCATCTTCGCAGCCAGACATGGCACCGGCCGCCCCTTCCCCAGACCTGCCGCCCAAAGCCGAGGTCCCGAGCCCTCTCGGGTGTAAATTTTTACAAGAGATTGCCTCATCTCTTTTCCTGGTATAGCTGGTAGGTTTGAACTGCTGAACTTCAGGTAAGCAGCCCTACGCATAACCCACTATTCCACCAAGGTGCCTACAGATTAAGGTTCTTGGACGGGCCCCAAACACAGTCACATGGATCTTTATGAGAGAGACAGAGCCAATGAGGAGCAGTACACAAAGCAGAAGCAAAGTGAAGACAGAGATTAAGGTGATGCGCCCCAGAATCACGGGGTAGCTACCAGAAGCTGGAGGAGGCTGAATAGTGATCCTCCCTGTATTTCCAGAAGATAAGAGGCCTTTTGGATTTTTGTTTATTTATTTATTTTATTTTTATCCTTTTTGTGTGTGTGTGTACCATCAAATCGGATCTGACTGGTACAGGAGGAGATTGCCCCTCCTTCTCCGGCAGAGCATCTGGTGGATTCGAACAGGGATTGCAGTACAGCTTTTTTGCCACTAGGCCACCAGAGCTCCCGGAGACCTTGTGGATTTTTTAACCTCCAGAACTGAAAGATAATAAAGTTATATGGTTTAAACCACACGGGTTGTAGTAATTTGGTAGGGTAGCTCTAGGAAATGAACACAAAAGCAATTTTTTATTCAGGCTGTGTGTTGAATAATAGCCTCAAAATACCACTTATATAACTGTAGTTGAAATATATATA